>NC_041029.1:10342504-10646503 GCF_900634625.1 Parambassis ranga
GGATTAGATCATTTTGTGGCCAGCTTTGAAATGGTGGCTGGCCACAGCACAATATAATTGAAAGGAAATTAGCATTTAAGCCAATTGACACATCAGAAATGGCACCACCTAGGGTCCCTTTAGAGCCACAAGTGTGATTAGGAGCCTCGTGACCTTGTTGTGCTGACTGACACTGCCCATTGGATGGGTGGAGCGCAGTGCTTGACAGACAACAGCACTTGTTGTCTCTCAGTGGCAGACCACAGTTTACACTCCAGTGTCAGATACAGCAGCTTTAACAGGCAGGCAGCATCCAGCCATCCATTAATTCATTAGTCAGACCGGGGCCAACACTGAAGTGACATGTTTTTTTACAGAGACCTCAGTCTGACACTGAGAGGGACACTTTCAAGGAGGGTAATGGAGACCATGGAGACACAAACCATCACCACCACTGACATGCTCGCTCACACACACCCATTATTACGCTTTTATGACATAATGCACTGACTCTGCGCACACACACACACACACACACACACACACACATACATACACACATATATTGCCAGGGGAGTTCCCATCCTACCGCAGTGGCTGCTCCACAGGCTCAGCTAAGAGAAGGAAATGCAGAAACGTACAGAGAAAGTGAAAGATGAGCAACGTGGAGGGGAAAAAAAGAGGTCAGCAGAAAGGAGAGAAGTACAGGCACGCTATCAAACAGAAACACTGCAAATTCTAATGTAAGACTTCAGTTCTCGTGCTGCCTTCCAGTTCTGCTGGAAAGTAGGGAATTTTAGCAAAAGGAGGTTCTGCATTATATAGTTTTGTCTTCAGTGCCAATTACAAAAAAACCTCTTTTCCTTTCCATTTCCTTAAACGAAAAGCAGCATTCATTTTGAATACCTGATTAAATGCTAATGGTCGCTTTAGGCAACAAAAGGTCGTAAGCAGTGTGCTCACCTGAGGCCTCCCCGAGCAGAGCGGTCCTGCCGATGTTGGACAGCAGGTGGTCAATGTTTGGGGCCGGCTGCACGTCCTCCGTGTCCACCGGCGTCTGGAGAGACAGACACAAAGCAGACAGTATTTGTAATGCATCAAAATGACATTTCGTGTATATTCGTCCTGAAAACATTGAGATGCAGAGGTGCAGCGCTCATTAATTACATAATAACTGCTGTTTACTAATGAGACATCGTCTTTACTGTCAGTCTGCTCGCACCGATATATGGAAACATACCTTCTCATCTTTGTCGAGCTCTTCTGTGAAAAACCAGATGCACTACAGGAGTGACACAGAAAGAAACATTCAGCATGAACAGGACTTTAATACATGCATATGAGTGCTGTATGGATGTATCTCTCACATGTTGGATGAGTGTTTCTACTATCTTGTAGCGGTCGGGCATGTGTGTGACCATGTCTTTCATGTTGTCCTCGGACGTCCGAACCAGCGTGGGCCCAAACACCAGAGCAAGGTTACGAGGCTCCATCTGAACACACCAGGCAGAAGATCAATGGCATTGGAACACCGAGGACTTCACTATGATATACACTTCACTGCGCTTCACACACCTTGTTTTTGTCTGAGTGGTCAGCTACAGTCTTCAGGTGAGTAACCAGGAACTTCAGAGTGTGGTAATAATGATCTGGAAGGTCTCGGATCTATGAGAGGCAGAGAGCAATAACACTACTGACAAACCTGTTTAACCTGCATACACAAAGCAGCAATGCAAACACACACCAGTTTCTTCATGGTCTTCAGTCTGTCTGATGCACTTTCCATCCGATTGGCATCAATGAAGTCATTGTACTTGTCTGTGAGGGCATTAGAAACATTAAAATGTGAGGTGAGGTGAGGTAAGATGGAGTGATTTGATAGTGCGACAGCTTGTCGGAACATGTTTGCAACTAACCGTTGGTGAAGAGCGGCTCTGGGAGTTTTCTGAAGAAGGATTTGAGTAAACTACTAACGACATTGAGGTCCTGCCATTTCTGTTGACAACAAGGAACAAAAGCTTCAGTGAAGAAGGTTTTCAGTCTGGATCATTTGGTCTGAAGTGTCAGAGTATTTCCTCACCTCCTCCGCTGGGTTGATTTCGACTCCTTTGTTGAGCTGGTCCTGAAGCAGCGACACCATGGCGTTGTTCCCTGGTACTCTGTAGATTCCGGTGTATTCCAGGCCCATCTCCTCTACCAGACCACAGCAGATCTCTACGATCAATGGGATGAACTGAAAGGGAAAATGGCCAAATTGTAACAACAGAAAGATGATACAAGATGCAGACAGAGACTGACATTATCCATTCTGACCTTGTTATTTACACCAGGCTGACATTCCTCCAGCCTCACACCAAACGCTTTGGGACCAGCTTTCTTTGTCTTCTTCATGATGTTAATTCCCCATGGAGACTTTGGAGGACTGCTCTCATCTGGAGACAAGATTGACCAGAATTTTTTTTAGAAAGGACTGATCATACAGCACCTCCAGAATAATTAAATGTAAAAAAGATGAGCTCTCTGAAACTACAAGACATCCTTCTTTAAATATCGCAGTCACAGGCTTTTCTAAATATAAAACCGCATTACTCATAGTTGCTGTTCACAGTGAAGATGTTTCTAGTTCACCACATGATGTGTTCTGTGGCAGTCTTAGTGTCAGCTAGGTTGATCTTTGTTTTCCTGACACTGACCTTTGCCTTCTGGTTTCGGGGAGCGTGGTGCTCCAGCAGGGTCCCCTCTGTTATTAAGTAGGAAGGGAGGCTTCATGCGATGCATCCTGGGAGACGAGTCTGGCTTGCTGGCTGTTGGACTGTAGGGGGAGACAGAGACACGAGTGTTAAGTGTACATTTTTTCCACTGACAGACAGATCCTTCACTATCAGTCTTTTAAGTTGCCAGTCAGGGGGGTCAGTGGGTTCAAACCCAGATCAGAAGAGTATCTTTTATCAGCTGACTCACCTTTGTTTTCTGTAATCATTCAGCTTCTTATTGATAAGAGCCTGTCTGGAAAAGCCAAGCTCCTGCAACACACAAACACATATACAATGTGTTTTTGTCCACAGACAGAGCATCTGGCAGGTAAAGGCGTCCCCTTACCTCGTTGTCCGTCTTGCTGTTCTCCCTGATGACCTTTATCCAGTCCAGCATGTCCTCCCGGTCCTCCGCCTGCAGCAGGTACTCACAGAAGTCCTGTGTGGTCAGCCGCAGTGCGTGCTTCCTTTTGGTCTCGCTGTACGCAATGTCCACCAGGCAGCCCCGGATGCTGATTGGCTGCTCGTCCTCAGCTGAACCTCCGATAGTGGCCCCGCGGAGCACCGCCTCCCTCTTATCCTTGTAAAGGAACAACGAATGGGAGCGGAGAACGGAGAAGACCCGCTTCCACGGCCGCATGCCGCTGCCCACCTTCTGTGAACGAGAGATGACATGCGACTGAGTGAGTCATGCAAATGTTGTTGCACCTCGATTACGTTCGGATTAAACTTCTTTTTACCTTGCCCTTCTCTGTGAGGATTTGTTTGAAGTGCAGCCATCCTTCTCGCCGTACATCGCTGTATGTGATGTTTCCCAGCTCTGAGGTGGAGTGGCGTTTGGAACGAACCTCATCCGCCGTCCCAAGGTTGTCCAGAGACTGAAACACAGACAGTCAGATCAGGTATTGATATGTGGATTAAAACCAAGTGTGAATTAGAAAATCCTTCTCTATGCAACAATCTCCATTTTTACCCATAATGTTTCATTTCATGACAACTTTCTCTGAGAGTTTGGTTAAGCACTTTCCTCACTTGTACCGAAGGGGGTTTCCAGTCTTTCCAGTGGAACATTTATGTCATGTTTTTTGAGATTTCTCCTCTTGCTTCATTACAGCATTTTGTAACCATTAGACCTTTTACACACTTTTTCAACAAAAGGAGGCATTTGAGGCCTGTTAAAGCTTTCAGATAGATGAATGTAACAGTTTTCCCCACCTCACTAATGAGAGCAGGGGCACCACTTGGGAGGATGTGGGAAGTTGCTTTTTGTGTGTTTCTTGCCAGAACTCCACACTAACACACTTGTGGACTTTGAGGTGTGTTGCTCAAAAGCAGGTGATGAAACCTTGTCAGACCAAGAACTCTGATTTGGCCATTTTCAGGGCATTATTTGCCTTTTCTGTGTTCAAAAACGTAATTGTTTTGAAACACTGACAGCGCAACAGCGTGTCCTAATCTTCCTTTTTATATCATTTTGTGCCCTCACGTACGGCAGCTGTGCACACTGTGCACGCAGTCTGTGAGGTTTATGGATTAGGCCTCAGGGTGAAGTCACACTTTTCAACAGAGAAAAGTGTTTGGATGAACACCAAAAAACATGTTGAACACTTCTTTTTAACATGTCTATTAAAGTTTTACTAGCTGGATGTGTATGATTTACATACACAAATAAAATGCATGCTTGCTCACTTGATTCCTGCAGTAGCTTTACTTAAAACTAATGTGACCAAGTACCTTGTGGTGCCTAAAAAGTACTATTTATATGGATCCTATTACATTTTTTTGTGTCAAATTTCCTAAAAATAATTTGTTTTTATCATTTAATAGGTGGAATAAATACAAGTTTACCATCTGTAAGTTAATGCAAATTTTGAAATGTTTTGTCTTTTTAGCTTCATGATAGCTAAAACTAGACTAAAAGTAACAAACGGCAAAGAACTCACCCCATCTGTAAAGAAACTCTTCACTCTTTTTGGTATCCTCCTGTACAAAACAACAACACCACAACATATCAAAATGTGTCTTTCATCCATAAACAGACAGGTGTTTCAGATGCTGCTTCAAAGGTGCTTCAAAGCACTCACAAGATTCGCCCTTCTTCTCTGAATGTGTTGAGTCCTTCATCACACGACTTGGAGCGCTCGGTGGTGATGGCTAGAAGATAGGAGGAACGGCGACTGGATTTAATACTGCCTGCTCGGTGAAAGGATGGATGAACGGAGAAAGAGAGACAGAGAGAGAGAGAGATGAAGAAAAGAGAAAGAAAGAGAGAAAGAATGTTGATGTAATGCCAATCACCAGAGTGGACGGTGTTGGATTAGGAGACGGGGACAGTGAGGAAGGAGGCGGGAGGTGGCGGAGGAGGTCAGGGTTTGTAGAGGCGAGTGGAATGGGTGACGTTGGTGGAGGTGGACGCTGTGGGCATGAGCTAGCGCGGTGGGTTAAGTTATCTCTGGACGGCTCGCTCACCACTAGCATGCAGATCAATCAAGACTCACATATATTATTTTTGTTTAAAGTATCACACAACTTTGGTCAGTTTAATCCAAGAATGGAATTAACCATAGATTACACAGATTTTGGGGCTTCATGCATACAAACATAACCAAGACCAACCAAGATAAGTGCATGCAATTTATAGTACATATAGAACATGCAAAACAAATCATATTTTCAATTCATTCTTGTCTATTTTTTGGCCTAAAAGTTGTGTTTTCAGGTGTCAGAGGTGTAAAAAAAAACACTTGTACTCAAAAATGCTTATTAGGATAGAGATATCCTACATAAAGAGCCTCTGAGACCCTAAAAACAAACAACCAGGCTGTTTTTTGTAAATCACATGCTTCATACATCCATCTCAAACGAAAGGAGATGGATCTAACTTTCAGCTGCATGCAGTGGCGAGGAAGGGACGGGAAAAATCAGGGGGGGAGGAGGGGGGCACTCACTGCAGTCGTGTGAGAAGAGCCTAGTGAGGGGGAAGGTGAAGGTGGGGGAGGCGGGGCTGGTGACCATGGCGGGCGCTGAACTCATGCCGCTGGACACAACGGAGGACGCCGGCACGTGACGGGCGCGCAAATCGGCGCCAGGGCTGGTCGGCTCGTCTGTTGGAGGGTGGAGGTCAGAGGAAAGAGGTGGAAAAGAAGTAGGAGGAGGAGGAGGGGATATGTTTAGGTGTTAGAGAAAAAAAAAAGTTCAGGAGGGAAAAAGGAAAGGAAAAACGCATGGGTTAGATCAGGAAAAGGTAAGGAGAGGATTTAAAGGCAAGGAACGATGAGGAACCGCACGGTTACCATAAGAGAATGCATTTCACAGCTTATATTTCTTTCACCTTATCCCTTCTTTCTACTGCAACATGTACAACAATTATGTCTGAACATAAAACATTCCAGGGGGAAGTAAACAGAAACACACAGCACAAAGATCCACGTAGAAACCCACAGAAGAGGGTAAGAATTGTGGTCATTTCTCAGGAAAATGAGTACATCCTAACTAATGTGAGAAAAGTCCCAGAGCTACATTGTAAAAAAAGCAAATATCTTGCAGAGAATACAGTACCTGTGTCTTCTGTTGCCATAGGAAGAGCTACTAATGGTTAGTACAGGGGGAGTTCCTGTCAGAGATTAACTGGCCTAAGGTTTCAGTTCTATATGAAAGATCAAGTATGTATAATCTGAAGCATGCAAGAGAAAATGTTACAGTCCAACAACACAGAAACAGTTTATAAATGAACAGCAATAGTAGGGGCATTTGGATGTTGTGAATGGCGCTTCACTGTTTAAACTATAGATGATAAGGTTAAGTTTTATTTGTCACAAAGTTCAAAAGTCATTAACACTTTCAGATGACACAAAGGGATCTGAAACTGTGACACACACATGCATACACAAACAGAGCACTTCCTGACTGACTGAAAGTGTTAGAGACTAGCCTGTAATTTGCATAATAAGAGGAGAAACTGGATTTGCTGCTGACATTTTAAACTGTCAGGACTGAACTGCTCCATGTCGGCTCTCTGTGGGAACAGCAGAGGGCAGCACGGCCTCAGACAGGCTCGCTGTGCCACCCCCACAGACCACCACACAGTCCTTTTAGAGAATTCGTGCTTATATTTCTTCATTTTGATGATTTTTCCATTTCCATTTTAATCTCATCTCATCTGTCTGTCACACCAGAACCTAATTTTGCTTTTACATCTCCCACCCTCACTTTTCTATTCTGTTCTCCTGTGCATGCTGGAGCCCGACATAAGGCAGAAAACATTCCCAATCTGGGATGAGGAATCTGCCTGTTTACAGCCAGCCTAGAAATAGCCGGGCTGTGGGTTTAACAAAGGCCGTCATTAACAGGCAGCCAGAGAGTGAGCTCAGAGCCACGAGACAGAGATAGACCAGCAGAGGGGAGCAACACACTGCAGCTCTCATACACTGCTCCACAGGACAGCATATCTGAGGAACTCAAGATGAAAATTAAACAGGAGGATTAAAAGCTATTCTGAAATGAATTCCTTTTAAAATCCACTAAAACTTATTGGACTGTTCAAAAATTACTTAAAAATCATAAAACATAAAAAATCATATTTTAGTATGAGGCTGTAAGTCTGCCGCTGCCAAGATGGTGATGGTCAGAGACAGAAGCAGGAAAGAATGAGGGAGTAATTAAAGGATTAACTGTAAGACTGAATTTGAGCAAAGAGCTTTGGCAGTATTTTATGCTCAGTTACATTTCGGTCAATGCCAAAAATACAAACAAAAACAAAAAGAAGACCAGGAATGTCAAGAAAACTAGTTAAAAGAGCAAGAAACTTGTGTTGCCTGCAAGACAACTTGAGGGCAAAATCAGCCACTGGCAAGCAGGACAGAGGCCTGTGTGGAAAGTCTGGTTTCTGGTCTGTCGTGTCCAATGCAATGCCTGTAAAGACAGTCATAGACTTGAACCCCCGCACAGACACACAAAACCCCTTCATCTACCAGAGAAGCACAATAGCAGCATTGAAGCCTGGAGCTGAATGTATGGGCCCCTACTGTTCCCCTCAAGGACCTCGACACAAACCTCATGGTAATTCACAGCTCAGACTCATGCTGAAGTGGGCGCAGGCTGCAGGGCACAGTGCAGTGGCTGCTAACGTCGTTTGCATATTCACTTTGAATGAGCTACACAAACAGAGTAATATGAAGTTTGGAAAGTTTTGATATACCAACACAAGCCGTCAGAAACACAGATTTGTCTTTAGTCACTGCCTGCTTTTGTGCTCATTATCTCACAGACATCAGTGCTTTGAAAAACAACAGCCTATGAAATGTTCCCAACAGACTCTGATCATATCAGCTTCTGTGTCAGAGATAAAGAGAAAAAAAGAGAGAAAAACTACATCTTGTCTTATAGAGAGAAACTATCCTACTTTCAGTTTATGGCCATTAAACATGTCCCGACATGCAGCTCTGACTGCTCGGTTTCGTTTGATTCAGGTGAAGGTACTAGACAAGAATGCGCTCTGACAGACATGGCCGAGAGACGCAGAGATGCCTCCTCTTGCTTTTTCTGATCGACTGGATTTCTTCTTGACTTGGCTCAAAATGTCCAAGATCATACCGAGATAGGTGGAATCCTCTCCCAGTCAGCTGATTTGAATCAGCATTAGTGTAATTGGCGGCTGTCTTCCTCAGGCTGTGACAGGGCGATGGAGGCACGCTCGCCTTGCCACTAACTTCATTTGCCTGTGGTTTAACTTGATGACTGCTGTCCACGTCAAGTGATACAAACCAAACTGAAGCCTGAGGGGCTCCTTCTCTTTTGAGTACTAAAGCAAGCTAGGGCATGATCACAGTCACCTCCTACTGACACGACATATACAGGCTATAACTGAACAGGACTAATGCGAAATCAGAAAAGAAACAAACGACAGCCGTGACAGGACTGCATATTCAGGAAGTCGAAACCTCCACCTCATTTCCGCGACTGGGTAAGGTCGGGTGCAAGAAAAAGTATTAGTGAACTCCCATTTGATATGAATCAATCATACGACTAATACTGTCTGTAAGACTGTGGGAAGTCCCAGTGTTACCCAACGCAAACATTCACAGACAAACAGCAGCATTTCTGTAACGGAATGGAAACTGCAACTGAGCAGAGCCTGAAGCCAGAGACAAGAAGGAAATTAAGGAAACACACACACACAGTCCCCAATTTCGTCTGAATTATAGCTTTGCATATCCTCTCAGCTAAGCTTTCACAGACATTCAATAAACACTAAAACATAAGTGAGATGAAAAGGTCAGTCTGAAGGGGAGGAGGAGAAGGGGTGATGCTCAGAAGCTTCCTACTCACCTATAAATGGGATGGAGGCCAGAGAGTCATCCTCTATGGGGAGGGGGGCGAGGTTGCCATTTGGTTTGCGTGGGGCTACATCTCCTGTGGGAGCAGGGGCAGTGGTTGAGTCTTTGGGATCAGGAGAAAACAAAGAGGGTTCTAGCCCGTCCATAGGCAGGGCGTAATGAGGGTGACGCATGCCATGAGGATTCCTCCGCCCGGTGGGAGGTTTCTGCCTCAGCACCACTTCCTGGGTCTGCGCCACCTCTGGGTGCCCTTCCACTGCCCCTCTTTCCCTCTCATGGTTAGTTGGCCTGTACGCAGTGTCCTGGGATTCTGAAGTGGTGGAGGTAAGAGGGGACGCGATAGAGGCAGTGAGAGGTGCAGACGTGACCTCTGGTGGACTCGTTTTAGGGGCCGGATTCCAGTTCAAGTGGGGGCCAGAGTATGAGGGGTCCCTGAAAGAGTGCGCTTGCTGCATGATGCGGCCAGTCTTACGGTAAAAAGAGGGGCTGTAGCTGCGGTAGCCTACTGGCTGGTCGTCCATGCTTTGTCCAGCAGGAAGCCTTCTGGTCTGAGGGGCTGCCTGTTGGGGCTGGGGCTGGGAGTGGGACTGGGTGTGTGTCTGTGGGTGGTGTTTACTATGTGACTGTGAGTGTCGGGACACTGGGGGAGCTTGTGCTGCACTGAAATGGCCCCCCTGCCTTGAGTAGGCGTCAGTCCTAGAGGGAGGCTGGGGAGCTTGTTGGAGCCACGATGGCCGCTCAAACCGAGGCGAGACCAGTCCAGCTGTTGCTCGGTCCAACATCTCCAAAGAGCGGCCATGGCGATCGTACTGGGCCAGCAAATTTTCAGATCGTGTTCGAGTGTAGTTAGAGGCAGATGGGTCCCTGCCTGGGCCCCCATCCCAGTCTCCATAGGACCAGTAGGGCTCCCCTTGGGGTCCTGGTCCTGACTGCTGTAGTAAGAAGAGAGTGTCCTGGGAGGCACTGTGTGGCCAGCCACCAGTCCGCTGCTGCTGCCTCCTCGATTCACTGAGCCGATCTTGAGAGTAGCTGCGGTGGCGTGTCTGCATGCTGCGCCCTGAGCGCTCAGGCAGCTGGCTGTAGTACCAGTCAGACAGGGCCTGCTGGCAGCGCTCGTTCCGACCATGACTGACCGGGGCTAGAGGGGGACTCGTCCAGGCTGGACTGGACTTACGTGGCTGAGCTTGGGATGCGCTGGCACTGTGGTGGTTGGTGTAATGGACTTGCAGTGGACTGGATAGAGGACCTCCTGAAGAAGAAGAGGAAGAATAGGAGCGTCCCCTGGTCTGGCCCTGAGGCTGCTGGCTGGTCATACCGTACTGGATCTCCTCTGTACGGTGAGCCGGACTGCTGTGACCTACGCCACCGGGCTCACCTGCCCGCCCGTCCTGCCAGCTGGCAGGGCTTCCCACAGTGGAGCGGTTGTCCAAAGGTGATGAGGGACTTGAAGAGCCTGGCCAGCGACTCCAGTTATCAAGCTGGTTCTGGCCCATGGGGGCAGACAGTGGAGCTCCAGCCAGTGCCGTGGTTTTGGTGCGTGGGTAACAGAGAGGAGGTGGCGGTGGGAGGTTCTCGGCTCCCCCAGTGAAGGGTTCGTTTCCTGTCAGGTAGGCATCCTGGGAGTACGCCTGCAGTATAAAAGGAATATGCAAGACAAGTTAGAAGAGATACGACGTGGAGAGCAGGAAGTATGAAGTAAAGTGTGGAGGGTGTCAAAATATGTTCCTACCATAAACAAATCTGACAACAACACAAAATACCCATAATTCTTTAGACATTACACAACAACTCGTCAAGTGAAAGGTTGTAGTTCAACCCTTCTGCCGCAGTTTGTCCCCAGGGCTCAACACAAACACGTGCAAGCTAGAAAACTGCATGAACTCCCTTGAGCAAAAGCCACAACAGTCACTGCAATGCAGCCAGACGCCAATACATATATGATACACACACATTTGTTTAAACGTATCCTTTCCAAATCTTATGATTACTTGATTATCAATCAGCTGCACTGTCACGTTTAAATCACCACACACAACTCCGACCTTAGAAACAAAACAAACTGGCTAAGAGTCATTCTTTTACTCACATGACTGAGTAAAGCAGCTAAAGCTCAGACAGCAGACAGTTTGACATGTTTTTTAAAAGTTTACCTAATTGTCTAGTCCATCCAACAGAAGTCAGAGCCTTCCTTGGTTTGTGTGTTAAGCTTGTAGTCACCACAAACAAACACAGAGGAAGAGCACAGGACAGGACAGCCTTATCCTCACCAAACACTCCTGACACGACACTCCTGCTGCTACAACCTGCAGTCCGTTATATTTTACGCTGCCTTGCTCCGGACACGTCCATTTTTTTTATTCTTTTCTGTAAGTTTTTTCCCCTTCCTGTTGATCGTGTTGTTTTCTGCTCTCTCAGGTCCTTCCAAACTCCCTCTCTCCTCCCTCTCATTCTTTGTCTTACTCCACCCTGTGGGAGTGTGGAAGGAGGCACAGCACTGCTGATGTCATGCTAGGAATGCAGCAGATGCAGGCGTAGCAGTGAGAGGGGAGGAGCGCGAGGACAGAGGAGTGGGTTTATAATGTTAAGACATGGCAGAAGGCTCAAACGGGGGAACACGGCTTTAAGCTCTTTTGTTAAGATGCATGTGTTAGAAGGGTCGCTTAAATCTGCCCATCTGTGTGTGTATTGCTCCGGGTTTAGTGGGAGGGGCGATGGATGATGCATGTTGGATCATGTGAAGGAGCATGGGGCAACCTGTGGAGCAACAAAAATGTGTTGTACAGTACATGGGTGTGTGTGAGAATTGTTTTTTTGCTCATGTAAATTCTGACAGTGGAGATTTCAGGGGCCTTAAATGAATGTGTGTTGTAATCTAAACACAGGGCAGCGAGCCTGTGAGTCACACGTCACGCTCCAGCCTTTCTAACTAAATCTCTATATTCTTCCTCAATGACAAGGGGTCAATCCTGGTGCATCTCTGCACTCCAACGATGCAAAATATCCTCTATAACTTTTACAGAGATACATGTTAATTCCCGCTAAGTGTGGCGAAAAGTGCGCAAAAAATGTTATACTCACACTTACCAACTGAAGCACATCTTCATCTTTTGGCATAATAGACAGTTCCAACACACTCTCACTGCAAGACACAAACAGGAGGATGGAAAGGAAGAAGGGAGGACAGTAAAGATAAACAAGAGATAGAGGTGATGAATATACTGAGCAAAATGCTATTTTTATTTATTTTTTGTGTGCCTACAATTTAATGCAAATGTGTATTTTATTTTTGTAGTAAAAATGCATTTTAACTGAACATCCCCACCGATTTCAGTGGATCAATATCAGCATTGATATTGAAATCATAAAAAACAGTCTATTCTTTATATCTTACTGCATATTTCTAGTACTCGGTAATGACTTTAAAACTCCCTTCCACTCAGGGTGACCCACTAAAATTAGGAGCACTAATGAGGTACGTCAATTTCTATAAAGAGAAAAAGTTGAATCATGCATCCCCACAGCCAGCTGGTCTTATTTAGATTTTATTGTATAATAGCGAGCCAGCATCTTTTCTAGCATGCATGACTTTGAGTCTGTAATTTCCCCCCGTGTTGCATCAAGGTATCAGGATTTGACACCACAGGTACATACTGTATGTGTAGAGCACACTGCTTCAGGCTACTATATTCAAAAGCAGGTCAAAGTAATACTAACAACTATGTCATCTCTATGGCAAAAAAAGCAAACACATGGCATAAGTCAACACAGGCAGGACGTCTTACCTGTTCTGAATAAGAGCGATCACCTGCGAGTACGTCTTCCCCAGAACGCTCTCACCATTCACTTTCACCAGGCGATCCCCTGCAGAACACAGACGTATCATTTTATTGCAGCTATAATACTAAGGTAAAAAACTCTGACTGTTAAAAATACTTGCCACCAGGAAATGGAAACACTGATTAGGACCGAGGCAAACATCAAAACATTCATGTTCCAGTGACTAATGTGCAGCAAACCAGAAACATGCAGGCAGGATATCAGCCTGTGTATCTGGAGGACAACAATGTGCAGCACGTACAGCACTTTAGGCCCATTGAAATTTTGATCTAAACAAACACATGAGTATTTGCAGTGACATAATGCAAGATGAAACTCAAAGAGCCAGAGCATGAGTGTGCACACTAGCGTGTTCAGGATTTGACAGCTTGTGTTAAACTGTGCGAGCTGCTGGGAGTGGACTGCAGCAAGACACGACATGAAACTGTCATTAGCTCTGTCACTTTCAAATACACTTTGAGCGTTTGAGCAGTTGTGCATTTAATCTATGCCCTGTCACATCAATTTTTTTTTTAATGTGTGCATGTCACATGACCAGACATTTCCTTCCCACGGATTTTCAATGCAAATCATAGTGCTCATGTTTCTGCACCACATGTTCGTGTTACCTGTGCACAAGCCCGCCTGATGGGCCGGACCTTTTTCCCTCACATTCTTCACAAATATGGTGTCCATCGGCTCCAGTCGGCCTTTCTGATACCCTACATGACAAAGACAAATATATTACTCTACACTTTATTGACAAAAATTCTTCTCTGAATACAGACTATTTTAACTGCAGTACTGCATAGTGTCCTGTAGGTGGTGCAGAGAGGCTGCAGAGCAGAGCTGACAGAAGGGAATTAGAGGAGGTCCCAGCTCATTACATCATCGTTATCCCACTGTAGTAAGGTTTAATTGGCGCCCTGATAGAGACGACTTACCCTTTCCATTACCGTTCTCCTCATCCTGCAAAGCACAGAAAGAGACAGGATTACTATTCAAATTTAAAAATATGTTGCTTCAAGCACTTTATTTTAAGAGCTCACATCAGGGAAATCGATTGTTGGATTAATAATTAATAAGATCCACATTCATAAAATGAGAATAGAAAAAAAGTCTTTATAATCAAACAACTGTAAACAGCTTAAGAGCTGAACCAGCCCAGCATTTAACATCTGGACAAACCTAAGGCAAAGTTTATAGGTTGATTTTAAATGGTTGTCCTGAGTTTATTTTTCTACAGTAACAGAGGTGTTAAGCTTGACACTGGATTTTCTTTTCACGTAGCATCTGTAATACCTGTCACAGGTGGGAGGGTGAGTGGTGACCTCCCATTGTGTCACAAACTAGTTTGTTTTTAAAGCTCGTAATTCTGCATGTTCTGAGATGGACTTTCAGGTTAGACAGTCTGCAGGTACTCATGACATCATGCAATGAAACACACACACACAGAGGTGTGGTGGCGAGATCCTGGAACCGCAGCTCGTCTGATCACCTACATACACGCGCACTAAGCTGACTGGACAGTTTGGGGTTAGGGGCACGGTGGGCTGACTGCTGCCTGGCTTTGTGCTGCGCTGAGTGGGCTCATTCCAGGCTCGGCAGACAATGGTGGGGGGTTTAGAGGCAGAGAAAGGACAGCGGCTGACCCCAGAATAGAACTTGGAGCTGGGGATACCCAACAATGGGCCAGTCCCAACCAACTCTACACATCCAGAACCAAGACAGTGTAAGGTTTGTATGAAACGTTCAGTTTAGTTTTGTCACAGCATATAATAAAGACATCAGAAAGACCAACATGAGGTTTTTAAACAAGGATTCTGGAAACACACAATTTTGAGCAGGACGTTAGCATAACTGAAGACCCTAAAAGACTTCCAGGACTTGCCAACACCACAAAAAATCAGCCAAATTGAGTCACGCACCGGGTAAACCTCTGATAATTAGGCTCTATGAGGGTAATTTAGGAGGTTCTTTAGATACAAACAGGAGGCTCTGTGAGTCCGATTGTCCAGAAATACCATGTGACCCTGGTCTCCTTTGAGGCAGAGGAGACAAGGACAGAACCAGGGCCAAAGGCCAGTAGTGGGCCTATTGTTTGGGGCAGGCCTGGTACAGCCTGACTGCCAGTGAGTGGTACCAGGCAAAGACAACAGATCTCATTCAATCTCCTCTTGCATCTGCAGCTGCTGGACGATGGTGTGGTAGAAAAATAAAAGAGGTCTTGTTTCAGCTGGCTCACCCCACCCCTGCCTCCAGATCCCTCAATTTCACATCTGGAGACGTTTGCCCCCCACACCTCAAAGAGCTAAATAACCACTCGCACACACAGAGGCTGATTTCACAAGGACAGAGAAGTCCTGTGCAATAAACGGGGCAACACTTTTCATGCTTCCATGTTCATCGCATTCATTAAATCTGAGTCATTATGACCCCTTTGACAGCTTTGATTTGTTCAGTCTGTTGCCTCGAATCTGCTGGGCTTGTTTTCTCCCTTTGTCTGTGTGCTCATTTTTGCTCAGCTCACCCTCGCTGACCCTTAGATGCTGTATGATTGGCTTTATCTCAAGCTCAAATTGGCTCTGCTCTGAGCTCAGCAAGTTAAACGTAAGGCTTATGAAAACCCTTTTAAGAGCCAGCGAAGATGAAATGGAGACCATGTGTGCTATAAAAACAAACACGGGACACTTAAAACTGAATTAAAAGTGATGTGTTTTACAACTTTTTTTAACACTATTCACAAATGTGCACTGTTTCAGGTCTCACCTTGAGGTTTGTGTGCAGGGCGGACTCTGGAGGGTAAACGATGAAGTGGCGTAACGTGAAGCCGAAACCCTGGGAGTTCTTATGGAGGACCAGTGTCCGAGGACCCTTCCAGCCCAAGCCACCCCCCTCCCTTCCCGGCCGGGTTGCCATCGGCGGCCGAGGGTTGTCACTGGCTGAGGAGAGACCATCCCTCTGCCCTTTAGCCTGCACAAATAATAAAGAATCAGGTCAACATGGGGAATCAAACCTGGAGAAATGTGTAGCTAAAATGTCAAAAAGTATGACTAGAGAGTGCATTCTTAGCCTGTGCAACAAAAGAGACTACAGGAATGAATCATCTAATATCAGTTTGACCATTATTAGCACCAGACCTGGTGAAACAACCTGTTTTCCAGATGCATTACAAGTTTTGAATCCCCAGAGAAGCACACTGTGAACTCAGAGACATGCTGGATTGTTCATTAGCAGCTTCCTCATGTAGCTCACAGTCTCAGCCTCAGAACAATAGCCCGTAAACACACCTGGGGGGTCTACAGTCAGAATGGGACCACCCTAACCCTCTAGACTGTGGCCGAGGAGGTAATGTGTGTGGCTACCTCTGGCTGCAGTGACCTTGGTCTTATCACAGTGGAGAGACGGTCCAGTTGGAATATGGACTGTTGAGGAGAAGTAAAGGCACATTTCCACCTGTTCTCTACATATCTCATTCCTGCTGCCGAGTAAATAAGCCCAGCGAGCTCAGCTGACAGACACATGTGAGAACTATCACCCTCATGCTGCCCCGACGACCCACATCTGTCAGTCAGACACAATCACCTGACCAAACAGGCCAGAGCAAGAAGGAAGAAGGGGAGAATTCTCCATGTCAGCTCAGGAGGTCAGGTCTGGCTGTGCATTGTGGTTTTTAGTAAAGCTGAACTCACTGCACCCTGTCTTCCCTACATAAAGGAACTGATCGTACTGCTCAACTCTATAATGATCCAAAGTTAACCCTGTCTTTAAATCACTGTGCCAGGCTTACACTTCAGAGCTGACTATGTATTTGTCTGTGTACACTGAGGAAGGCAAAGTATAAATGGATTTTGTGAGTGTGTAGCTTTCACAATGGAAACCCCTGCAGAATGACAAGTAAAAAGAGAGAAAATGTTTATGCTACCTCTGTTCTACAGTGTTAGTAGCAGCAGGAAATGCGGACACTACCTGGTACGAGTTCAGAAAAAACCCAAAATACTCTTGTATTTATATAATCTGGTAATCTTCAGATTCTGTCCACAGGTATGTCGGATTACGTTGTTCTAGGTCTTGTTTTGATATGCATGCAAATCTGAATGGCCTTTTTTACCAGCATGAGCTAATACATGACATAGGGCTGAGACTAATCACACCACGTTAGATATGAATGAACATGCCCTAAGATACACAAGTCTGATTCATGCATATTAACAAACAATTGTTTTTAACTATTTCAGATCAGATCAAAATGTCTAGACGACAACATCAACCCCTGCAAGAAAAGCACCCCCACGTCCCTTCCTGCCTACCTTACACACACTGACACATAGAAAACACAAATGCTGTGTAACACACACACACACACACACGCTTGACCTGGCAGGTCTACGCTTGGCCACACAACAACAGGAAGTGGCAGGCTGAAGGCAGGACGTGGGGCAGCACTGCGGGGCGGGATAACCAGCCATTCCTATAAATATAACCAGTCAGAGCTATTTCTCTTCATCATGGAGGCGCTTCCATTCCTTCACTCCTCTTTCTCCTTCCTTCCATTCTCCTCACTTCACCTCTCCTCCCTTCCACTTCTTCTTCCTCTCACGCCACTTGAATTAATGTAATGGAAATCCGGCTCTGCTGACTTTTACCACACAATTTCTGCTCCTCTACCATTTCATTCCATTGAGGAAAAACAAGAGTCCCAAAATAAGTTTGTTCTTTCCTTTGTGTAGGGATACATGTTGAAGAATTCTGTCTGAACCACAAGGTGTATTCTGGAGATTTAGATACATAAATCTATGTCAGACCCAAAGCCTGATCTTTAGTCTGGCAGTCTAAACAATGTAAAGTAACCCCTGCTATTTTCTCAAAGAGGCATGCAGCAAGGCCTATTATGTGGCATGAGAGCAGCATAAAGCAGTGCGTGAGGAAGGCAGAGGAGTGTCAAATTAAAATGATAAAGAAAAAGAAAAGAGGAAATGAAAGAGGCAAGAGGGGGTGAAAAGGAGGAAGAGACAGAGTGAATTCCTCAGAGGGAGCGGTTTGGTTTGGACAAGTTGAAACACACACTGGCACAGGAGGGGAGGGAGTGCAGAGAGAGTGAATGAGAGGGGATGAAGAGGATGGAGAAGAGGAGGAGGAGGAGGAGTATCGGGCCCCAGCAAAGGGACAGGCTCCAGCACGCCGGTTTCGACCACATGGCCCCTCCCGGCACTGGGAATACCAAACCCTGTGATTACCCAAAACACACAGGGTCTGACTGGGTCTGTGAGCCAGGACCGTTTCCCACTCGGCTGCTCTGGACTGTGTGGGTTGCTGCGTTTCTCCTCGGCCATTACAGAGTCAGATAAACACCTCTCCTGTAACCTGCCAGCTTGATTCCACAGCTTTATCTGCTCCCACCAAGAGAATAAAAAAGAACTTTCTGACATGTCTCTCTAGCCAGTTTGACATTCGATTTAACCAAGGCACATGGAAAATTTTCTGTGGTTTTTCAGTATAATCTTGACTTCCTGCAGGCTGGAGAGAAGCCTCACTCACTGTTTTCTGAGAGAAGAAGACATTTGGCATTTCCTCCTCTACTACTGTTCTAGTAATAGGTATTACCTGCTGAAGCCATTAACAAATAACCTCTGAAGCCCCGAGGGATCCTATTAACACCTGAAGATCACACACACACACACACACACACACACAAACTTCACTGGAAACAACTGTATAAGCAGAGAGGGTTGTACAGTAATGCCACACCGCAGCTTCCTGCTTCCAGAGGGTGTTTAGTGGGTAAAGTGGTGTACTTTGACAGCACACACAGCAGCAGGCTCTTCCCTGTGGATATTTCTCTTCCTGATTTCAATTAAGGAGCATATTATTAAGATGGAAGCAGAGAGAGAGGCAGCACACATGAACCAGGGCTTCTTTAAATGCCAAAAATGTAAAGCTTCCTCAGATTTATTAGAATATAAAACTGCTAAAAAAATAGTCATTGATAATCTTTGCTACAATCCAGGATTTTCTAATGTTGTAAGAGGCTTTTCTAGTACATGTCAATACTGTAAAGCTGCAGTCATAATCGTCAGGAACCAGCGTACGTGTTAGTGAGCACACACACACTCCTGTGCTCACTGCATCCAGAGGTAAAGCAGAACAGAGGAATGCACGGGCTGTCTGCGAGCCCGGCTCCTGCTAAAACCCCAGCAGGACAGAACAATAATGCTCTTTTAAACAGCTGAGAGCTGCAACCTGTTTGAAAAGTGGAGCTTTACGGCTGTTACAAATGCTGACGAGCTTTTAATCCTGATGTCTGCGCCCGCGGCCCTGAGCCGAGCAGCCAACAGGAGAGAGGGACGGTGAAAAAAAAGAAAAAAGAAATCACTCATTTTGGACTCACCGGCCACACAGAGGGAGCGCTCCACCACCTCTGCAGGTCTAAATGCATCCTACGTGTTGTGAAGGAGAGGCATGGTGTCTTGGAAATCCTGCTGAGCTCTTAACACTCCAGGCAAAGAATACAGTGTGACCTTTACAACCCGGTGCAGGATTCAAAATAAAGAGCAGCACAAGCTGTACATCCCTCTGTAATTTATGTAAGATGGTTTATGAGGCGTGCATGTGGCCTTGTTTTTGTATGTGTATGTGTACGTGTGTGTGTGTGTGTGTGTGTGTGTGTTTGCACGCACCTCAGTGTCAACATAAATATAGATTGTGTGCTCAAAAACCAGTCCGACTTCACCAGACCGGCAGGTGATGATGCAATGTCGGTTAAACTGGGTTTTCTACTTGAGCAGCAAAACATATTATTGTACTTTCCTTTTGTCTAACTGAAACCGGCCTCACTGTCTGTGATGATGGTCATTTTTAGCAGATTCAGGCCCGGAGTCATTTCCAGGAGGAGCTGCAGTTTTAGAATAACTTTTACAGGATGACTTGGTAGCCCTGTGGGCAGCTAGAGGCACGTGGCACACAGTCCGTGTATGACGTGGATTTAAATCTGGGTACTTTTTAATCCTTCTTGTCGCTGCTTTTAGCCTCAAGCAACAGGGCAAAATGTCTCAAAAAGCTTAGCAAATTATGATGTTCGTGTATATTTGTGTCCCTATAACCTAAATGTTCACATTCTCCACACTTTATCACCTCTGATATAAATTAAATAGATATATTTGGCTTCATTCTTATGCATCATGAGTTTTTTGATGCGTTTGATGCTAATGCCAATGGTCAGGCAAGCCATTTACATATATGTAGGCTCCAGTGTTAACCTGTTAAAGTGTTAATCCTGTGACACTAGACACAGCGACAAACAAAAAATACCTGACTTGTTATCTGATGCAGAGATAAGTAAAGCAGTTTGTGTGGAGTGGAACTGCTTTTCCTCTTTCCCTTCCAGTGAAATTCTAACAGACATGTCTGACTTAAAACGTAAACATCGTACAGTTTGTGTTTGTCCCAGCTGTGTCCACGCAACCTCTCTTATTTCTCCCTCCTCCCCCTACGCTCGCATTCCTCTTCATCGTGGCATTTCTTAACTGTGTCAATGAATCCGGGGGAGGGGGGGGGTGATGCTAACGAGGAGGAGAAAAAAAAAAGGAAGTAATATTCCACATAAATGCCCTCGCTAAAATGAGATCATGTGTGCCCTGAATTCTGAGGGCATGTGTGGGGAGGGGTGGGGGAGACGAATGCACAGCTCCCACAGCTTGCTGCTTCCACAACACCTCGCTGAAAGTGGCACTTAACAGCCTCCTTCATCTGTCTTTAGCCACTAATTAGAATTCCCTCCAAGGGAGGAAAGGGTCAATATGCCACACATTCACACAGATAGGAGCCGTCTAAAAATAACATCATTATGTGGTGGATTCTAGCTTCATTTATCCATATTTACAAGTTTATCACCAAAAACTGCCTCAAAGGAAATAACCAGACACTCAGAATAAAAAAGGTCATGTATACACTCCCAGCAGCAGGCTCATGACAGATTTAACTCCAACATGTCAGGGATGCTAGAACTCACTTCAGACCAACTGTAGCTTAATTTCACCCTAACAGTGTGTAACCGAAATCCATCAATACCAACATTTCCAAGAAGATCTGAACACAC
Organism: Parambassis ranga; assembly: GCF_900634625.1. NCBI lineage: Eukaryota > Metazoa > Chordata > Actinopteri > Ambassidae > Parambassis > Parambassis ranga. The sequence continues at coordinate 10,363,483 of NC_041029.1, forward strand.
GTGCATAAAGACTGCGTAACTATCTGCCTGGAAATACCAGAAGCTTAAAGAATCTGTCACCAGCTGAGCGGTTAACAGTCCTCAAACAATGGGAATGGTTACACAGAAACACGCCTGACTGACAAACTGCACACAGCGGTTTCTGGAGAGCATTCTGCTGATTTCATTGTGTGCAGATTTAATCCTGGAGAGCCACAAAAATCAACATGGGCACCACAACAGTACAGCTGCACCATCTTGTAGTGTATAAAATGTCAAAGCTGCTTGTGGGTATTTATGTGCCACATAAAAGTCCCACATCACACTATTATTTTGTATTTTATTTAACTGTACTAGCAAAAGAGTTACAATCTGTACAAATACATCAACCTCCATGTCTTCATATCTGATAGGTGACCTCTCCTTACCCTGGTCTGATGAGAGCTTTGGCTGTGCCCAGTGGGCATGGCGGGTAGTGAAGGGGGTGGCAGCGGGCCCGTGGTTCCACGGAGAACCGCCAGCCAAATGCAGCGAGGTTCGGGGGAGCTGCAGTCCACCCCCACCGGGTTCTGGAAACTCCAGTCAGACCCGGCTGGCACAGGGCACGGGAGCATAGCAGCGGGCATCGGGGCGTGAAGTTTGCTCAGATCCGCATCGCTCGCCACCAGCATGGACTGCACGCGCTGCTCAGGAACCGACGCAAAGTCATGTACGAGGTCCAGATACAGAAATACACACAAGTACAATCAAGCCAGGGGATGTTGGCTGGTTTTTGCTTGCAAATCTTCCTCTGAGGATCCTCCTGTCATTCACTGAACTTCCTGGCTCCAATCCATTGCCGTCTCATTGCCGAGCCTCGGGAAAGTTTAATCCCACAAGTTCCACATCACAGACTGTCACTCCTGACCTCCATGAATCAGCCCTCTGGGGGACTCTTACACACTATCAGCAGGGGGCCAGAGCACAGGAAGCAGAAGGCAAGGTCCTGGGCAGCAGATGGAGGAGTGTGTGTGGAGCAGAGGTAGGTCTAGTTTCACTACAGACACACACAGAGAACAACTGACAGCACCGTCCCTCCTGTCGGTGTCCGGTGATGTTCTGCATACAAAGCCACTCTGTCCACCCCCCAAAAGACACACTGCTGTCCCAGAGGGCTGGATCCTCTGTCTCTCCTCCCTCCCACTGCCTGCTCTCCTCTCTCTCTCCCTCTCTCTCTCTCTCTCTCTTCTTTCACCCTCCCTCTGAGTCAAACACAACTCTTCATGTCAGTCTGCATCTTCAGGATATTTCAATCCTCTTGTGTCTTTTGCTTTCTCTTTCGTCCTTGTTTTTGTGACTCAGTCTCTATCCAAACAATCTGTCATTCTCTCCACACAAACCGGTCCGCTTGTCCTTAGCAAACGCACATCTGTGCTTCAAGTCCAAAAACACCGCACATCACTTCACTGAGGCCAGTCGTTGGGGATGAAGTGGGGCCCCCGTCCTACAGCAGTCAACAGTCCAGATGAAGATATCTCCTGTTGTGTTGCTGCTGATAGGCTGATGTGCTGCATGAAGAGGAAGCCCAGCGGCCACACGTGTGCTGCCTGTGTGTGTGTGTGTGTAAGAGAGCAACACATACACAGTGACAAAGCTGTGATCCCAGCGCTAAACTTTACAAAAGCCGGCTATGCCTCCACCACCACCCTCCACTCCAGTCGGGGGGGGGGGGGGGGGGGGGGCGCAAACAAAAAAAGAGAAAAAGAGGCCAATTTCCAACACAAAGAGAAAAGAAAACATTTGCCTTGCTGCACTGTCTCACTCCCCTTTTCTTCGGTTAAGAGGGGAAAATACAGAGGAGGGAGGATGGCAGTGGGAGAACATGGAAAAATATGGAGGAGAAAGAAAAGGAGAGCAACAAGCGCCGCGGTGGTTGTAAATGCTCTGAAAATAACACGCTTGCTACTGGATGTCAACATGACCTCTTTATCAAGCCTACCGTACACTCCCGCTCTCTCTCTCTTTCACACACTTCTATTCACCGCATCCACTCATCCAGGACAAACACCTAAATCAGTCAGAAAGGTGACCTGCCCCCACTCGTCCGGTCGCCCACTCAGCAGAGTTCTCACCAAACATCCAGGCGTCCAGGATACGTGTGAGCGAGGCAGACAGGTGACCATGATCCAGCAGACGACTTTCCCCTACAACGCTCATCACTGTTAACGCGCCACACATCCGTTACCAATGAGGCTAGACGGGTTTCACCTGCCACACAGTGAGGCAAGTATCAACTCGACCAGATAGAAAGCCGTCATACCGTGCAGACTCTGTACCCTCTGGATATGCTGCACTTTGCCAACGAGGGCACACGCCGGAGACGTGAAAAGTAATAATAAAAGAAAGATATATGAGGGGGTTAAGGAGTGAACTTTGACATACCTGAGCTTATTTTTTCTTACTTGTTTTGTTTTGTTTTTTACACCAGCAAGTGCATGCACATGACATACTTTTTTATATACACAGATCCCTGTTTCATTAACAAAATGATGCACATGAGTCATGACACGTTTAAACTATATTGCAAAAGAGTAAGGCTTAGGCATGGAGCTGCACACTGCAATGTGCACACAAATCTAAGAAGGTTTAAGGGGATATCTACTCCAGTCAACATGCTAATCAGCAAACACCACACTGCACCACTTTGTCATAACACTATGTACCACAAGATGGGACAGTGAGTCAAGGTTGCCTTTTAGTTTAAGACAGGCAGGAAGAAAACGAAGCGCTTGGCGAGCAACCACTGGAGAGCAACCACTGGAGAGCAGGACTAACAGGAAAACTGACCAGCTAGGTGTCATCTGCTTACACACAGGACACCTTTAATAGTCAAAAACACATCAAGATGCACCTTCAATAGAGGGGATCCTTTACAAACAAGGCATTTATACTCTGTACTTCTTTCCCTGCTTACAATTTAGGATGCATCAGTTACAGCCCATCATACGTCAAGCAACGGCTGCATTCTTTTTACAGCATAAATCAGCAGACTTCTCTGAAAACTGAACTCTAACAGCCAAAGAATAAACTTTCATCTCAGTCGAATCTCAGTCTAAACTTCCGGTTGCTAGGCAACATGAGGTTTATCAAGAAAAGTTAACATCATGCTGTGCAACCACTGGTGCAACCTTTGAGGACGACGCCTGCAGTCTATGAAGCACAGGCCTCATACAGCTTCTCAAAGGGGACACAGCCCCTATCAACAGCCATCTCTTCCTAAATATGTACACACTCTCGAAGAAACGGTGGAGACCATTAAGTTTATATCTGCTTACAAAATTCACTTTCCTTAATTCTTCTGTAAAAAGTGAGTGCAAAAATAACACTATTTTTAGGTGGATCTACACTCCACTTCATCCTGGGTTTAGTTTATTGAGTCAGCACACGCTTTCACTATTACACACACATGCACAGCATTTACATGTGAACACAAAGGCTGCCCATGCACGCACATTCACACAAACACATGCCACATGTACCACTGAGTCACAGCTGAGTATAAATACACTAGGCTGTGTAATTATGGTTCCTCTTTAAGTCAGAAGGCTGTGGCTATCGGGGAGGGGGGGGGTTCTCTTCTTTCTGCGGTCCAGACCAGAGCTTTGTATTCAATGCACAACCAGGCAGAACCACCCTTCTGGATCACCGGTTGGCGCAAGAGAGGAGGTCCAATTCTTGGAGACGTGAGAGAAAAGACCACACCCTTTCTGCCATGAGGAAGTCATCTACAGACATCTGCCAGCAGTGGGAGCATCTCTGGTGGAGAGCCAGACAAGGGTTTAATATCTGAAAGTACACAAGCGCTCCATTTCACGGTGGCAGCACTGAGGAGGGATTTCATATCACATTTTTCACAATAACAGTTAGTTTTGGCGAGCAGGGAGCAGTGCCTAATTTGGAAACAAAAGGTCTCTGTCTGTCCAGCTCCCTCCCTCTCTCTTTTCTTTTCATGAACCATGGAGGCATTTACAAAAAGAGCAGGATGAGCACGAAGAGGGGGGAAAAAAACAAGAGGCTGGCAAAAGAGAAGTGAACAAAAAAGGCTTTGAGTTACAGTTTACATGGTGGACACACGTGAAGAGACGTGACAATAGCAAAGCTCCCACCAGTGACCCGCACCGTCTACTGTTTGACTCAAACGTGCCCGAGCAGGCAGACGGCTACACATCCATCTTCTGTGCACGAGGCCTAATAAACCACGACACCACATACCTGTCTTATCTGACTTGTGACGGCAGAGTAAACACACTGCACCCTGGAGATGACCAGACTTTTTATTAGGAGATGTTTTTTTTAATCATAACCTGCCAGTACAAAGCTATTGAAGTCAGGAAATCAAAGCCTGACATGTGCTGCTAATCTCAGAGGAGTGATGCCTCGTTGCCTCCTGCCCGGCCCCCTCCGCTCTCTGATAACACACACATCAGTGGAAAGTGAAAGGGGAGGTGGAGGCAGAAAGGGGGAAAGAGCAGAGCGGTGCTGTCGGTGTAACGGACAGATTAGTCTGCTGATATGTTTTAATCCTCTTTATACTCATAACACAACCGTGGGCCAACAGATTATCACACAGAGGCCTCACAACCTTTTTTTCCATTGCAAGACAAAACAAAGTTTTTCTCCTCTTTCAGACCTCAAGGAGGAGAAGGTGGAGGAGGAGAAGGCGTATGCAGAGGCCTGACAGGAAACAAGCAGGAAAGAGAAGAGTGAAGAGTTTCAGACTGCTGAGTGAGCTCTTAGTTGGCGTGTCACAAACAAAAGCACGCTGCAGACACAACCATGGGGTGTTTTCTCTAAACACAGGGCTGCAAGGATTCAGAAGAGGGTCACTGAAGGACAGGCTGGGTGTAAGGCTCACAATGAAACCAATGAAAAGAATTTCACTGGGACTGGAATCAGAATTCTTTCAGGAAACATATGGAATGTGAATCATGTCCCCTATAGTGGTGCAAGAAACACTGCACTGATAAATTCCTGAGTCAATATGTGGCATAAGGCAGCACCCACAGGAGATATCTGTGTCATCACCACACACATGCTATACATTAAGAAGTGGCTTGAAATTATGCATGATGCACAAAAACTACTTATTTCATCCAAATTATACAGCCTCACGTTTTTGAATTTTAAACATTAAAATGACTCATATAGACTCACAAATTTCAGGAACTATGTGATTAAGCCTCTTAAGTCTATCAATGCCCAAAAAGTAGTCAAATCGAGTGACAATGTATGGTGATAGAGTCAGTTTCTCTGTCTAGACATTATGTGTAATCTGTCAAAGTGGATTCTACAAAAGCAGGCGTTGGGTGAAAAAAGGAGGGAGCTGTTTTAAGCAGGTTAATTTTAACTTTAATCTCCTGTAAATCCCCATGTCACAGAACCTATAGACCTAACAGACAGGATTCATGGTGCAGTTACCAGTCAGCAGCCACTAGAGGGCAGCTGCAACACAGAGTCTAACGGCAGATGGGTGGAGAGAGGCCCAAAGGGCACTGGGACACAGGGGACAGAGGGAAAGGGTGGAGAGCGGCATGCAGTGGCACAGTTTTACAACAATAGGTGTGTTAGGGTTCAAAAAGTCGACCTATATGAGCAGTAATCAGTTATCTGCGGTTGTAAGTCGGTTACTAATAGATAAGATCAGAGTTGGGGTGGGGGGATCAGAGAGGTCACACCTGTCGTAGCGCTTAGAGGTACAAGCAGCTCCCAGACCATAGCAGGTGGAGTCGAGTTGTGCGGGGGTCAGATAGCCCATCAACCCACAGCTGAGGGGAGCTGGGTGGTCTCCGACTGACCAGAGCACGACAACAACAATACGCAGCCCACTTCTGCAGACCAGAGGATCAAAGCAGCCCACCTGACCATGTGTTCCTCAGCCGCAAGCATTATGCATGCATTCTTTACATGTGCCTACTAATGTGTGAGCAGCCTCATGAGGTCAGGACGTATGAGCTGATTCAGTGTGGATTATTCACTTAAAACCGTTTATTGGTGAATCTGATGATTAAATGATCATTGAATGCATTTTATATCCATTCAGAAATCCAAAAAGTAACAACACTATTTCTTTCAGTCCTATTCTCCACAGCGTTTTTAAGCTTTAAACACTAAAAATGTCCGCAGCTGACTCAGGAGTCTACATGCGTCCATTGCGCTACATCCGCCACAAGGGATCGTGGGATACATGAGTCAGCCTGCCAGCCAGCCAAGCGTCTACGTAGACAAAAATGCCCGTTAGAGAAAGAGAGTATGGTGGGGCGGGGGCGTTGACAGATGTTGGAAAGCGAACACCAGGGGGGGAAAATATGCTGAGAATAAAAAATCAGGGCAGAGTAAGGAAGATGACGAGAGCAGATGGAGAGGAAAGAGTTGAGGGGGTTACACATTTGGGCTAAGACAGCAGTGACACATACACATATTTACCCACCAACAGACTCTAATTACCTCCCATACATCTACCCTTGTCTACTGAATCATTTGGGATGCATTGAAGGCCTTTTTAATCATCCTCTAAGGTCAAATTCAACACTCAAATGGATGGAGGAGAGAAAATCTCTTTCTGTATGTGTGGGTGAGAAGGAGCCATACTGGCGGAGACCACAGCTACACACATTATGTTTTCTAGAACACTAAGTGGAGAGATGGTGCTCCACTTCAAACTAATTAGCAGGGAGTTGCTCCTCCACCTAAGTGCACTGTTTGTGTTTCTCTGCAGACAAAGAATTTAACTAGAACTACATTTTTACTGTAACATAAAAATCTTCAAAGAATGACAAAGATGTACATGTGTAAACACAAAAGCATGATGCCTCTGATGGGGGCTGGTATGGGCGCAGATGTGCAACGTTACATCCAACAAAATTTCACATATTGTACTGCTGATGTAACTATTGAGGACAACTTTCATTCCTAAAGCTCTACTGTGACCATTACTAAGAATTTTGAATGTAAGCATATGTAACTGTGATAAATCGGGGTCAGTGATAACCCAGTTGCTTTCCAATCTCTCCAATCTCTCTGCAAACACCATTTTCAAGTAGTCAGGCTCCATTTTTTGACACACATCGTTCACCTAATCACCCCATCACCCATCACCTCCATGCCGACAGTTGCCATGAGAACCAACACACTACCAGTGTTGGACCATGAGAAAAAAAAAAAAAACAACCCTGCAGCAAGACAACATCAACTGTGACATTTACGCTCCTTACAGGATTTAAATTGGCTTTCACAGCTGAGTGTGAAGGTTCAGGGCTTCAAGCTAGTTTTTAAGATTATTCGATACAAGCGTGACTGTCACGGCTTCAGTCGCAAAGTCTGAAAACCCTAGAATGAAAATGTTTCACCTCTTGCATGTGATCCAGCGGGTCAACAAGAATGCTTAATCAATTCCGTCTAAAGTTGTGATATCTGTTCAATGTGTGTTTGCTCATGCAGCGAGCCGTCACAGAGTGAGCCACCATGAGGCGGCGGCCGCTGTCAGGTAAACTTTCAGCTGTACATTTTCTGAGGCTCTGTGCGTCTTAAAAACATCAGGGCCAATGACGACATCTGGCAAAGAGCTATCCCTGCTCTCTTTGCACTGTACCCCTTCCCTCCTCCTCCTCTTCCTCCTCCTCTTCTGTACTGACCACAACCGCTGGGAGCAATCAGAGCGTCACGTCTGAGCTCCACTGCAATAAGAGTCCCCCTCCTCCCCTTTTCTTCTCTTTCTTTCCTGGTTGTTTTCAGAAGCAGGCCTCAGCAGCAGAAAACCACAGGGCTCCAGCAGGCCTTTCGACTCTCTCCACCCCCATCGCCTGCGTTTTGGTAGCTGTACTTTGAGCCCCCTCCCTCTTCTTAGCTGCTTCCCTCCCCCCTCCATCTACATGCCTACATGTATATTTTTAGCTCATCTCTGCTTCTGTGTAATTAACAGATGAAAATTATAACTTTGGGGCTCAGCGATGACGTTACTGTTCTCCTTGACTGAGGCTGGACCCAAGGCCTTGAAACCAGGCAGTGCTCCAACATCTGGGGCGTGGTGGAGGCAATGCTAAGCCAGGTTGAAACTAACTGAGCCAAGCAAAAAAGAAAGAGAACGAAAGAGAGCGAGGGGAGGACTGCTAGATCCGAGTGTTTATTAGAGCAAATGAGATGGCCCTGCTCGCCTGCCTCCAACAAGCCCTGGAGTTTCCATTTGAGGTCATCTGGTTTTTACATTCCTGCCATGCACCACCGCTCACACCACGCTGAGGAAGTCCTCCATCGCTCACAGGATTGTACAGTCCAGCAGTTCTCAGATTGTAGTCTGGGGGTGTGGAATTGCTATTTAGGGAGCTCTCAGAGCAGTTTAATTTAATCAAACATGCTCATGGATGGAATATGATCACCTGGGAATCTGTGAATGTCTGGACATTAGAGAAGTGCTTGTGCAAATGCATTATGGAATAAAATGTACAAGAAATTTTCTAAAATTCCTTCTATATTTTCCCAAATTCACCCATAAGACTCACACATTCCTCTGTAAAAGATCATGCCACTGGGCAAAACACAACTTAATCCAATACTGCATGAGTTTTGGGGCTGACTAATCAATTCTTCCCTCTTGTAAAACTCAACATTTTTCTCAGAGCATAAAGCTGAGTCCACCTCATGTGATAAAAAGGCTGATTTTATTTGCAGTATGACCTTCTTTTCTCACACTGTGATCCTGAGATCGGGCCTTCCTCCTCCTCCTCCTCCTCCTCCTCTTCTCTTCGTCATTCTCCCAGTGGCACAAAGATGCTACACAGATACCGCCTGGCATGTTTTGAATACAGGAGGATCGGCCCATGCTATCGTTTCATCTTCTCCTTCCTGTTGACACACTGCAGAGAGGACAGGGATGCTGGTGTCTGTGTAGTCACCGTTTGCTAGACCCTGCCCTTTGTTGGGCTGTCTGCTATGATGAGATCCATATGCCAAGCTGACGATGATGCCGCCCCCGTCACTCTCGATTAGCGGCCTTTAAATGCAAGTATGGCAATGGCCCAGAGACTAAGACTGCAGAAATAAACTGTCCTCTGTGGCCTAATGGCTTGTCTCACCCCAGAAGAGAAGGTCAGATGCGCGGCCTCAAGGGAGGATGAGTCCAGCCTGTCTCCCTGTTTTGCCTCCCCAAAGCGACCGCAAAGGACTGCAACTGTTGACACGAGAGTCACACACTCGCATATGGTTTCACTCTGTTATTCAGATGAGAGACGTGCTGGCACCGCTTACAGCAAAGCAGAGTTAACAGAAACATACTGTACTGTTAACGTTCCTTCTGTAAACCAATGGAGGAAGTGGATACATTAAAAAAAAAAAATCACACTAAGACAAAGCTTTTACGGTGCATGCAAATACCTGAATGACATGGGACTCTGAGTGCACATGCAGACAAAAGCTGAAAAATGAAAGCAACAACAAGCAGAGGATCCTGAAAGGAGATGACCAAAGAAGGAAACAGAGAGGGGATCAAAGCAGAGGGCAATCAGTCAAAGTCTGTGGGAAATGAGAAAACAAAGAGTGCTGCAAATATTGAAGAAACCAGTAGATAATAAAAAAAAATACCTTGTCGACACAAAGGCGGAAAAAAGAGGAGGAAGCTATAACAGACAGGAGTGGGAGCAGGGATCAGAGTGTGCAGAGGAACAGAATTTGCATGCACATTGTATCCTGGTGCGCCTACTTTTTGATAGCTCACTTTGAGGGCAAGCAAACCCAGGGTCAAGCCACAGCCAGGGGGAACATTTACAATTATTTACAGGAGTACAGTGAGGTTCACTGCTTTTTAATGATGAGCACAGCATGATGAGGTTTATTTTGCATAATCCAAGAGCATCAAGGTTTCTGTATGAAGCAAAGATTTGTTTACCACCAAGTATGTGCACAATGACACTCCGAATTCTGGCCCCCAAGAGGACAGAGACAAACCAACTGTGTCACAAATATGGATAGATTTATAAAAACACAGATGCTGGTCACTGCAGACTTTGTAATGCAAAGCTAAAAGGAGCTAAATGTAAGCTGGGAACACTAAATATTTCTTATCTCTATTATAACTGAAACAATCATCAGTACAAGACAAAACAAAGAAAGTGGTCAGAGTTCTCCTTTGAGGAAATCTTAGGCAGCATTGTGTTAGACCAGCAGGCATCAGGAATCCACAGCAGTTTATCTCTTCCCAGCATCCTTCACCTCCTCATTAGCCAGTTGATAATCTCTATCCCGTGATCTTACCAGACTGTCAAAACAACCCCATCCTTCCCTCCGAGTCTGCTTACTCACATCAGGAAAGACAGAGCCAGCGGTTGTTGTTGTTGTTGTTGTTGTTGTTGCGCATGCGTTCACATTACAGCCCTGCCTTGTTTAGGACGCAGAGATAGAGGTCAGTGAGTCAACTCTCTAGTCCCAATGCGACAACAGTAATTCACTGCGTGTGACCTGCAATTCACAGTTCATCGACTCTCAACCGGAGCTTTGATGGATGGTCGCTGGCCGCCTGCCATTTACAGTATAAGCAAATGGAGAGCGGCCTCCTTCATTGGAAAGTGATGTACAGACAGCTGACATCTTTGCACGGTTTTTGCTTCATTTTTAAATAGACTGTTGACGTCACTGTAAAAATACAGCAACTGTAGCGCAATGGGAGTGCATTAGAGGAGAATCAGGGCATCATAAAGATGTGCAGAGTTTAACCGCCTGGTTGTAGCTGGTATATAGTGTTTGTAGTATGGATTTCCCATATAAGCCTCACTAAATAAATGTAAATATAATGAAGAAATAGGTTTTTTTAACTGCGGGAAGTCAGCCTTTGTGATTGAGCTGGGTATTATCCACAATGTTTGTTTGTAAGTTTTACCCAGACCCACCCACTGGGGTCTGCAACCACATATAAACCATGTTTCCCCACCAAACGGTTAGAACTGATGAAGCTGCTTGGATGAGCAGCGAAACGTCTTCAAGAAAACTCTACAAGTCCAGATGCCTTGCTTCAATCTTCTCTACGTATTATGACCTGGATGACTGAGAATCTTCCAACATTATCCACCATATTGAAAAAGTTGTGTAAAGCCTTGTCAATTGTGCATATGTGATGTTAAGCCATCAATACCTGCTTTTTCGCAGATTTTTGGTTTCGCTTTTCCAAAGAACCAACACACCAATAACACACTGACTGAACCATGCAGCTTTTTAGAGTCACCCAGAAGTACCCAGAGGTCTTACAGGGAAAGATCTAGTGATGGAAACATGCATAGAAATGTGCATTTGCACCTCACACAGTGAGGCAACTTGATTTCTGCATTGCAATGTGAGAATTTGCATATAAAGTTTTTGTATTGTTAAAAGCAAACATTAGGCTCACGTTGCATTTTCCATAAATCTTCCATCCCCACAGATATATTTCAGTGTCCTTGATGCTCGCAGTGAAAATCTTTTTCTTGTGCTTGCCCTCAGTTTCCATTGTTTCTCTGTGCCATCATTGTCCCCCTGTCACATCAGGATTCTCTACATTTTCTCAGCCCCCCACCCTCCCTTCCTCACCCCTCCTCCGCTGTCTCTCTCACATTCCGTTGCGATCCACGCAGTTTGTAAAAAAAAAAAGAAAGAAAGAAAAAGCTGTGCAGCTGATGAGAGCAGAACACAGGGCTCCATTCAGCTTTCTGCAGACACACACTCATTGTTATTGTCAGTGCAACGTTTTAATGTAAACATGTTGGGAATGCAATGTGAAAATCTGCACACATGACAGGGACAAAACACGGTGCAGGATCAGATCATCTGAATGGAAATCAGTCCGTGTTTAACCCCTTTGGCCCCTGCGGGACACAGTGACAGGGGTTCCCTCCTGCCTCTTTAGCCTCTTTACTTGGGAGCCAAGTGTGTGACGAGCGGGGCCCCTAACCTCTGAACCTTGACCCTGATACAAACCCCAGCCTTGCTTCCCCTTAGGCCGATCCTGAATCCAGACAGAGTCAAGTCTGCATTTCCAAACAAGACCCGGCTCGCTCCCCATTCCTCCCCAACGCGCCAAGCATCACATCACCATGAAGCTCCTCACGTCCCGTACTGTACAACAGCCTCATATTTTCCTCCACAGAAACAACACACAGACACACACACATCAACACTGCTCTTCAGTAGGAGCAAATACAAAGAGGCACTGACGCATGCCAGACCATCAACAGGCTGAATCTAATTACCTCTCATCTGTTTCTGAGAGAGGCTTTGTTTCGCACCAAACCTTCCAACGCCTGCCTGTCAGACGCCACACCAGAACCAGTGGGACACAGGACAGGACAGGGAAGAAGATCTTAGAGAGAACTGTCAGGGTCTCATACCCCACACACACCATCACAAGATATCACAAGACATCTATTGGTTGTGATACAAATATTTGGAAACCTCTTCAAGTTTTTCTTGGACTTTTTTCAAACTTGGCTGACATCAGCTGTATATTTTGTACTCTTCTATAAACTAGGTTAACTAAACTATTTAACCTCTTCAACCTCTATTTGCAGCAGAGCGCCACTCATTACAAGCTGCTGTTGGGAAGCCAAGCTATGTTCAAAAACAACACTTCAGCATGTAAATCAAAGTTTGTAAACATATCAAAAGTACAAGAAATTATCACATACAGAATTTAAATTAACTCAATTACACAGTTGGCTCTAAGAGATAGAAAATAGATCAACAATAGGAGATCAATAAGGAGCCATTAGCTACAGAAACACGCCTGCTTTGCGAAGCCACTTTTTCCATTTTCCCACAGTAAACAAGGTCAATGATGACTGATGTCCTTCGCCCACCGATATGCTGGCAGCCCCATGTTTGTACAGCATCAAGGACTTCCTCATGCAAACATCAAGGAAGAAGGCCAAATTAAAACTCTGCAGAGCCAGTCCTCAAAACAGACAGCATCTGTGTGTGTTTGTGTGTGTGAGTGAGAGAGAGAGAGAGCATGTTGCATGCACCTGCGCCCAGATTATGAGTAACTCTGACCCTTTAAGTGTGATGTAAACATGCCAGAGTGCCTATATTTGTGAACACCTGTGCTCCACTCTATGTTGGAGTGTGTGTGTGTGTGTCAACACACATACTCTCCCAGGTTAATGATTGTGGATGTGTGCGGCGGTGCAGCTGTTGTCTCCGGAGTGGAGGAATGCTTGCAGGGGTGACGGTGTCGAGGTGGAAGGGCGGAGGTGTGAAGGTGTGAGAGACGTTTTAATGGTGTTAATGGACTGATGTGGGACACTCTGTAACACACACACACAGACACACACTTTACTGTCATGTGTAAAGCTGCACATTGGTCTGCCCACTGCACTGGCTCTGTAAAAGAGGGTGCCTCCAAATAACAATTATATCTTCTATGACTCCTCTCACATCTTCAACAAGCTTCACCACCATTTTCTTGGCTACCATGGTAACAAGTCTGACCCTAAGAGCTAATTTTTGCTATATTGCATGAAACATTGCATTAAGGTGGAGGAGCACAGTGACGCACACAGCATCACAGTGTCTGCCTACTATGTGGTGTAGCCATCTGCTAATGATCACTAAAGTGAAATGCTTTCCTCTGCAGCATCTTACAGCTGTTTTCAGTTAACGTTGTCTTGACCAGGAACTGATGCTGGACCTGCTGACTGGATGGGCCTCTGTGGTTTGAGGTCTGCAGCCTTTCTGAGTGATCAGCTGGATCAGCAGGCATCCAGACGGAGCATTTGGAAAAGCCTCCGTTTAACTCTACAAAAATAAGCATCATGAGCCTATAAGCCTCACAAAGACAGCTAAAAGGACACAAGATGTAACAAAGACTGAAGATCAGCAAAAATGTAAATACTGTGTCATCAAGTAACTGTAGGATGATGCTGCATTAGTCTGCAGGCGAACTGATACACGCCACAGGAACAAAAGAGAGGCTTCAGTATCGACCTGCTCATTGCAAGATTCTCATAACACCGCTCTCATGTTTCTCATCATCAATAAACTCCAGCATCACGTGGCACAATGCTGCAGCAGCAGCAGCAGCAGCAGCAGCAGCAGCTCATCCTGCCCTCTGCCCCGCCCTGCTGCCTCTATTGATCTCACCCACAGACCCTGCACTGCTACATTAGCGCAGGACAGCTAACAGCATTTCACTAGTCCCACTCCACATCATCATCATCACAACCGCTCCCATCAGACGGACACTTTTGTCTCTGCCTGCCAGGGATTCTGGACCAAAGCCTGATTCACTTTGCGCCTCATTTTACCAAACATTTAATCAGATTGGAGCATAATTAGGCACCTCGCTGATCTGTGTTGATCAGCTCATGTAGGTCCCTCCCTCTGACCACAGAGGCAGAGAAAAGCAGTGTGCTGCTGGCTGAGGGGTCAAAGGTCAGGTATGGAACAGGTCAGGGACTGAGATGAGACAAGTTGAGGTCAGCACAGCAGAGACTGGCAGTTCAAAAAGAGCTGTACTTCAAACGCTTTAATGGAGTTTTATGGGTTCCTGCTAAATAAAATGACAGTTTAGTGGGGACACACATAGCAGCTGTATTACAACGCGTTTCATGTTTTACTGGAATGTACAGATAGAAGGAAACAAACAGAGGTTCAATTAAAGTGTGACCACAGAAGGGAAAACTGTTTTCTTTCCTGGAGTCTGCCGGTATACTAAAGAGCAAAAGGTATGAAACAAAAAAAAGTGTCTAATTTTAAAACAGTAAAACGTTCAGTGATACAGCAGAGATACTGACACACACACACACACACACACCAAGCTTACAAAGCAAAGGACAAATATGAGCCACCTCCACATAAATCTGAGCACCAAGCCTTATGCCTCCTTCAACAAGCAGACCACCGCCCAGACTGACATATCTTACATCATGCCTTCACTATGAGACTTCAATATGAGCCACAGCAACACTGCTCTCCACAAAGTCTCTTTTGGCCAACCTGGTCTTCAAAGGAGTAAACCTTTTACAGCCTAAAGTCATCAAACTGCTGTATGCCGCATCACATGGAAGATCAAGGTAAAGAGAAGTGTGTGGTGCTGGTGAAGACTTGTGATGTTGATTTACTTCAGGTCATACCTATCTCATATTCCCATTCCACTCTTACATCACACCCACCAGTCTTTGATGGGTTATTTATGAGGCTGTGTTTTTGCAAGTCCACTAAAAGCTCACAACACAGATGACACTAATTTGCGCAGCAGTGAGGAGAAGTAAAACAGCATCCCTGTACGGGACGTCCTGTATCGGCTGACAGCATGCAGCGAGAGGCGGACAAAAGACCGAACCAACCCGGGCGTAAAACGCGTCCCCGCGGGTCTTGGTGTTTTTGAAACATTCATTCGGCTGCGCGCCACAAACAGTGAACAAAAGCTGCAGGAAAACACTGATCAAAGAGCTACTTTCTGTACAGTATGTGGCTGAGTGTGTGTACACAGCGGCTATGTAAACTACAGTTAATCCTCTTAGGAAATCACGCTCTCTGACCAGCCCCACCGCGCTGCGCTCCAAACACAATATGTCCAGGTATCAGTGGAATGACACATAAACGGCGAGCTAACGGTGCCAGCTCCGCGTACTTACGTGGTTCTCAGAGTAGGGTGGTATTCCAACAAGGCAAAAAGCAACTCCATTCATTGGACAGCTGAAACTGTGTGTCTGCACCGAAGAGAGGCAGATATGTTGCTGCACGGGCGGCAACAGAGACAGACGGGGAGCGCTGAGAGTAACAATGCTCCGGTCAAACTCAAACTTATATGCTCAACGCCAGCTTCCTTCCTCTTGAAACTCTGTTCCCGTTGTTTCGGGCCGTCCAGCGCGCTGCCCCCCGCCTCCGCCTCCTCCTCCTCTTCTCCTTCCGCCAGACCGCATCAGTTGTACATAACTAAATCCCTCTGTGCGCGCGGCCCTGCCTGGAAACTGGCTGCAGCGCCGTCAAAGTACAGGAGGGGGCGCAGGAAGTGAGGAGACCCAGCCTTCAAAGTAAAGTCCAAGAAAGGAATGCGACCAAAAAAAAAATGGCGGAAATAAATGGTGAAGTATTTTTAGCGAGGGGGAATTCATTTCTGGTAAATTTGAATGACCTCACACACTTGGATAAATAATAAGTTAGGGGTTGATTAGTAAGTTTTATCAATGGAAACAGGCTATTAGTAAAGTAAAGAAATGGATTTTGTGCATCTTCTACACCGGAAGTAACACACTGATTCTTGTTACCTTGACAATAATTGACTGAGGGGAGTCAAATTAGACCAGGGTGCGTTGGATCAATCTGAGCGCTCCGCCCTGTAAACCTGCAGCGTGCGGGCTCCCTCTGGCTGCGCAGAAACACTTCTGTGTGTTGGATGGGACTGAGGAGTTTATTTTCTGTTACTTGAAGATATTTTAAAACAAAATCCTGCATAACTTGATTCACTGTGTGACTATGCAGGGTCATTTATGCTGTTTTGGATATCATGTCATGTCATAACATTTATGACATAGTAACCTGGACATACTTTTACATACTATATTTTGTTTCTATTTTGTATTGTATTTTTTGTATTGTATGTCAAGCTGCTCACTTGTGCCATAAATTGCCCCTTGGGGACAAATAAAGTTTAAAGAAAATATAATTAATGTATAATAAAAACTACAATATTTGCTATAATTAACTATTTACATTCATCGCATTCATCGTGCCATGAATGTTCTAAATGGGGAATCTAATCAATGTAATTATTTATGATTTGATTAATCTTCTTTTTGATTTAATTAATTATTCAAAAAACATTTATAAATAGGCACCTAACAACAAGAGGAAGACACTGCCATTTAATATATAGTCACACAGAAAAACTCACTCCACAATGTACCGTAAGAGAAACCACAGTGTGTATTAGACATCACTTCAGGGGTACCACTCAAACCATGTGACTCATGATGAACACAAACACAGACACAATAGAAATGGGCGAAACAAAGACCAAAAGCATAATTCATTGAGAGAAGCCAGAATTCCTTCCACGCCCAGACAAAAACGGGCTATAATTCATTCATGCATTCTCGGAAAACGTTTTGGCAGACTCATATTTTTAGACACGTTGGTCTGCAGATGTGAATCAGTAGAGTCAGTGGAATTTTACTCATCAACAGAACAGGAACTTCCACCTGCTGACAAGAAGTTACATTAATATATGGTCCACTGTAGCTCTGGCAAAGGAGAAGAAGAGAAAAACTTGATGCTGGCTTTAGCCGCTGTGATGGCTGAAAGCTGGCAGTCCATGTGGCTACTATTACTCTGACGGGGTGTGAGTATCAGAGAGCCACTTCAAAAGCCTGCCTGCCTATGGGGAAGCAGAGCAGAGTCATGGGGGGGGGGCAGCTTACAGGACTATTCCCACGCCAAGAGCTGCAGCTGCCAACTTAGCCTCTATCTCAACATGTCTCCACTGTCTGCTCACTCTCTCTTCGCGGCCTCCGACGTCTGCTCTGAGACACACAATCCCTGCCAAAGGCTTACAGGGGACACTCTTGAAAAGTCCTGGTTATGACTTTCACTCATCTCTCATTTGACACACATAATTACCATATGTGACCCAAATCCTCACCCTCCAGGTCACACACACAGAGAGGCCAACGTAGTTTCTGCTCAAGGAGCATGAGGGATGTCGCAGCTGGACATTTTATATCCTCTCTGACCTGCAGCCTCAATGTGTTTTCTATTCCAGCAGACAGGGAGATAAATCAGTCTGTGGCCCCGACACTTTTCTGCGGGGAGACTGATCTTATGCTAGTGTAACCCTTCCTGTGTTGGGGGTTTGTCCATGTCTCATCCCAGATTGCATGCAGATACACTCCACACATCAATTTCTCCTGTCAGGAGAGCAAAATGGGCCTTTTTATTATTAATGGGCTCTGCTCAGAGAAGGAAAGATTTATTTATGATCTTAACACAGGAAGGAGCTGTGATTATTTTCCACTTCCACTTTATTTGCCACTTCTACAAACTCACAGGAGGACTCTGGATCAGCTTCTATCCCTGACACACAACCTCAGGCATTGTGTATGTGCCCCTCCATCAACTGAGTAAACCTATGATATGACTGTGATCTGAGGTGACACGCCCCAATCTCTTCCCCTTGAGGGCCGGCTGTGGATGAACAGGGAGCATCCATAAACCACAAGAGCCCCAACACACACACACACCCTCAGTCATTACATAATCACACACAGCCTGGTGCCTTGTAGGACAAACCCCCAAACAGCCATCATCCTATTTATTCATTCGACCGCGCCCCTCCGACCATTGACTCCCACCTCCCTGCGCCGGGTAGTCAAGGCGAGTGGTCCTGCTCTGCTCTGAGACGAGGGATGCAGGGCTGGTGGGTGGGCGTCCCTCCTACCTTTCTAGGCCACTTCACAGAGCGCATCTACTATAAGATGTTATTAATTGTGGTCACTCCGTGTCTTTCAACTCCCCTCTCTCAGCCTCTCTCATTCTTTCGCATCTCCTCTGTTTCACTCCACTTCACTCAAGTCTGTCCCTTCACTAAATGTCCGTCACCCCTTCTGCACACACATACTTTCAGTCTGAGGAGTGTAGCTGCCAGACCTTTTCAACATCATTCGCTTAAATCCTCTGTAGAGCCTGTAACACTCCACTCTCTGTTAGGCAGGCTACACTATCCTCCTATTTGATACAGTTGCATTTAATGAAGGTGCTCGGAAGGTTTTTTTTTTTCTGCCAGAAGGACACCATGTGAAAACCTGGCCTCCTCCTTCTCCTCTCTCTCTCTGATCTAATATAAAGAATAACCTTGTTTTAGTCCTCCTCTCAAATGTAATAAGAAGCTGATTAACACCGTCTGTGCCTGACAAAGTGAAATATGTTCAGTCAAAGCTGTAAACAGACTCATAGAAACGTCCTTCACAAATACTCCGGCTGCTTATTGCTTAACACGTCCCACAAGATTGAGCCATGTCAGAGATAAACATTGAACAGGTTTGGATATTTCTGTACGTGTGAATGAGATGTAGATATGTGTGCGATCCTGCTGTATGTCTCTCTCTGTGCTTGTCCCTGGATGCCTGTTGACACAGAGGCTCCCGTGGCACCCCTTTGAAGAGGGGGGTTGCGAGAAGGTTACAAGGGGGGGGAGAGCGGGGCGACCCCGGCCTGCATGGATTCCATCCAGTGCCGTAAATCCCCCTGCCATCTCGCCTTCCTCCCTCCCTCCCTCCCTGTGTGACAGAGGAGTCCTCTTTGTCTGGCTGGACAACTGGCACGAGAGGAGGAAACAGCTGACCAGTCTGCACAGACAGGCAGAACGGCACTGGAACTGTACAGACACACTGAAGCTTTGCTAAAACAGTTCAGACTGCTGAGACTGAACTATCAGTCTAATCACAGCAGGATCGCCCTGAGGATGCTTTCCAGATATCCTTAATTTACTTTGAACACACAGTCACAGTCATACACACACACACACACACACACACACATTTATGTATGTTTCGACCCCATATTTAAACATCTGTGGGTATCATGTGTTCTATAAATATGAAAGTGATATTACCTCTAGGCTAAGGCTAATAAGGCTTATATCACCTGATAATATCAGTAGAGCTCTATCACATCTTCTAGTGCCCATGGGCATATTACTAATACATACTAATTATTAATAATAACAAGTAATACACACATTTACTTACTTATGGAGTTTCTCTCTCTATTCTGCTTCTGTGTCTGCACTGAAGAGCCCTTAGCCTATTTATTATTAAATAAAATAATGTATAAATGAAGTGTTCATTACATGATATAAGTCAATTAAAGTAATAAACATGCATGAAAAAATAAAAATATATAAAAACCAAAAGTGGAATCACGTTTGACAGCACTGGACCTGGACTGCCTGAAGATATGCCTGTCTGTAAATCAGCAATATATTTTCAGGTGTTGGCAGATGCAGAAAACTAAAAAATGGCTGATAAATTGACTGGCTTACTGATTAATGTGTCTACCTGTAGAAGACATGAAAATAACAGACTGCATCATGTAAGATCAATAGGGTGGTGATAGAAAGCTGCAGACCTGTAGGGGACATGCTGACCCCGTCTTCTCTCCCTACCTCTCACCCCCCTCTCTCTCACACACAGCTGCCTCTCTGGTTCCTGTAGAGACTAAATCTGACAGGTTAGAGGTGGGGCTGCTGAACAGGGCGTTCTGGGTGTAGGACATCGGAGAGAATGACTCACTGAGGTCGAGCAGGACTAGTACCACACTGATTTTTTTCACTGGACATGCTGATTTGCCACATCCTATAGTGCATGAATCACTTTCCAGCACAGATAAAGCTGGTCATTGTATTTTTATTAGGTTCTATACATCCAAACTTTCAAATCTATTCTGAGGGAGTTTAATCTCTCTGTGATACACTATCTCATCCCTAAACATGAACTCCACTTCATGCAGTTTTCCTTCTGGCACAGACCTCAACATGGAGTGCTGATTAGAGCGGCCATGTGGGAGCGCTTGAGATAAAGGAACAAAGAGAAGGAAATACCCCAAGTTTCACAAGACGTTAAATGGATGTTCAGGTGTCACAGTCTGCAGTCCCCACTGTGTCTCAATTAAACTATTCCTCAATTAAAAAAAAAACAGTGACACATCCAGGGTATTCCACTGCTTCTATAAATGACCTCTGTTACTATAAATGCTTGGCACATATTCTTCAAAGGACATCCCCATACTGCCCCCCCCCCAACCCCAACCCCACAGCTCCACTTCCTGTCCTCTCGCATCACTTCCTGTGGCACAATGGAAATGAGCTCTAAGGATGAGGCATGCCTTCGGGAACCAATCTGTCTGATATATCAGCAAAAATTTCAACAATTGAAGGTGTCTGCTGCTGGTCACTGATGAATCAGAAACATCCTGAAATAACTCATCAATGATGTATTATAAGACAAAGTGGCATATTTCCGTAAATATACAAAAAGGAAACAGACATCTGAATGAAGGCTATTTTTTGGAAAAGATCTTTCAGAACTTCCCTTTATTATTGTGAAGAGAATTTTGCGAGAAGCCCTGTTTTGTTGTTATACCAACAGCCAAACTTACAGGGCCACCAGACATCCGGGCGAGTGGATTTTGCTGCTATATTGGTTCAGTGATCAGCCCAATATGTTCATCAAACCAAAGCAGAAATGAGACTCAATCTTTAAGAATATATTAAGATTAATGAAATAACATGTCATAAAAAACTAATTTTATTCTCCAACAGACTTTGGTTAGAGAGTTTGGTTATTTAGTATTTAGAAAAAAAATGTCACACTTCTATCTATGCCCAAAACTCTGGCTGTATGTGATTTACAACACTGGGCTAAGTGTCTAAATATGGCACTGACTCTACCTCAGACCACCACTTATCAACCAATTAAGCATGAACTCAAAAAAAACACGCACTGCAGCTGTTACATTTTATAATCCGGAACATCTTCTAATAGCAAGGGGTAAAAATCTTCTTAAGATTTAAATAAAGGATTTTATGACCAATGGAAGATTTGCTGAGCATTTGTGGCACAACATAAGCTTTAAGCCACACCTCTTACAGTATATACTGTAAACTGAATAATCCTGTATACGTTGAGGGGGGATCATATCCTAATCCCAACGTTTCGCTGGCCTTAAAACTCAGAGATAAGTTTGTCTAGACATGGCCTTAAAGCAGCATGTTCTCCTTTTTGGAGGACAGGGGGCTGCAGGAGAGGAATGCTTTGATAGATTTTTAACCTTCAGAGAACTACACAGTTTCATGAAGACATGACGTTCACACGTCCTAAAATGCTGCTGTCGGTCTCATGAAATTACAATTGTGTGTCTGTGCCTGTGCTGAGATAAGAACAGAGTGAACAAAGGACTGCTGGTTTAAATACAGACTGGACACACACACACACACACAAATCATTCAAAAGGAATGTCAACACTCACAGGGACATTTTTACAAACAAAATTCTACTTTAACTAAGACACAACAGAAAGAAAGCCAATAAAACTGTTGCATTTTGTAATCAACCTGCATCAATAGAGAGGGATACATCTTTTCCCTACAGAATGTATATAAATATGCTCATCAGTGTTAACAGCAACATAAACAGACATCTTCTTATTCTAGGTTGAATTCTGTTTTAAAAAAATGCACCATCTGTTCCATTTCCCTAAATAGATAATCCTCCTGAAAAAAAGGGACAGAAATGGAGTCACAGTTGCATCTGGAAGCCACAAGAGGGCTCAGTACATGCAGAGAGAAGGCGGGCTGTGCTGTGTAAAGGGAGGGAAATGACACATCAAGTCCTCAGATGAAGACTTTTTCATGTTATCCCCATCTGTACAACAGAAGTTATGGTTTAACCTGTAAAGGCACAGAGTGTTGTCTTGTATGAGTGTGTGTCTGTCTAATGCTGGGTCTGACGGGACTGAATAAGAGCTAAAATCTGCTAAAATATTACTTTCAAAGAGACAAAACATCACATCTTTGTCCCATTATATAGTTTATTTTTAGATAAATAGGCCAAAGAGTTAAGCGAGTCACAGTTCACTACACATATGCAGCTGTAACAGTAGGGGCATCTCTGCAGCGTGCTTAATGATCAGATAACGAAACAGCAGGCAGCAGCTGCACAGCTGTTCATCGCAGACTGGCATCCTCGCACAGCACCTGGCCACTGAGGTCAGCCGCCCAGAGACTCAAGGACGACAGGGAAAACTAATACAAAGAGATGTTAACAGACCGTCATGGCTGAAACATGTAGAAAGGATCGCCGTGCATGCCAAACAGGCCCATTAGGTCAAATTGGACTCAGTAGCAAGCAGCCTCCTAATTGGATGGCCGACTCATGCTACTGATAAACCTCCCGTTTTGTTCCGTTTATCCCCTGTCATCCTGTGTCATCATCCCGCAGATCCCTAACATGGCTCGCACTGATGCAAAGTGCTGCTGACAGGAAGGGCTTTAACCACACGGGCTAACCTTTGACCCCAGAGGGAGGATACCCCCCTGCCCCTCCACCCTTTGCCATCTGCATTCATTGCTCCAGCACACTATGGTCCAAAAGCGGCTGTCCTGAGCCGAACAGGAGATGTTTACTTCCTGGAAGATGGGTGTCCTACTTTTCTTTCACAGGACAATCTGTCCATTGTCTGCCTGCAGGGCATGAATTAAGAGCATAAACCCTGTGCTGAGGTCCTTCACATGCAAAAAAAAAAACAAAACAAAAAACAATCTTATGCCGAAGGACAAAGCTAAATAGGTTCATACTCACTTAAGATTTTTTTCTTTATAATGAACAAGAAGTAAAAGACACATTTTCAAAGCATCAATTAAACTGAGAGGGCCAGTATGCTTCATCTCTTACAGAGACATGGTAATGGTGCCCAGGGTCATGTCCCACAAATATCCCCAGAGACCCCTGACTGTTTTTCTCACCACATGCGAATACCAGCTTTAAAAACAGACCCCACTTTCCTTCTATGGCGTGGCTAATGTTCATTGTAATTCCACTCTTCTCTCTAATGCAAACCTGACAATCTCTCATGCTCTCAGCATGGGTGAGAAGATCAATATATGCCTCTATGTGTGAGTTTTATTTCAATTTAGATGCAAATACAAGTTCATTCTTTAAAGTCTAACACACGGGACAATAGAGTGAGAAATTCCTCTGAGCCTAAAGATTGGAGGGCCTTAGTAAGGGGAGGGGGGGGGGCTCAGGGTGCCATGGGTGGGGCGTCAGATTAGACCACCTGTTCCACCATGAGGCGCACATACACACATATTCATTCTTCTCCTTTATCCGCCCCACACACTTGTTGTCTTTCACATTCTCTCTCTCTCTCGGTCTCGTTTGTAACTTAATAACACCCTTTCTTTTCTCACACACACACACACACTTTCACTCTCATAAAACATCTCCCTCCTTTGCAGCTCCGCTCTGAGCTAATTTTGACTGCATTCCATTTCAGTCACATCTATGGGAAACAGACAAAACTATTTGCCAGATAACTCTGGCTGGGAGCCACAGGGGCACACACACACACACACTTTAGAGTTAGTTGTCTCGCCTTGCTGCCTAAACTGGGCCTCCAGGGAGTCACACAGCAGCAATAACACAACAGTGTCACATCGATGTGGCTCATCCAGCAGTATCAGGGATTCCCTCCACTGCTGTGAAAATAAAACACAAGTTTGCACACAACAACGTCGCAAAGAAGTTGCTGTGTTTTAGCTCGGTTTGCCTGTTTGTTACTGTCTGATAGATGCGGTCATGCAGCTCCATCTCCAGTCACCACAGCTTTAATGAGTATTGATCACAAAGCACTAATGACCCAACTGATTTCCAGGAAGCCTGACACTTTAATCGCCCCCAGGCAGGAGAGAACTTTCATAAGAGGATGAGTTAAAGAAGAGCACATCGCCGAGAAACTCTGAGAGCGAGAGCTGTCCCACTGCTGCCCTTGATTCGATCTCACAGACACTTTATATAACGAACGTTTTCCTGCCCTCTTTATCACCATGGATGTGCGCTCTGACACTGAAAAACGGGACAAAGACAAATGCATGGCGAAGTCCTGTAAACTCTGCAGGACTATAGTAAACACCACACAGCTCGGTTTACATTCACACAGCAGTGTTAGCGCATGTTTGAGCTCCCAAATGACAACACATCCTCAGATGTTTCTCAGACGCTCACTGTACATCTGGACTCTGAGGCCGATGGTGTAAACACTCTGGGAGGCCTTAAGCAGGAAACACAAAAGGAGATAAAGCTTCACTGAACGACAATAACACACACACACAGTCACATGACGAACAGGAAGTGCTATAATCATATTGTGCTGCTACGTCGCAATGAGCTCCATCTATTAAAACAGCACTGACCCAACCTTAACACTGCACCAAGGTCGCGCCATGTCAGCATTTCATAGCATTGCGCAGTCTTATAAATAGTTTTGGTTTCCTGTAAGCGACACCATTTTTTTATCTAAATGTGAACCGATACTGTGTGTGTGTGAGAGAGAGAGAGTGTGTGAGGTAATGCACAAGTTCTTCAAACACACTCCTGAAGTTGAAGGTGTAAATAAGGACACACACATACACACAGTCTGTGATGACATCATGTCTATTTTAGTTGGTTGGGCGGGCTAATGTCACCCAGACCTGAGCAGGAGATGTCCCCATCCCTCCAACTGACAGCATGTATTATTCACCCAAATGAAGGGCAGGGCTTGGGTGTGTCCCCCATCATCCGTCCTCCTCCTGCTTGTCCTCATCATCATCAACATAAACCTGATGATTCCACCTCAGGAGAGGAGAGGCAGCAGAGGAGACGGAGGGAGGGGGTGGAAAGGGGGGATGAGGTAATCAATGAGCAGGCCTATACACACACACACACACACACACACACACACACACACTTGGAGATACTGTGTTGTTCGTTGTCTCGCCTCCACTGAACCATTCATCATCTGTACAACTACCAGCAGCTGGCCGCCTCTCCTGCACCTAAGGACAGCTGCAGCATATCAGGCTGCACACAGAGCGCAGACCAGCAGTCTGTGAAGTACACCAAATATTTAAAAAAAACGAAACAGTCCCACACACTGTGTGTTTAAAGTGCAAGGGAGGGAAATTCAACATGCACGGAGGAGAGGTCTGATCTCAGGGTAAACAAGTGGAGCTGCCAGTGACACTCTCTGAAAAGGCAGTGACATGAGCACACAATGTTACAATGAACTGCACACACACACACACACACACACACACACTTGCTGAGCTGTGGATGTGAACATGACATCTCCTGCCTCCATCCTAGGCACTCTGGGTGACTGCTCCATGATCATGACGGCCACACCCCTCTGTTTTATGCCCTTCTTTCATTCCTCCTCCCTGTAGTGTTCATCTAACACCCTGTAACACACATAAGCCGGTGATATTTTGAACTGTCATCCCTCCAGAGGCCGGTGGCGGCCGCCCCCTGTTCTTCCTCCTCCCCACCCCAGAGTGAAAACCAGCTAGCCGGGGGTGAAACAGAAAGCACATCCCGCATGCTGCGCTGTTTGTTTGCGCCTTCTGGGGATGAAACAGGGGGGATGATGGATGATCTGAATAGAGCTGCTGCTGCTGTGTGTGTTTTATGTCAGCAAGGTGTGGATGTGAGGTGGTGCTGCCCTTCCTTCCCCTCCCCTCCTCTGCATCCTCACCTGGTCCATGATTTCAGCGTGCCTCCTCCCTCCTCCTCCTCCCAGTCATGGCACGAGATCACCGGCTTCCTCTCCTCTCCTCTTTCCTCTCTTCCTTGTTCAGTATCCAAACAGAAAATCCAGTCCTGCTGTCTTCACACAGGCGAGCGAGCCTGGCAGCCGAGCGCTGCTGCTGCGCCTCCCCACAGAGGCATGATTCTGACTCTCCTCGCACGTCTCGGCGTGACAGTGGGATAAATCCAACTAAACACGCATGTCTTGTCCTCTTCTGCCTTCTCCCCCCGCTGCTCTGATGGGGGAAACAGGGCGTGTGTGCAATCCTCACCTATCTCCTTGATAACCACGCAGAGGAAGAGGAGACTCCCGCTCTCCGTTCTCTTTCACTCGCTCCCTGTGTAAGCTTGCCTCGCCTCCTCTCCCTCCCTCCGTCCCTCTTTCTGCCTCCACTTCCCTCCCCTCCCCCCCTCCTGCTGCACACAACAGAACCACAACGAGCAAATCAGAGAGGGAGAGAGGAGGGCGGAGGCTGGGATTGGTTGGCATAGAGTCACGTGACTCTAGAAGTCTGAGGGGAGGGGAGGGGAGGGGGGGACCCTCTACCAGCTGTCCAGCTCATGCTTCCCTGCAAACCTGTGTTGCCATTGACAACAGCTGCCCTGCAACCCACCAACCACAGATCCCCAGACACAAAGCCATTGGCTGACAGGATTTATGTTCCCCGCCTTCTATTGTGAGGGGGAGCATGTTGGGACGTGTAGTCCAATCTGAGGTGAAGGCAGGGCTGGGTGTTTTGAGAGCGAGGCATCCCAGTGCCCCCTGCGAGGAATGTTTAACCCTGGAGATATGTTTATATGATGGGCTGAAATCCCGAATAATAAAAAAATATATATATATGTGCTCATATTGTTAGCATGAACTTATACAGCACAGAAGGAGAAGAGGAAAGACCTCGAGGCCCGGGCATTCTTGGTCAGCCAGGAAAAAAAAAAAAAAAAGACATCCTCTGTCGTTTCCCTCTCACAGAGGGAAACTCCCACCCCACAACAACAGGAACTCCACAGCTGAAGGTTGAGCAGAGAGGCAACACGTCCCCCCTCCCCTCTGCTTCTCTTTCATTGCCTCCTTTTTTTCTTTATTTGCTTCATCTCTATCCTCTCTGACCCCCCCTTCTTCTCCACCTATTGTATAATACACTCCCCACTAAACATCTCACTAGCAGAGGGCAGAGGGTGGGGGGAATTGTGTCATGGGTCACATGAAGCATCAATTTATAGGCACAAATCCACACTGAGATCATTTGTTATGCATTCCAGAGGTTATTTTGTAATGTCATTTATGATTTTGGTGACCACATTAACACACATGAAGCTTGCTGTGGACTCACATCCCAAATGGTTTGTCTTCAACATCTGCCTGTGATGCCACATTGTTGTACATGTGTCAAATACAGAGGATGACTAAAAATGCCAGGAATGCTTCCAGCAGCTGTAGCAGTGCCAGAGTGCTGGATTTTTTTTCTCCTTTTAAAGTATCAC
This sequence comes from Parambassis ranga, assembly GCF_900634625.1. Lineage (NCBI taxonomy): Eukaryota > Metazoa > Chordata > Actinopteri > Ambassidae > Parambassis > Parambassis ranga. Next base: position 10,391,280 of record NC_041029.1, read on the forward strand.
TACATCTGCCTAAAAAACTATGGCTCAAGGCTAAAAAACAAGAGAGCACCTGTTCTGATTCACACACACACACATCACTGCGACATGATCTGAGCTGTAGCAGGACTGTGACAGGCCACTGAGTGAAGGGGAAGGTGGGGAGGGGTCAGGAATGCAAGTCTACATTACAACAGCTGTACAACAAGGTCATGCAACATGCGGATCAGACAACAACCAGCCAAACCCTGCCCTGTTTCTACGGCCCAGCTTCTCTGTGGTACCAGAGAGAACACTGTGGAGTCAGCTGGCTCCTGTGTCATTTGATCTGGCTGTGCCAAAAATGCTGTTTGAAGTGAGATGGCTGCATATATGTGTGTTCCTAGAAAGAACAGCGGGTGTATTGTAATGGTGAGAGTGGTAGATTAAACTATCAGCAGAGGAATTCTGATTATTTCCCAGAGTCTGCACACATACGCTTCAGCTAAGCGCTGCAGAGAAACTATAAGCTTATATGGCTTCTTGCTGAGTGAATCACATACCTGAGGAATATTAGCTTTCAGATTAGCATAGTTTTGCAGTTTTCAATCCCGTTCTCCCATCTGGGGTGAATACTCTCCAGTTTTCCTTATTTTTTTAAAAAAAGTTTGATGTTGTTGTTACAGTGTCACCTACTGGCAGCAGGAAGTCATATGTGACGAACATATTTCCATGAAATTTACATGCTGTATACACAGCAACATGGCATCAAATTGTTTCCCCTAACATAACATAGTGAGTACAGGAAGTGATATGTAACTCCTCACATCCACTATAAATCAGTAAAAACACAACCCTATATGACATAGGGGGATAAACCCAAAGGTGTACACTGAATACTGCAGATTTAATTAGCCAAACAAGAGAAATACATAACACAAAAACACACAACAACTCTCCCCTGTGTCCAGTCTTTGATGTTAAAATGACAAAACAGAAATAAAATGCCTATAAAAATGTAAACTGGCCTAATTTTTTAATCCCATTATATATCCTCTGCTCAGCTACTTCCAGAAGTCACAGGTAAACAGCACCATCTGCAGGAGCATAACTAGCATGAGCTGCTAAATGATAGCCTGTAGCATGGATGATGGCTGCTTTCAGCATCATGCCAGAATGCACTAATTGTTAGCAAATGTTGCACCTATAAATATGGGCCACTGTGAGTCACTCTTATGCTTAGAATAGACTGAGTGTCACAAAGAAGATGAGACATTTTGATCCAGGAATATCTGAAGTGGAGAATGCCAACAGGAAGACACACATATTAGATGAGAAATTCAGGTCAGAAAAAAAACAAACAAAACAAAAAAAGAAGAAGAGAAAAACAGAAGGAAACTGTATTTATTGGAATCATCTTTATTTATCATGTGAAATACTGTCATTAATCTCAGCATATTATCAGTGCATCAGTAAATGTAATAATAAATGTCAGATATATAAATAAGGTTTGACAGAATGACGCCATTACTCCTCATCATTTACAGCCAAAATTCAAAAAACAACAAAGGAAATTCAGATATGGTGCAAAAATAATACTGGATCACTGTACTGACCCCACAGGCCCCCTTTGATCTGGAGGACCATGCTGATTGTAGTGAGGAGGACATATTGGCAACACATATAAAATAAGATCAACACTGAGGTAAAGGCTGAGTCAAATAAACATGTGCTGAAGCTCTTAGACCGCGTGATGAAACACAACTAAATAAATACAACTGTAAATAAATAATCATCTCACAGTGTTATTAAAAAGTCAAATTCTACACCTGTGTCAAGCAAAACTGTCCTCCACCCACACCCACAAACACAAACCTACTGGACAGAGAGACACGCAGCCATAAGCAGCATAGAAAACACAGATTGATTCAGTAATTAGGGTGGGTGGGGGTGGGTTGGGTGTGGAAGTTTCTAGGGCATCCTGGGAAATAATGACAGAGTGCAAGTGGCACAGAGATAGTTTGGTTTCCACTTCTTCATTTGGTTTTCCTCTTGGCTGGGCTGAGCCTCTAACCCCACCTGACAGCTCCAACCATCAAAACCAGGCGGAGGTTCTTCTTCCTGAAACAGAAGAAGCATATAAATATGTAAAATGCCACCCACCATACAGACAACAGAAGCTGCACGGGACTACTGCATTAAAGATACGTCATTATGTATTTTTAATGCAACATATGAGGATTATTTAGAAAAGCAGCCTTCTTACCATTGTCCGTGGTGGAAACACTGGATGCAGAAGAGCAACACGCACATCCTCCCTTATGCCCGTGCACCGGCTGACCGCGCGGCTGAGCGGGACGCCACGCAAACGTCCTCATCTTCATCATCACAGCATGTAGATGATGTAGGAGAGGAAGGCGAGGCCCATGATGGCGAAAAACATCAACACCAATATGTCCACCATGATGGAAGCGCTGCTAGAGATGGACGGTGTCGGTGAGAGAGGGACACGCAGCACAAACAGCAGCTGTACGGTCGGTGACAGGAGTTCGGCAGAAATCGGAAAAGCTCGGGGGCGCACGAAGCGGCTCGACGCCCCGCCCTCTTGAGCCAAAACAGGAAGTGTGGGTGCGGATTCAATTGTGACCAGAATTCGGTCTTTCAGGCAGATTTTCTGCTCAAAATGCAAACTAAACTTTAGAAATGACAAGTAAAAATTTAGAAACTAATCGTTTTTAGGCTAAATTATTTTGTATTTCCAACTTCCAGCAACTAAAACGTACATACTGGAGGCTAAACAGAGTTCAGCAGGTCCCCCAAGTACATTCCTGACAGGTTAATCTTGCCACAGAAATAATCTCAGAATTATTTCAACTCAGATTTATAATCCCATTTCGTAAGTGAGGACATGACAAAGAGCAGTCTGAGAAAAAAAATGACATTTTATTGAATCTGCAGAATCATAAGTACAATTTGAAGTGCTGTAACAGGGCAACAGGAGATGATATCAGGTCCTTAATCTGAATATGTATTCTGTGAGTGTTGAATACATTTATATGTCAATATGCATATGGTATCTTTATTTTTTTTTTATTTAAAAAATAACAAAATTATATCAAAAACAATTTAAGATGGAATGCACAAAACTGGTCTGAATGCTAAACCTGCAAATGTGGATTATATGATATCACTCTGCAAAGTCTACAGTATAGAACCAGTATCATAGAAGCAGGGAATGATTTATCAGAAGCGCAGGAGCCTACAGTGATGAAGGCTGAAGGAATAGAGGGGTTGCAGCAGGAGGGCAGAGAAGATACTAAGACAGAAACTGAATGGAAGCGGGGTTATGATATGACATTATGGTTCAGTAGTGATGTCAGAGCAGAGGAGCGGTATTTGGCGCTAAGAGGTTAACTCCTGACAAATATCCAGGTCAGACAGACAACTTGCCCTGCCTCACAGACTGGGAGATTGAGAGCATCACATCAACTGCCCTCCACTGCCCACCCAGCCATCACACGCTTAGATTTGACCTTTCCTTTTACAAATCCATCCTGAGCCACACTTAAAACAACACTGGCTGTCTTTGGCCACTTTTCCATTTCATCCAGACCGCCAACTGACAAAAATTTCAAAGCCCCTTGAGATAAAAGAAGGTTTGGATTGGAAGCAATCTGCAGAGTAATGCAGGCTTTCAGTTCTAGTATCTTTGTCATTAAATAAAATTTTTGAGCAAACATCACCACGAGCCAGGAACAACAGTCATTTCAGTCAAAGCCAAATCGCCAACTCTTCAATTTACCCAAGAGAAACACACAAGCTCTAAAACAGCCTTCCGATCTAGCATCTGTTTCGCAAATAAACTCATCCTGTTGTCTAATGAATGCAAAAAACAGGCAAACATACTGTACAGTGTGTTCATTCATGTTTGTTTGGCAACCGGTTTGTGTTGTTTTTTTTTTTTCCTGATTCATTTTCCTCCGCACATCATCACATGAATGTTCAACAGCTAACTGACAACTTGCACCAAAACTGTACTTTTCAATGATTTGAACGCACATAACTTCCCCCCCCAACATTCACAAAAAATATGAACCACTTTTATCTGCAGGCAAGCCACTTCCCAGAGCACCATGACCTGTAAAAACATTTTCGTTAACTCCCCTTTATGATACAATTGTACAATGTTGTCTAGCTACATAGTGAGAGCCTTGTTTCTTTTAATAAAGCTGCTTCTTTTTTCTTTTTCTTTTCTTTTTTTTTTTAAACCCCCCACCTATACCTATAAACGCACCACCCTTAATCGCTCATGTCTGTGACAGTCACAGTGCATCACAGAAGAATGAAACTGCAAGAAAAGGGGAAGAGGTGTTTATGGTCAGGGGCCTGTAACATTATTTACACCATCGAGAAATGGAAAGATAGAAAGTCTGTTACAGAAACGCTGCGTCTGCAATAGAAGGAAGGCACAGCAAATCTGCACTGTAAATACAAGTGACAAGTCTGCCTTTGTGGATGTTTCAATGACCACATCATCCAATAAACTGCTTTCTTGTTTTTAAATGCTTTTTTTTTCTTACAGAAATCCATTTATCAGAAACTGGCTTAAACAACAAGCAACTGCAAGTTAATTAATCCCACTGATCTAATACTGCAACTGCACAATTAATCATGAATTTCTTTTTTTTTTTTCCTTTCACAAATTAAGTCGCTGGTTCATTTTTTTTGTACATTTTGATAATATGCATCTTACAATAACAAAGGAAAATAAAGGAAGAACAGCATTCCTGTGTGTGGGGTGAATAATAACAATGATCAGCATTTCTATCACATTTAATGGGGGAAAAAAAAGCCTGGAATGTTCTCTCACAAAAACAGTGGAACGCATTTAAAATAAGATTCACAATACAGAGTTGTGCTTTGCCTTCTCCTTTCTTTGTTACAAAGCAGTTTGTCGAATTGCTTCACCTTGAAGGCTTGAAAAAGAAAAGAGGAATAAAGGTGTGTATGTTGTATATTGAGCGTGGCTGCAAGAGAATGACTGATATGTCCCCTAACTTGTCCCTGATCCCTCCTGTATCCAAGATGCCAGAGAAAGGCAATGACAGGAGGTGCTCTTTAGTTAGGCTACGATTCCAGTTTCATAGCAATAACCACAACGCATTGCTGAACACAGAGCGTAGTCTTAAACGAGAAGACAACGGCGAGAATTGCGTCCGTCTGTAAATATATTTAAAAGTCTCTCTTAAGACTTAGAACAGGCTGATTGATGCAACAGCAACAGGGCTAAAGGAATGTACACAAGTCCAATATTTTCAAGCTTACTTCCGATTAGACTGAGATTCTACACTGTTTCCAGTCTGGCCAATATTAATATAATAAGCTGCAAAATTAAAGGAAAAAAAAACACACACTCCAAACATCTGCAGAGTTGACTGACTTGTGGGGATATTACAAAAATGTTGTTCATGTTGTGAAGTGCTATATAGCTAGGATGGAGCTGTGCGACGCGGCATGACCCCTGACATACTGCGATGAACTGTGAGTAAATCTTTTTTTTTTTCAGATGTTCAATTTCCACTTTAGTTGAGTCAGGATGTGGAAAAGACCGGGACAGACATCAGCACGAACGAACAAACAAGAGAAGCAAGCAGGCAGACAGACAGACAGACGGACAGATACAGGGTGTCTGTGGTTGGCAAGAAATGAGAGCAGAAGAAAAAAGGGGGGGGTGGGGGTTTAGGGTCTCACAGGACAGATTAAGGAACAAGAGTAAAATTAAGAGAAAGTGGCGTTAAGATGAGATGGCACTGGGCTTTTCCTTTCCTTCTTTCCCTTCCTTTCTCTACCTCCTCCTCCTCCTCTTTTTTCCTCTCCCTCTTTTTCTTTCCCTCTCACTCAAATAGCCTCCACGTAGTTGGCAGGCAGCATGCCCTGCTGGCCGGTGCGCTCTACGCGGCCGTACATCCAGCCCTCGTCAATCTGCTGCACGTCTACGATCACGTCTCCGTCCATGAAGGACACCTCATCGTCATCGGCAGCGGTGTAGTCGTACACTGCCCTGTATCGCTTCTGCTGACACACACAGACAAAGAGTTCAGTCAGAGTAAATCAAGTTAATAGTTTTCGTAAAGCTACAGTTTACATCCTGAAATGTGGCATAACAACATGGGGTGGGGGATCAGTGGAGGCCTTACCCCGCTACTGGGAGGGGGAGCAGCTGCCTGGCGCACAGGTTCAGGAGCAGGATCATAGTGGAAGTTTTGAGAGGCTGCAGGCTGCTGGTAAGCTCCTATTTAAAAAATAAAATAAAATAAAATAAATGAATGCGCTGTGGTGTGAACATTTTATACCGACAGGAGACACAATACATGAATTTACTCAAGCGGCGAGTAAATCAACATTCTTTCGGCACAAACTCATTTTAGTTCCAGGTGTCTGTACAAGTATTTCCAGGGAAGAACTCAAAAACTTGACAAGCCAAGACATGCATCCAATCACTTTTGATTTCCATGTTACACAATCATCTAAACAATGCTGTTCTGTGCAAAGGTGCACACCAGGCATGTAAATGCAAACACCAGGTTGAGTTCTCATACTTTGCTGTAACTCTCCACTTAACCGTTGGTAAGATCAGATATTCAAATGTCTGAACATGAGCAAAGCGACTTCAAGTCTAATGTTGTGAAATATAATAATTTCACAAGTAATGCAACTTTTTAAAGCTAAATGGTTTTAATGCAGTCAACAAGTAATAATCCTCATCAGGTGTGAGTGGGAAACATGCAGCCAGGTGAGCTCATGTGGCCTGTGGCAGGGAGGAAGCCAAGCACAGACACGTTGAGAAACGTCCAGCAAGATGCACATTCTTTGTGTACAATACTAAGAGATTTAATGCGTTCTTTAAGGAGAAAGTGCTCTTATTGTTTTAGATTAACTTTGTTGTCCTTCTTGCTGTCAGCAGTCGGCAAAACTGTGCGAGTGGAGTACCTGGGCTGATGTTGCTTGGCAGACTAAGTGGGGCATCACTTCCCGTCTTCTTCTTCTCATAGTCTTCGTGGTACTTTATCTGTAACAGACGGCAACAGACAAACAGTGTAAAGTTACAAATCAAGATGGAGATAGCATGATCAATAATAAGAGAATGGATTGTGCAGTCTTCTTTTCAGGAAGCTCTCACTACATGCAATTCACTCTCTATCCACCAGGGGTCTCCCATATGCTCTTCAACACCCCTGTGTAAGCAGTGATAGGTGGGGCGCATTATGTGCAGCGAAGGCTGGGGAGACAGTTTGATGCTGAGAGGAAATGACATTTGTGCAGCCGGAAGTAGTGTGAGCTCAGAGTTACATAGCAACCCAGGTTGACACATCAGGAAGAACAGGTGATGTGAAAAAGGAACTTAGATGAAGCTTGAACACTCAGGGTGGGAAACAGCCAGTTAAATTTAAAAGAAAGCACTGAGAGGAAGAAGGTGTGCTTGTGACTAATCACATCAGGTACAATTTTACAACTCAAGTGAACATTTCCAATATTTGCCCAAGAGCACATTCAATCTTTAAGTGACTGTTAGCTAGACTAATGAACTCAAGCTACCGTACAGAAAGGCAGTGTTCAAACATGAAATAGGCCACAATGATGAAACTGAAAGTGAGTGACTGCTCTATGACTGCACTAAATAACCCGCCCCACTTATTACCAGGCTGATAACAGACTGACTCACAGTGCCTTGGTCAAGATTTACAACTCCGATTCTGTCCCTGCTTACACCCCGGCTCAAAGAGCCCACTGTGCTGGCGGCTTTAGTGAGGAGTGTATTCACTGACTGGTTGGGGTGACGGAGTGTTTGTGCAAGAACAGTGAAGTGAGTGAGAGAACACAGTGGCTATTCTCGAGTGCAATATGGTAAGTGAGAGTATGTGAGGGAGATTATTTTGGTTTGTTATGAAGGAGCAGGTTGAACAGATGGTGTGTGTGTGTGTGGATTTACAGGAAGTGGCCAGGCGGCTGCTGACCTAAAACCCCCTGATACTTTTCAATCTTTGACTGCTTGACAAGAATAAGGTGACAGGAAAAGGAAGAGAATGGACAAAGGGTCAGGATAGAGCAAACAGGCATGGCAGAGAGGACAGGGCGAGGTGCATTGCTTCTTAAAGTCCGGGGAAGAGAACAAAGACGGTCACAGATTAGCATGCATCTGGAGTGGTTCCCTTATGATTGGCTGTGAATGACGCACTGATTGCAAGCAGATGTCTTGTTTATCATTTGTGCCTAAAAACACTTGACGATGCATCCAAATTCATCCCGCCATAGTGCGCTATTTATGTGTGTACGCCCATAAATACATGTACTGTATGTGTTTCTTACCCTGCCCTGCACATACCCTTGATCTCAGACATGCGGGATCTTTCATTGCACGAAAGCAGTAATTATCCATCACCCTCCACACTAATTATACCATTAGCAGGGACAGAGCACCAGAGCTGGTTATGTATAATGTTTTGTCTGTGAGCTTGCTTCAAAGGGAAGTAAAAGGCCGTTATAGTTATAACTTAAGCAGGCTGCAGACCCAAGGTAAACAGCACATGTGTTTTCTACATTGCTGCTCTGTATTTACAGAGAAATGGCAAATCAATAACAGGAGCTGAGGGAAAGGAGAGTGGCGGAGAATAATCCATGTGGAGAGGAGTAGGAATTCCATCACCATCATTGAGGAGAAGTGAGGGCAGTGGAAGCCAAACATTATGGTGATGACAGCGAATTAAGAAAGGCAAAAAACATAATAACAAAACTTTCATAATCTGGTGAAGCCAATTTAGAGATCCATTAAATCTTTCAAAAATAACCAATTCCCCTTCTAGCTGTTTCCACTGGTGAGTTCTGTGAAGTCTTTAAAACAGTGCTCACAGTAAGAAGAGGATGTGAAGTTAGTTAGTGTGAAAGAAGAGGATGCAGAGGATAGAGTTAGTTGGAAACAGATGATTCTGACGACCCCTGAGGGGAACAACCAACAGTCGAAGAAGAGGTGTCACTAAAAAGGCATCTATTTACTGAGCTAAGCTGTGGAATCAATATAAAACCAAAGAATGCTTTCTAGTGTAAGTCATGTAGACCTATTATCCTCAACAGCACAAATCCTCTCTTCAATATTGGCAAAGAGATTACGGCCACATAGAGAAACTAATGAACTCAAACCAGACTGGTTCCATACCAGGCTGTTAGGAGGCCAGACTCCTAAGCAAGCTCTCAATATTCTACCTATTCCACTTTTAAGATTGAGGGGCACCCTGGGTGGGAGCGGTTGATCGTTTTGGTGACTATTCTGTTGACACTTACATTGCTGATTTGGTCCTGCGTTTTCTTCATTCTCTGCAGCTCCGGCGTGTCTGCGACCACGCTAAAACCTTTCCCTTTATTCTTCTCAAATTCCTCCCTGTAGAGAACCTACACATAAAGGATCCCGTTAGAAACAAAGACAAGGTTAAGACATGGCACTCAAATCATATGCTACAACTATTATTCATGCAGAAGAACAGCCAACAAGGAAAATCTGTGGCCTCCGAAAATACTTTTATAGCAAAAGGAAGCTACATTTCCGTTGGTTTTATTACAGCTTAACACTGTTAGAGGAACATGAAAATATAACCTCGAAGGACATAAACCATTATGCGTGTTTCTATATTGTCAATGCAGATTTTTACCTAAAATGCAGCTTATAATAAATGGAATACAATCTGCTGTTATTATTTTATTACACAATAAAACCAAAGTTCGATGACCACACAACAAAATGTAGCTTTAAGTGTGTGTGTTATTTGTATGAGCAGAGCAAGGTTGGCCCTGAATATATTGCTTAGTCCTCTGTGGTGACGTTCACTTCCTGTTTGCTCTGGAGAGGGCATTACATGCAGGATGTGGTAGCAGCCATATATGGTTAAAATGAGAGGTAGTGTGTGACAGAATCAGTTTGTGTGTGGTGTGTATTTCCAGTCTTCTCCACCCAATTCTGACCTAAAGGGCAGAGGAGGAAATGTCCAGCCCATACAACATCAGATCAGACTATCAGAAATTACTACACGTAGGACTCTCCCACATTCCTACTCTTCACTAATTGTGAGCCCGCATTGTGAATCCACAACCACACACACACACACACACCACTATTCAAATCTGAAACTGGAAGACAGGTGCGTGGTTTATTTTTAAACTCAAGGCTCAATCATTTAAGCGTATGGAGAGAGATTTCAATTACTCCTCTTCACACTACACTCTTATTTGTGCCTCCGTGGTGACTACACAGATTTTCAGTCCTCTAAGAATTAGCCCTGCCTGCACAGTCGATTACAAGGAAACAAAGCTCCAGCACCACATCCTCTCTCCCCCACAGACGTCTACACAATGTCTGACACTCCCCAGCAGAGTGCTGACCAATCCTCCTCAACCGCTGACGCTTTGTGATGACACCACGTGATTCACAGCTATCGTGTACATGTGTGATGCATCTTTATTCGTTGTCACCCCTGAGGTGACGTCAACAGAGGAATTGAGAGAAAAGTACAGCTGATCGTCATTCTACAGCTCCCAATCCTGCACACAAATGTATGTCATGAAGATTAATGTGGCTTTGACCCATCTTTGTCCTTTATTCTCGCTCTGCTCAGTCAACACAATGATGCTACCTCTTCCCCTAAGCCTACCTCCTTTGTCTTTTAGCGTCTGTGCAACAGCATCTCTTTCCTCCAATCATGCCTCTGCTTTCCTTCCCCACCCACACTCCTTTCCCTTCTGTGCTTCTTTTTCATTCATTCATATTTTACTGCTTCAGCAGCAACAGACAGTCATCTCCATAGAACTGGAGCTTTTCCTCATTATAATCTTCCTCTCTGCTTCTATTTGCATTCCTCTAGCTCTCCTTCCTCTTGGGATTTCACTTTTATCTCTTCCTTCTTCACCCTACACTCCCTCCCTCTTTCTGTTGGTGCCTTCCTGTCTCTCCTTTTTTTTGGTCTTCGCTCATGTGCGCCTCATTGCTCTCCCTCTCCTCCCCAATTCGTTCTCTCCAGTTTCCCTTTATTTCTCTTTTTCTCTGTCGTGTTTCTTTCTGTTTTCCCCCGCAAAGTCTTGTAATGAGGTGTGACAAACGTCTACCCAGCTGCCATAGCAATAGGGTTCCCGTAGCAACGCAGCAGCAGTGGTGGTGGTGACGGGTTAGATGGCCACAGTTCAAACACCTTCAACTTGCTTGTGCTGACACATAAGCACTTAAAGGTATGACACAGGGATACCAAAAATATACACCTCAGCTACATATGCAAGTCTTTAAATCTGTTTTTATTTTTCATTTTGTATTAATTAAATTGAAAGGTCACATAAATGTGTCATTTTGATGGTCAAATAGGAAAAGATGTTTTCAAGAGTGTAACTAAAAAGGAAGCACTATGATACTTTTTTCATTTTAATTTTCTAAACAAAAGAAGAAATGATCTTTAAACAGTGTCATGCTGAAGGGAACTGTTCTGTTGACAACATTGGGTACTTTTTTAATATATAAAATCACCTTTCACCCATTGTGTCCTCCCCCGCACACAGAACCATCTTTATCTGATTCTTATAGCCAGTGACAGCAATAAACCATTAGTATAATAGCCATCTCTTAGTGTATGGATGAGTTGTTGTGGGGGGGCTGTTTGGGATGTACAATCCATGTAGAAAAACACCATCTGTCCCTCCATCCCTCAGTTATCCCCCTCCCCATATGACCCCCCACCCCCACCCCTATACTCCACAAACCCCTTTCTCACATACACACCCCAGTCTCATTTGCAGTGTTTTGATACCAATGTTTGGACAAGACGATGTGCCTTCTATGATAAGCCCTGCACCCTCTCTGCACAACACCTTCTCTCTTTTACAACATGCTAAGACAACAAGCCTCTCCTTCATCCTTTCCTGAGAATAATAGAGCGGGGCAACCCTGATCTTCGATCATTTTTAAGGATAAAGGAAACTGAAAATGACTTAAATTGTGCTCTAGGGAGGTTTTTGTTTGTTGTTATTTTTGTGATCACATTAACAGAATTTTCTCTAATACTTCCTGCCACAACCTTCACGTATATAGTGTTATGCTATTTAGTACCTTGGCTGTTATTTTATTAGTCATCAACAGGTAGTTAAAGGATAAAAATGTTTAAGAGCAAAAATCTCTCTATCAGAGCCTTATAATATCCTTATTAAGGCAGTCACACATGGCCCAGTTAAGGTGGATATTTTGGTCATTGAGGGTTATTTTGGAGTATATTTGGGTCTCAGTAATTTTTAGCTCCTACAGAAACAGTAGTAGTAGTAGTAGTAGTAGTAGTAGTAGTAGTAGTAGTGTACAAATCAGAACAAGACCGGAACAAACTAGGTGCACAGACAAATAAACATGGCACCACTGGAAAAGTATATGCAGAAAAAAAGAATCAGGATTGGTACGGGAGTTTCATCTCCACAATATTTATAGGGCTATAATCAAGCTCAAATACAATAAGACCAATGCAAGCAGCAGCAGTGTAAAAAGGCCGTTTCAGATCTGGTGTTACCTGGCTCTGCATCTTGCTCTGCTGTTTGAGGCGGAGGTTCTCTGGAGTGTCAGCCACACAGGTAAAGTTTGTCTTGGGGTAGTGTCTGTAAAACAAAGACAGAGAACCGCAGATTGTAAGTACATAGTAAACATACAGAGAGGAAACTGCCAGTTTCCACTTAGACTGTGACGCTTAAGCCTAGCCTCTAAGAGAAAAACAGCAGAACACAAGCAGTGTGCAGTCTGTGCCCCCAGTGTAGGGGTATTTGTTATTCAAGGTGGTCCTGAGGTTGAGTTAGGAGCCCCTGTAGACAAAAGGCATGTCAGTAGAACACACAATGCTCTGTCAGTGAGAGCCAAGGTAGTCTGAAAAAGAGGAAGTGCAGGCAGGGGCTGTGAGGGGGGGATGAGAGCCTCAAGGTTGCAATTTGGAGGGGAGCCATAGCAGGTGTGGAAAAAGCTTTCCAAGCTTACAATACACACACACATATGTACAGACACTCATGAGCACAGCTCTATGGGGGACAACAGGAAGAAGAACAGCATGCAACATGGTCAAAAAAGACATGGGATGATGTCATGGGTAGCCCCCTTTCAGCAGAGGGTGAAGGCGAGTCTTTTCTTCTGAAGAAAGATTCTTGTCTCAAATCCATAAACCACCCAACCTCTTTTCTGTCAGGGGAGAATGCTGTCTGAAACAAATAAAACAAGTACAAATACACTCATGTAAACATCAGCACAGTTCTCCCATGCAGACATGCAGCACAACAAGCATCATTCATCACACGCTTATTTATTGATTGTCTAAACTTCTATCAGTAGATGGTGTGCATGTGAATGTGAAGCACAATACTGCATTTTTATACACTGGAAGCTACCGTGCACAAGTAGCCTTCATGTGCACAAATAATGGTGCCTGCCAGTTCAGTGTGGTCCTGAAGGCAGCAAAAACACATGGCACAAGTCCAATAGGAGAGGAAGAGCCCTAACAGCACATCTAACAGCTCGTATGGACTGCAGTTCCCAGCCTGCCTCAGGGGGCTGGGCGACCTCAAAAATCTTTAACCATGGTCCATGCCTCTGGGTAACCCATTTAGGCAATATGTTTACCGTTTCCTTGACAACATGGCAAACAAACTAAATTAGCACTGCTGATAAAATAATGTACAAAGAACTGCAGATGACAGAATGTAGATATATATTATTAAAAAATACAGGTGCTTATGTAGAAGTCGGTAAATCATAGTTGTCCTACTGTTGTCATATACAATATATATAGTTTATCATTTCTACCCTCACACAGGCCTTTTACAAGTACTTATTTTCTCTATATCTGCAGCTTTCAGATGTAGTGGTTTGATACTCAAGCACATGTGACAAAGTAGCTGAACAATGCAAACACTATTTTTTTGCAGCAAGATATCTATTCGCACAGACCATTATCAATATCACATTGCTAAGTGTGAAATTTCCATTATTGCTCCTTATTTTTATTCATCAAGACCCATGAGTGACTAATTTTAGAAAGTTACTTGAGACTATAGGGTCACAATACTGACAAGCTAATATCTGTTCATTTCTCTGGCGTGTCTGCTAAGCGGTGGAACGTACTTCCTTGCACGGACAATCATTGTGTCTAAATGAATTGAAGTTGTAGCTTGAACACACATTATCAAACTCAGCATCTAGAGTTGTTCAAAGCGTCTTTAGAACTTGCAGTTGCACTTAAGGGTCACTCAAGTGTTGTACAAACAGACATAAGCTTAGAGACTCAGTGAGATCTCTTAATGTGCATCTGTGTGTGTGTTACCATGCCTGTTTGAGTGAGTCACACGAATACTCATCTATCCGTCAGGTTGTATAACAAGTTAATAAGTTGCAATCGGGAGAGGGTGACACATGCAGAAACACTAAAGAGGGAGTGATCAAAATGTAAAGGAAGTATGACCGGGGGGAGTCAGGGGGGCCATGAATGCGTAATCAAACACACACACACACACACACAAGCTGCCTACTGTGCAGGAGGGGAGGCCTGTTTGCATAGTGGAACCAGGAGATGCTGTGGCCAGCTTGGACCTGTGAGACCTGGAGAGGTTGTAATATATCATTCAGCAAATACATTTCACCTACATATATATATAATTCAACTCCCAACAAATTTCTGCTGAAAGAAGTTTTGATTGAACCATACAGACACACACATGTACACCGGTATATTGAAAAGCAGCTTTGAAGACATGTGAAGCTTCAAGCATACAAACCAAATTACCTCAAACCATGAATCACCATGCAGTAAAAATGGGTGGACACTGGCCTTGTAAATGATCACACTAAGTCATGACGTTCATGACAGGCTTGAATAATGTCAGATTGATGTCCAAATTAGTGTCAGATTATCAGTTATCAAGACAATGCTCCACCACTGGCTCCTTAGATTATTTCTGTCTACTTACTGCCCTACTTAAAATCCCCCTGACCCCTGGAAACTATAGCATCTAACCAAGGATGAGATTCTTGGGAAAAAGGTGGGTGGAGTAAAAACAAACAATGACTATATCAGTTACTAAGGACAAATATAGAGGAGTAATGATAAAGTAGCGATCCCACAGAATAATAACAGACAGCGTAGCATGCATTCCTTTCCTCAAGCAGGAGGCTCTTCTACTGATGATGTTTACTCAAACAAGGCTCATTTTAAATAAACGGAAAGAGGCATAATAAACATGCTCTGAAGGGCTTTGCTTATTTGCGGAGGAAGCATTGGAAACAAGTAAAGAAGAACTCTGCACTGTGACAAACAAAGGTGACACCTGCTGTAGCTGGTTCACATCTTAATCTAAGTAAATGATTGAAAGGCTCACAGTTATCATGTTATGTATACGCCTAGATATAGGCGTTTTCATTCATCATGGCTAGTTAGACCTTTACTTGGGCTGAGGCTCTCCACAGCTTCACAAAAAAATTGCAGTAGTCACCAAATCTCATACACTCTTATCAATCATAAAGTGACTTTACAGGTGTAGTGATGAGGCTGACATGGGTGGGGTTTTGATTATATCACACACCTACTATGCAAATTTGGTTCAAAGACAAGAGACAACCAGGCACTGTTGACATGAAACAGTAGGAAAACTACATGCATAAATAGGAAAATTTTCAAGCTGGCTGAATTACATTTAGCTGCCTCAGTTTTAGCTTCCTGTTACACTTGCACAACAATTGTTTGTGTTAACACTTTTGCCCTTTTTTCTTTGCATTCAAGATAAACTGTGGCATAACATGTGACCTGGCTAGTTTGCTTTTTCTAGGTAAAAATCACAGGAAGTAGAAATGTTCGAGAAATTACAGTTTTCTGTAGAAATGTTACAGTCGTTTTAAGTTTCATTACCATAGAAAGCCAGGAAAAAGACCATCACAGAAAATTAGAGAAACTAGGTACACTGGTTTTCATTAAAATGTTAACAACCCTTATTTCGTTATGACTGCAAGAAGGCAACAAAAATATTTCATCAACAAAACAAGCCAGCACACTACTTCTCTTTGCATCTAAAAATGACAGAACCAGGATGTTGTCTTTATTTAAAGCTTTAGCAATAAAATGGAAGTTCAGCTGCAGAGCGTGTCAGAACATGAAGCAACTCTTTTGCATTCCCTCTCAAATACACACAACTTTCACAAACACAGAGAAAGGAGAAAAATCATTACAAGCAGAGAGAGAGGGGGATTCCATGGATTCCTGATGAGCTTTTACAGTGTGAGCATGTGCTGTAGCATGAGTGGACATGCTAGTTTTCAGAGTGACCGCCTGTGTCACTGTAGAGGAACTTCAGGAATTTCCTTTGTTGATACCCCCCCCCCCTTTCCCCGACTGAGGAGGAAGAGGAGGGAGGGAGAGAGGCACTTTCCCACACCCCATATAGCCCTTTTCTCTGAGGGGGGAGCCGGAATAGTCACAGATAAACAGCAGAGCAGGCAGAGAAGAGGAGGCCGTAGTTGGGTTGCAACATGCACAGTCAGACACATTTAGAGAGTCCTATTTCAGGCTGTGGACAGTTCAGACACTGCTGTCAGTGTCTTTGGGATAAAGGCTCTGCCCACTTGAGTATAAAACATGAGACATGCTCACTGACACACAGAATGATGACTTAGGGACAACTTACGCATTGCAATATGGTCTCTTCTCGAAGCCTTTGTAATTCTTCATGTTTAGAGTCATTTTGCAGACCTCGCAGCTGAAGCATCCTTTATGCCAATACTGTGAAAGACACAGAGAACACATGTTTGTGACTTTATATTCTCACTTGACCAAATACACAAATGCATCAAATAAATTAAATAAGTAAAACTTAAAAAAAAGTTCCACTCCTATCCTGTAGACGGAATAAAACAAAATTTGACTGTTTGTAGTTCAGGGTATTGTGTGAAATAAAACTGAAGCAATCACTCAACAGTTACAAATTAACCCACTTCCCCTTCGCTAGCAAACTGCATTGTTACTATTTAAAAGTCTGGGCTAGCTGCACTGGTGTGAACGACCAAGAGCAGTAATGTTTGTGATTGAGAAGCACAGATCTTGGTTTTTGCCAACCTTACAGTCACAAGTTCTCACACTTTTATTAATAAGACATGAGTTCAGTTGCAATGACAGAGGTGCTACAGAACAGTGTTTGGTCTGAAGGCCCCCCTTTGACCTTCTCTCTGTTCATTTCTGCATGTTTCTTTAGCTTCTCCATCCATCATAAGAAGCTTGTGCCTCTTTCTTCCTCACCACCCTTTCTCCCCTTCCTCCCACAACCCACCCTCTCGCCTCTTTTCCTTCAGAGTCTCCTGGCACTGGGCTGATCTGTGGCCTGAGGGTTCAAAGAGGAATTGATGGAGGGAGGATTGGAGGAAACTGAAAGGAGGGAGAAAACATGAAAGTATCGTGCTGGAGAAAGCAAGAGGAAGGGAACAACAGGGGAGGGGTGCACGAGAGAAAGAAACTGCCAGAGAAGTGAAGCAATGATCTGGCTGCTCCGGCTATCATCAAGGGAAAGGGAGGAGTGCAAAAACACAGAGTGAGAGAGAGAAGGAAAGAATGGGAGGAAAAGAAAGAGGGAGTCCTTATTAACATGGCCTCAGGGCATTTTGCCATCGTTCTTCAACCACTCTTCATCACTTTCGAAAACCAATTGCCCACACACAAAACACTAATCTTCCAAACAAACAATGATTTAGAGAAAAACAAATAGAAACATCAGTTCTGATACACTCTTAAAAAACAAATGCAAAATGTCAGTTTAGTTTTGTGATTATTTCAAAGCATAGGAGGCCAACATTACTGGCAGAAAAATCCATAATTTCCTGACATGCAAAGCTGCTGTTTGATAATGTAGCATGTGTTACAGCTCTGATACACAGCTAGCAATAAATCACTAGGATGTTGAGGTTTACTGCCTGAGAACGCTCTGGATGCTACGTATTGAAACATGACCAAATGCACAGCACAATCAGCAGTTCACTTCAGCCATTGTTGAACTAAAATATAGCTTCAGGCTGATTTAAAGAACAGCCTTGTCTGTTCTGTCTGGATGTAAGAGACCACCCAGTGTGGTATGCACTGACAACAAGCAAGTGTATGTGTTTGACATGGGTGTTTGTAGCTGTGGGCAAGCAATATTGCACTGAGGCACTCAAAAGAAGGGGCTCACAGTAGAAAATGGGACTGGGCTCTGCTTAGTGGAGGTGTGATCCACAGCCAAACGACACTGGGCCAGTTTTCTGAATGCAAACACCTTATCCCACTACAACTCAGTTGGGGCCTGAGGGAGTTGCAGATGGACACTACATGCTACTCTTTCCACTGCTCTCCCTATTCATCGTTCTTGCCAGGTCTGCAATGGCAAATCCCTTTTACAAACAAGGCAGATTCCATCTCCTCTAGCTTCAGTTGATCTACAGCTGTGCTATCTGTGCATTCATATTGTCTGGTTCATCTGCTAATAATGCAGCAACGCAGTGAAACTTTCTCTATGGCTACAGTGACAACTCTTATGTCCCAAAATCAGCAATAACAATAAACCTGGGATGATCTGTTAATGTTTCATCAAAAATATCTGTTCTGATGCAAATGCTGAAGAATGAGCTAAGCCCATACAGTGAGCATGGACTTTGATTGTCTTGTTGTTTCCCAGAATAAATATTGACCTTGGGTTTGTTCCAGAGAGCAAGCCTGCTGAGCATAACTTTTCCCAAGCCTCGCCAACCTGCTAACCCACATTCCACCAGGACAATCATCGTCATCCCCCACCTCCACATGGATAACATGACCCTCTCAGGTGGAACGAAAGGATCACAAGCCGACAGAGGGACATGTGTGGAGAAGCACAGAGGACACACTGAAGTCTTTTTGGGTGTCCACATTTGAAGAAAGAAAAAAATTTAGACTGATGACCACCTCTCAACATGTGTGGCTGAACACACATTTTATATGCAGCAGTTAGTTCAGTTTCTGCACAGAAAAAGTCAAAAGTGCAGAAGGAGGAGAAATATAATCACAAATAGCCACTTGAGACAGATTTGAGATACATTTTAATGCCAGGCATGAACAGACACCTACTACAACTGAACCAAGACATTCTGTATCTGGAATATAAGGCTACCACAAACAGACACCAGGGAAACATCCCCAAATGTGTGTGACACGTTAGAGAGGCCATCCAGCAGTTAGCCTTGTCCAGCTTCAGGAAAACCTGGCTCTTGGGTGCCAAGGCAGGATCTGGCAGTCAGCTGGAAAATGAGGACACTGCAGAGAGAGCCCTAGAAATAAAACACCAATAAAAAAAACTCTGTCTTCCTGCATCAGCGCAGCTCAAGGGCAGATGTGTATGTGTGCCTACTTGTGTGTAAGTATTAAATGTGCATGTCTGTAATACTGTAAGTAGGTTATATGTCTCAATGCAGGATGTATGTATGTCAGTGAGTATCCAGTGCTCCAGTCAAGAGCAAAAATGCTCAGTCAGCCTCACAGCTCACTCTCGGTGAGAACCAAACACAAAGTGGGCCTGGGCAAAAACCCTGCAGCTATATGGGAGGCCAACACAACTTTACACATCATATATACCTACACACACAGGGATGGCTAATAAGTCTGCCTGAAGCATGCTCTCACATTGATTTTGGATTTTTACATTTTATAAATACTCTGGCAAAATAATTTCCTCTGGGATCAATAAAGTTTTATCTGATCTTGTCTTATATAAGATAGACAATAATATATCTGGCTCAAAGAATTAAAATGCTTACACTCAGTAGTGTAATGTAACCACTTCCTGTGTCGGCATGCGTGCTATCTAAAGAGAGCAGGCTACTCGCTTGGGTCAAAATAACCATTCACCAAACCATCACAGTCATTTAATTTTAACAGAAACCAAGTGAGAGAGCTGACACATTTATAGGTGTTATTTTTTTATACCGATTAATTTACAATTCCTAATAATATAGTGTTATTTTTAGATGATAGCGCAATATCTTTACAATCTATAATCCATGTTAAATGGATTTGCATGGTACAGTCCCCTGGTAATCACCACATTAGGCATCAGAGGAAATTTAGTGCTTTGTAGCATTGAAGGACATCTCGTGGGACTGCTGAAATATTTCATAACTCTCGGTTAAAGTAGTAGCAATTAACTTCAGTCTAAACAACTTTGTTTTTACACTTTTAGAGGCCGAGTAGGCAGTAGAGTTTGAAATATGCTGTAGTGGTTCTTTGCCTCCAATAGTGGCAACACACACCCACAGTGGGCCATAACAGCAGCTTTGTGTGAGTGTGGAAGATTATTGTTGCGTGAGATAGTAGCCCAAAGACAAAGTGCCCACATCTGGTTGGTGCTAATAGAGGAAACTCTAACTCATTAATGCAAGCTGGTGAATTATTAGCAAACCTGATGCTATTAATTTTCATCCAAGCCCAGGGCTTTGTTTCTGGCCAGCAGGCAGACAGGATGATTTGAAGTCACAATATGTTAGTTATGAGTAGAGTATGCAATTAACTTTTCAAACCACTTCAGACTGTGATGTGTCCTTAATATGCACATACTACTATCCCACATCTAGAAGAGAGCTGAATAGTTAAGACTAAAATGTCAAAACGCTTCTGTTTTGACATTAGTCACGTGCAAGCCAAATGTCTGATCATGTTACCACTTCATGTTGTACGGGTTCCTTCTTTTCAGTTGTCAGTTCAAAGCAGTTCAACAATCAGCGGCCAGATTTTTTTTTTGTACTGGTACAAACAAAACTGTAACAGATTGGAAAAGCAAACACAACATGTGCACAAGTTACATTTTCTGATAAAATTCCACAAGGAAAAGTACCTGACCGCTCGCTGTTGAGTCAACACCTCAGGTGATGTTTGTGAATGTGAGTCATGAGAGGGAGGCGACTGGTGGTGGTGGCTACACAGATTCCTCACCTCTTGTGGCATTTGGACAACATGAATCAGCTCTTAGAATAATCAGTCTAAATATAGCCTCGAGCAGTTGACAAATTCCTCCTCACACAGGGGTATTAGCAACAGACAAATCATCACCCTTTAAATAAGATACCATACACAGCACTAAACTAGTTACTTTTGTAGAAACTACAAACAATAAGACATTATTGATCACAGGTGGCAGGCTGGTTTTGTGCCTTTTTAATGAGAGCAATTATTAAAAGCAATATCACAAGCCCATACAATATCAGCATGGGATGCATGATATAAGCCCTTTCATACAGCAAAAGACTGAACTGAGTTGTGCAAGTTGAATACAGTCTGACCTTTAACCTCCTTTTCCAGCAATTTCCTGCGATTGAGAAGTAGCAGCACAATTGAGGCTTACATCTAAACCAGAAATCCAACACACTAGCCAAATAACAAAGCCACTAAACTGTTAAGTAATGACAGAAATGGATACATGTCAGCTGTAACTGTGAGAGAACAGAGCAGAGCTACAAACTGTCTGATACAGCAGTGTGAGTGCATCAAATCTGCTTACTGCCCACACTTTTTTTGTAACACCAACTGTGTCTAAAGTGCAGCCATCTTATTAGGTATTTACAGAACTTAATCCATACTAAAACACAACACTTTAAGTTCACATAAAACTTTGAAAATGCCTTTCTCAAGCTGATTATTTTGGGAGTATGTCAGGCGATGAAAGCAAGATAGCAGACACTCTTTCTTGTTTCCTCTGGAAAATCTTTCTATGATATATAAGGTAAATAACTTTTCCAGCTGGCTTATGTCCACCTGTATGTCTTCTTTTCAACCAAATGATTGCTTTGTTTTGTGACTAGTGGGAGGAAGCTGTGTCAGACATGAGCAAACAATGAAAAGTGCTGATACTGAAACAAATGTTTTGCCATTGCCATCACATTCAAGACCAAAAAACACATCAAGTTATTTTTAACACACACGTCAGTCTCTCTTTCCCATTATTCATAATTCATTCAAAACAGTACTCCAACAATGCAGACTTATTACTCAGGGCATGTATGTAAAAACGTATTACATGATTACTGTATATGACAAAAATCCCCATAAAGCTGTAACTGTCTTGTCATCTGCAGGTGGGATCAGGCTCTGTAGTTCATTCATGTGAAACGCAGACAGCACAGAGAGCAAATAAGTAGCCTACACTCAAGCAGAGTTGAGCTTTAAGTCTAAAAAAAACATACATCCTAAATGCTGAAAATGGCTGTTAACTCTAAAGTGAGACACAAACATCATTTAATTCTTTTAGACTGACATTAACTTCATTCCCTCATTCCCTGGTAATGTTTGCATATTAGGCATTGGTGAATGAAAATACTTCCTTGTTTTAAGTTTCATTGGCTGCACTTTAACAGCTACAAGCTACAAAAAGCTACTCTGATAGAGCTAAGCTTGAGCCAAATATGCATCTCATACATCCTTTTCTAGCAGCAAGCATTTCAACTACTGAAAGGAAGCCAACTGAGAAGACAAAAACCGTTACCAGCAGCAGCCTCAACCAAAAGTCACTTCCTGTCTCTACGTCTGCCCGCTCCTTTTGCTGGGCCCAGCCCTGCTATACAGGAATGCAGCTAACAGACAAACAAGCCTCTGTCGTTCAGCTTCTACAAAGAGGGATATTACAGATGGACACCGTCAGGTAAAGGTGTTTGTCAGCGGCTGAAAACACCAATGCAACAGTGGCTCCGATCCCGTGTCCTTACCTGAGCTAACCTAGCACATGGAGAAAATCCTAAGCCAGGAAATCCTTGTCTGTGTGTCAAACAAACAAGAATTGCAATGTGTGTGTGCCACAGTGAAGGAAAACGGGAGCTTGTTTTGGCGTGTCTGAAAGGGTGAGCGCTGATGCGGAATGGCAGAAAAGACAGACGGCAGTCCAACCTCCTGTGCTGGTTCAGAGCTGGGAGATGGCACAGCAGGCCTCTGACAGAGCACGTTTTATGGGAGTGTCTGTCTGCTGGAATGCATTCTGCTTCAGGCCAGATTCCAGAACACATTCGGGCTGTACTTGTGGCAATTTCATTCTCATCAATACAAGGCTTCTAACATACTCACATGCTTTGTAATAGGATGTCTAATATCACTTGTAGTATTGAGACATGTGTGAATAAGGGTTTGAGGTAGATCAAATCCAGTTCAGAGAATTTTGGGAAAACATTAGTCACATCCATTCAGCGGAACAGTAATGCATCCAGTCAAAAGCTGATGCTACTTTAGATAAAAAGCTTTGTCTGCTCTTTCTCCACCTTCCTAGTCTGTCAACCCTGACAGATAAGCACGTCTCAACAAGTATTGATTTTATATAGCACTTCAAATGTCCATTAGACAAATTATCTACTTGCCCCAAGCAAGATATAAATATTGCTGTGTTAATGGCAAACAAAATGACCCCACCCAGGGTAGCATGTTACATGCAAAGTTATACCCTAACTGATTGCAGCAATCGCAAGTAAATGCAATGTTCAACTAGGTCTGGTCAACTTTATCTTCACAGAGCTCAAAGGGAAACAGGAACAAGATGTGCAGTGGCAGTGTTAACTCTAGTTGTTCCTGTGTGAATTAGTGTTTATCTATCTATGACTCTCTCTAGTGAACCCGCCAGAGACACTATGGGTAGAATTGATAAGATTACCACCTTGACTGAGATTAGGTGAGTGATTTGACTGAAAACTAAATGAAGCTGCTGGACTAATCATCCCTGACTTGGATTAGCCAGTGAATTGGACACAGTTATGTCCCAATCAGTCCATGCTGGATTGAACATTGAAGGCGTGAAAACCCTGATTATGGGACTGTATTATTCTCTAAAGACACATAAAAGTCAAGTATTGATAAGTATTTGTAAGAAACACAAGTAAAACGCAGAAACGTTGGCTCACATTATAAATCAGTTTTCTTCAAAGCAGGGGTGCCTGCCAGGCCCAGACCAGGCTCTGCTGTCGGAAGCACTGTGAAACGCTGGTTCCGGGCAAATCCCCATCACAGCCTCAAGCGACAGTCTTATTGAAAAATACACATCCTTATTCGTTAAAGTAATAAATGATCGAGATGATATGATATGCTGTTTCAATTTCGGGTCCGCGTTGCTGTGCCATCGCCTTTGAAGACGTTAGCTAGCCGTTAGCGCGCCTAAGCTAGCGATATACCTGTCCTGTTGGGGTGTTCGATTCATTCACAAAAATATCTGAAAGGTACAGTTTTAGGAGCAAAGAATGTCTTCAGCTTTCGTACAAAGAGAGGGCGACCTGCTGAGGGTATTAAAAAAGAAGAACACACAAGAAGACGTTTAAATGTTCTTACCTTGTCCAGACAATTCACTTTTTCCGTGGGGTAAACGACTAGATTACATCTGCTACACAACGGATTCATGTTGGAGGAATGCTCTTCTAGCTAGTTAGCAAGGAATCCGCCGATGGTAGAGGCTGTAGCTGCGTGCTGGCGACTATTCACTTCAAAAACTAGCTATAGTGTACGATTATGATCACTAGGAGACCAACACTAATCTAGTTGTTTGTAGCAAATCCAGTAGGTTGTTGTTGTCGTTGTAGCCGCACAGCTGGCTGTCAGTCCACTAACCAGACACGGAAAGCGCGCCCCCGCGACGCCCTCTCCCTCCCTCGTTTGCGCGTGTCCGAGCAGACAGGGAAGAGGTATTGTAGGAGGTTCAGCTTGTTTTTTACTTTCATTAAAGACGGGATTATCAAAGGTGGAACAAGGACAGCTGCACACATTGAAGACTACAACGCGTATGTCTGAAAAGAAAACAAAGTAATCTCCGTTTTGTGCAACTATGAGGAAATCCAGTCGAGCCCTGTGCATGTGCAACATATCTGCCCTCATCCCATCTGGGCTTGCATAGCAAACCCATGCGATCATCCTTATCGTTGCAGATTTTTTGGGGCTTTACCAATCCACTGTTCTCAAATCACATTTTTACACATCTGCCACGTTCACTGCATGTCCTACTTGAGTCCACGTGATACATTTGGTTAGGGTGACATCTGCTGACAAAACAGTTGCACTGTATTTCTTTAGTAATTTTCTTTATTCTGTTTTTTTCCCCCTAAAAAATCATTTATTATCAAATAACACATAAAAATACTACAAATACATTTTCTTTTTTGTTGGAGCACTGATCAGCATCTGCAGTATGTCTGTAAAACTATTGGTGGAACTTCAAAGACAATTAAAATGAGCAAGAACTGAAGCACACCCACATTTATTTGTTTGATGTAAAACAATACAGTTTATATAATTTTCTGAAGGTTGTCAACATTGTGGCATGCATTTCACATTTATTTGTTGCAGTCAAATTTTAGAGGCAAGTATGCAGCTGACCACCAGAGAATTATTTGGTATCACATAACACTCAGCATTAGTCAGACCTCATTTTTTTGTGTTGATCAAACAGCTTTTGTAATTGGATTCGGCATTTACATGTGCCTTGATGCACATATTGTGATTATCCATTCTTCAACATGGCCTAGCTTCAACAATGCTGTCTTTATCATGACCCTCTCCTTCTACCTCTGTATAACCAGGCTGTTGCTTTTGAAACTTCAAGTTAGGCCAGTAGCTCCTGCGTCGCTAAAAAGCATAAAGATAAATAATTTGACATTAACATCGAGTATTTCTTCTCTCAAGTATGCAGTGCTGAGACTATATCGTGCTCACCTGGATGAGGTAAAGTGGTGATGCAACACTAGGATGGTAGTTGATGTAAAGAGCTACAAGTGTCAGAGCCACGAGCAACACCAGAGCAGCTGCTATACCAGCGATCACTCCGGTGTTAGCCAAGCCTTCAGTCTTGGTTGAAGGATCTGTCTTCACATCTGCAGCCAAGATGAAGACACGTGATTCAAAACCTCTTCCAAAGCTTCATCACAAGAGTTCCTACAAACAGGTCTGTAACTCACCATCTGAAAGAATTTCGTTTCCATTAAGCAACAAAACAAAATGCATGCTTTAAATGTAAAGTTCATTGCCCTCACCATCCCTTTCACATGCTTTTTGTAGAGGAGTTAAAGGTGTTATGTCCTCCACGTCCCCTGGTGTGATGGAGCCGTCACCTCTGGAGTAATCTTCACAGGTTGCATCTTTGCTCTGCCCAGACACAGTGCAACGAATATGAGCTTATATTATAAACCGACATAAAAGTAAACATGCACAGATTATTTTCAAGCTATACCTGTTCGGCACAGGCAAAATCCAGCCATTCTTGTCTGTGTCTATCCATGCCATCAGAACACCTAAAACACCAAATTTATATGAAGTAATGGGTAAGACTGCACTCATGTGGGTATGTAAGGTGTCCTCCCCTTACCTCTGGAGTACATGACACCAACTACAGCCAGCCGTCTGGTTGCAGAGCTCACAGTTGTTTTGTAGAAGGCAGGCTAGATAGAAAAAGACAAGCAAAGGCAGTGAATATGAGTGCTGGTGCATGTTGCTTTGTTAAAGTTTGTTAAAGAAATCCAGTTATTTTGGACAGGCACTTACTAGGCAGAGGAGTGAACTCTACAGCAGTATGGTTTGTGATCTTTGTGGTGTCAATCTCAACACGATGGTACTCATAGATCGTTTGCCGTGGAGCATCTGTATAGAAGATATTATGATAGAAAATAAGTACAAATACTACCTGACAGTTTTCTTATATCTTCAGGGACAAGCTGACCTGATGATTGAGATGAAGGTGACATGACCATGAAGGCATCAGACAAACCAGCCTTCACTGGGTGTTCAGCTGAACTGATCATATCTAATGACAAAGGTATCTGGTAAACAGAAAAAAAACTGGTATTATGTACCAAACAAGATGGAGAATTACAATACATGATGTCTGTAAGATCACTAAATAGAGAGTCTCACCTCTCGGTAGCTGAAAATGATGACCCCTGTTTTGTAAAGTGCAGCCTGGAATGTAAAGCCCCCGACTGACTCTTTGCCTGGAAGTCTGACCTGCTCCCACTGGACCACAAACTTCTGTCCTGGAAACATGTTTAAAACCAGAATCAAACACATCACCATCAGAGACACAATGACACAGGGATCACATGGAATCATACCATCATCCAGATATTGAACAGTGGATTCTTTAGAGTAGTTGGGGTTAAAATCGGCCATGAGAGGGGCAATGTACTGTGTCATGGTCAGCATACGGTGAATTACATCCCCTGTGAAGATAAACCCTGAAAAGCCAGATGGAAACAGATGTAAGCTTTGGTGCTTTGCAAAAAAAAAAAAAAACACTGGACATATGCAAGAAAGGTTACTTGAGCATCTGCTAGAAAATCAAAATGTACTGTACCTCCTGTTGCTATGGTAATCTGCCTCAGGTAGTGTCCGTAGAAAGGAAAGTCAAACGTCAGGGCAACCTTCTGCAAAGAAAAAGATTCAAACAAAAATAGAGATGTTTTCATATAGATTATATTTTCTCGTTTGAGATGTGATTCTGCAGTGCAGAGAAATGTGAGCTCCTGGAAAAAGACGAGGAAGAGAAAATGCAATAGGAAAAAGAAGCTGCAAAAATGCTTAGTTAGCCTGGAAAAAGCTGTTTTGTTTAACCTTTCTCAGTGAAAGATCCATTTACACATGTTGCATACAGTAACTTCACCTTTGACCCTGATTTTGATACTATTTGACAACTATTTGTTGAAAGTTTTTCCATAAAAAGTAGTTATTATTAAAAACCTGATTTTGCCACCTGTGTTCACCTGTGCATCCAAAGCTCTGCCACCATTTGAGGTAAGTAAGTGTAAACAGTGATAATTACAACTAGATACCAGGTGTATTCAACTGTGGTGTTTATACTATAAATACCATTTGTCAAATGCATGATTCCAAGTCTGACAGCTAATGCAGAATCATAAATGTCGGCATTCCAATATATAAATTCATACAAATAAGGGGGCACCCGGATTTGAACCGGGGACCTCTTGATCTGCAGTCAAATGCTCTACCACTGAGCTATACCCCCTCTGCATGTGTCATGAAATCAGACACACAGTAACACTGATCCACTGATTTGGACCTGTCCATGCAAACAAGAATTTGATAGCAGCTGTGTGCTATTAATGTTTTCCCAGTACGTAGGCTGATGTAACTATTTTGCACTGAACTAGTTAGGACACAGACACAACTTGGCTCTGTATGAGTCGATCATTTGAATCTCTGGGTGTTAACTTTTCAAAACAGATATTCGGCCTAAAAATGAAAAGATCCTCAACACTGATTCATTTTAATAATTCACATTATCTGCAGCAAGATTGATACGGCAAATACGACAAGTGACCTTGCTGTAACCACTGATAACAATGATTACCCTTCAAGATTTATTCCAGGATTTATCATCTATCTGCCATATCCATTTACAATCTGATCCTAGCACTGAAAAAATGCGTTTCCAGCTGTACGATGTGGTGGCATAAAGCCAAGCTATAATCAGTCTGGAGCATAGAGTTGTATGTAATGTTTCAGATTTAATTATGATGATTGTATAAGCAAAGGTACCCAGTTTTACCCAGTCAATTGCTGTAACACTAACTGGCTATCCCTGTGTGCATACCAGATTAATTAAAGTTATTGATGACTTACAAAGAGAGTGAATATGAGAGTAATTTCTGAGACTTACCACGGCCTGTTTGTATGAATTTGAGAGAAGTCCATGGACTCTAACTTGGCCGTGCCTGACGTCACTCATGTCTACCCACAGGTCCTCTGTGCGCTGATCCTCAGGCCCAAAGCTACGCCATGTGTAATACTTGCCAGAATCCTCCTTCCAGACAGAAAAACACAGGTTGTAAAGGCATGACATGTTTTCAGTCGATGTGTCATACAGACATGAAGGGTTCACTGAGAACATGGTCAAATATGTTGTATGCTTATCCAAGTGAGGAGGGAGGAGTACATTTTTTTCCCATAAGAGGGCAGTGTTTAACTCCAACTAAAACAAATACTGCTTAGAAAGGGCCAAATACATAATAAATGCCACAACCCATTACAATCACTGTGGTGTAGCACTCACCACTACGCGTGTCATGTTATCTGGCAGGGAGGTAATGGTCACTCCTCCACTCACGACTGCCCTGCTTATCCTAGTGGGGCCTGAAGATGATCTCTGGGCTGGGTGAGCATGGCTGCCACTGCCAGTCTGTGACATCACATTGTACCAGTCATCTGTCCAAAATAAGGCACATCGATTTACATTGTTGCTTTGGTTAGTACAGGACAGTGATGATGTGTGACAACTTATGCATTTCAAATCCCAAATCCACATGCACAACATTTGGGAGACATTTCAGATGCCAGTTTTGTTCGGACTCTTGAGAAAGATGTTTACAGCTAAGACTAAGCACTTGGCCAGTCAGCCAAATGAGAATTTACAATTTGCTTTTAAGTAGTCCGGCTTAGCCTCGTCAGTTAAAGCCATTGTTGAATGAAGGCAAAAACAATACAAATAGCATTCACTGATTCTAGAAAGGAACTGTCAAAAGCTACAAACAAAATAAACCACATGTGGTAAGCAAACTGGGGTAGGTAGGTAGCTTCGGGTCTTTTAATTGATGACTTGTCTTTCTTTCAAGCCACATATCTCTGCTTGATGTGAGGTGTTTATTTTAGCACCATGCTATGATTTTTTATGAAGTGTGGAAAATGCATGTCTGCTCCCGGTATGTTTATACTGAGATCTGAATGTAGACCTGTGGACATATTTGTCCTTGGACAAAAAAAATTTATTTCCTTATTTTTTTATTTCGTTTTTTTATTTGTATTTTGCACAATTACAGCAAAATAAAAATGATAGAGGATTCAAGCTTATGGTAATAGGAAATAGGTTGCGGATTGCGCCTTTATTCTATACATTACGGAGCGGGTCAATGACGTCACTCAGGCTATATATGCAGCTCTGTGCGCTCCTCTTTCGCGGGGTGTCTCTTCTAACCCTAAATGTGGGTCGCCTCCTGTACTTAACGTGTGCTGTTTTTCTTTCTGGCTTTCAGCACACTACGGGAGGTATTCTGAAGTAGCGGTGGAAATGTCTTCGAATCAAAAAAAAAAAGCCAAGATAATCACCCCGTCAAGCTCGGTTTCCTGCCTGGAACACCGTGAATGTCTTGCCGTGGTCAGCTTGGCTGTCGCGAAGAGTTTGTCTCTGTTGCTCCGGTGTTTTCATGCAGGAATTCTGTTCTGCTGAGCAGATTAAAACTGAGCAGGGTGACCCTGCCGGACCTGCAGTGGTTCGGTTGGGAAACCTACGCTCAAACAAACGCTGAAAAGTTGTCCATTGTTCCTATTCATTGTGTTTGTTTGCTCTGCTGTTTGTGCTAACGCTAGCTAGCAACACCGGTCCACCCCTTGAAGCTAATACTCAACTACAAGAACCGTCAGATGAAGACATTTATACGCTCAACGGCGATTTTAAAGTGACATTTGGTATGTAAAATGTGCTTTTAACCCAGCACACCTGACTAGAATAAGCTGTAATGATCCCAGCTCCCATGTTTTATCATGATTTACCAATAAAACAAGTTCTGAATCAAACATGTATTTAGAGCTCATGTTTAGAACACATTAAGGGTTTGTAGCAGCTTTAAATGGAGGTGTTACGAAGGCAGGGTTTAAATATGGTGTGAAAATGTGGTATCACAATAAATTTGAGCTCCGCCTCTGACCAAACCCACACTATACTATTATTTATCCCAGACATGAAAAGACAGCTAACCCTAACCACCTGATATACCCTCTTTATTAAAATCAGCCATTCACATTTTGGAGCCTAGTTAAGAACAGCAGAGGATGTCTTTGCATGCAGACACGCTGCACGCCCTCCCTTCTTTTACTAGCCTTGATGAGGAAATTAACTGACCAGAGTTTAAACCTTTTCTTGTTGCACTTTTGCAGATGTCATCAGAGAGTATAAGTTGAAAGAAGGGCGTCTCAGCTCACAGCATTTGTTCATAATTGGCTGTTAGAATATTAAATCTGGCAGTGTGGATTTGCCATGAGCCTCTAAACAGATCCCTAAGGGTGCCCGGTGCCCAGTGGAGCTGGGTTTCTGTGTTCTGTGTTTCTGTCTGGAGAGTGGGAGGAGAACACAGACCTGTCCCTCCTGTGCCAAACCTCACAGAGCTCAGACTGTGTGGGACATTGGAGAGGCTGCGTTCACACTGTTACAACACTGATGTCTTGTGCAGTCATCAAAACTACAATGCAAGTTTGTGAAGTGACAGCTTAAATGCCTTGACCTCATAGGGAACATATTGTATGAACATCTCTTTCCACCCTTTGATTCAATTAGGTGATGCGTCAGTGCATTTGTGTGGGACTCTTGCTGTATATTAGACCTAGACGTGCGATTGTCGAGCGCCGGGTCCGCCCTGTTATGGCATCTTATATGAGGTAAGAGGAGAAATGATGCCTGTGCTGCAGTGCAGAGGATAAAACATATTCTGGGAGGAGTGCAGATGCTTAATATGAAGTTATATGACTTAGCAATATCTGCTCAGGTCATCACTCCCCCATGCAAACAGAATTATTCCTCCCTGGCAGACAATCAAAATAGTGAGATGAGAGTTAGATTCAGTAGATTTGCCCTGTACACACACACACTCCAATCCATTACAACATGAATTATTTTACCGCATAACAAAATATCGAAGCTCTGCATATAAAATCAAACCTAATATCTGTATAATATCCAGTGCATGCATCTGAGACAGGATTGCAATCAAAGGAGTGAATCAAAATATGTTTTGTGCATCTGCTCCTCCTTGAAGAAAAACACAGGGTGCTGCCTCGGATAAAGGATAATCCCTAAGAATAGATAATGGCCTCTTTCACTGTCCATTTGTGCACCAAGTCGGTGTATGGGTAAACCACACCTGGTTAAGGATACAGATGCAGATACAAATTGAAGGATGAGTATATAAATGATCCATGAAGTCAAAGAGGGACTAGTTTTTCAGGCACAAGTGGTGAACAGGCAGATGTTTTGGACTGAAAACTGACCTCTGCCCACTCTTTTAGGAGCCACCACATTTAGTTCTGTGAGTGGTCAGAGAGGACACACCCTTCCTGAGCAGAGGAAGGAGCTGGCATGGATTCCTGAACATCACCCACAATAAACATCCATAGTTCATTTTCAAGGAGTGGGGGCAGCAGATGTGCAGGTCCCCAGTGTCAGTGCATGAAAAACAAGCTTTACCAAACGTTTGTCCTTTTGTCATACAGTTAGTCTGTATTTTTGGCCGGTGATCGCAGCAGCTGACAAACTACAACAATTCTTTTTTTTTAAAAATGATTTTAGGGGCGCCTCCTTCAATAAATATTGCCTCATTAATTTTAAATATGTCAAATACAATTGATAACATCCAAAATAGGGTGCAACAAAGTTACATTTCACAATTAAAATGTAGAGAGGAGAGAGCAGGCTTTGTCAAGAAAACACAAATGATGAACACAAATGATGAATGAATCAGGGCCAAAACTATTTCCCACACTGACTGTGTTCCAAGTGACTGCAGAATTCACAGAATAAGCAGCTCAGTTGTTGGCAGATAACTGCTTCTGCTCTTGCCACTTTCCTAAAAACACATTTATGTTTTGCTATCACAAGTCAAATTGCACATGACTTTTATAAAATACGAGTCAATCTGGGATCCGCAGACGATAACATCCTATCAGCGGTTCAATCTCACAAAACAATTCCTTTTTCACTTCGTTTCCAGTTTATGCTCAGCTCCAAAATGTTTGGATCCGCTTCAGGCTATTTGTTAAGAAAACGTTCTCCTCAGCAGGACGGGAGACGAGAGGCCAAACACTGAGGTCATCGCTGGGTACACAATTCATTTTCAGCTCGAGGCGTTATGTTTTTACAGTCTGGTTCAGATGGCGTGGATGGTTCCCTTAGGACCAAAGTCATTTTTCAAAGAGTGAACAGTATATAACGATGAGTGACAGAAGATAAGATATAAATGCAAAAAAAGGGAAGGAGGATTATGGGAGGTCAGTATAGCTGACCCGTTATGTTGCAAGCGCATATCTGAGCGCCTCTTGCACTGAACCCTCCTGAACTCAGTAGGAGTAAAAGATGATTTAACTTCAGGATGATTCAACTTTTTTTTGGTGCTGTTTTAATAAAAAAACAATGATGATTTCTATCAACATCTTCTTCACTGACAGCTGTTCCTGCTCAGAATCAACCCAATTCCCAAAACACACACATGCATTTACATCAAGAAATACAACAGAACAAGTGATGCATCTGAGCTTTGTGCAGCAGCTTCCTAAAAGGTTTGTGCCA
Organism: Parambassis ranga; assembly: GCF_900634625.1. Classification (NCBI taxonomy): domain Eukaryota; kingdom Metazoa; phylum Chordata; class Actinopteri; family Ambassidae; genus Parambassis; species Parambassis ranga. The sequence goes on from NC_041029.1 coordinate 10,424,616, forward strand.
GACTGTAGCAGAGAGGAGGCAAGAAGAAAAACAAGTCCAAATCTAATTTTAAACCTGAGACAGGCTGTTTGCGGCTTGTCGTTTAGACTCACTTGCATGCTTGTGGAATAGGGTATTTTTATTGTACACTTTATTATAAACTAGGTCATTCACTTACGTGTGTAAAATGGAAAGAGAATGGCACGCTCATTTGCTGCACCATAAAGATTCCTACTGAAGTTTTGTGGTTTACAGCGCATTGAAATAGCACAGTGGCACACATTGAATGAGACTAACATGAATAAAGTACTTAACAGATAGGAAAATTGCTGTGAGAAATTAAATAAAAAAAAAAAGAAAAAAAAACACAAGCATAAGCATCAGGTTAGGTATCACCACACATCATATTCAGAGAGGAGGCAGGAATAAAGTGATGAAAGCAGCTCACCTGTCTGAGGTTCATCCCCACCTTTAGCCAAAACTGTTTGGGAGACACAGAGGAGTAGCATCACCAAGCTGAAACACATGATGGACAGCAACAAGACACACAAAAACTGACAGCACGGTCTCTGCTCCACTCTTTTCTTCTCTTTACAGTTTGTCTCCCACTTCCACTCCTCTCCAAAAACCCTTCTCTCTCCACACACACATACACATACACCACCCTGTTTCTAACTACACCCCTTTCTCTCCTCCTTCGCAGCACTGTTCCCCTGTTGCCATGGGGATCACAAAGACACAAGCGTCAGCTGATAGAGAAGAAAATCTGTCATCTGCACACTCAAAAGGACACTGAGTTTTTGCAATATATTTCTCAGTGAGGGATCCCTGAAATCACAGCATTATTCAGGGTAATAAGTGTAAAACACCAGCAGCAGTGTGGCGCCTCCCTCTGTCTGAACCAGCAGTGAGGACAGTAAGGAATCTGACATGAGAGTTTAGACATGAAAATCATGATGCTACCAATGCCAGGCCTAAAATCAGTGCTGATTTCAAGTATTGCATATTTCACGTCAAATCTTGTTTGTAGCTTCTCAAAACATTGTGTCTATTTTCTAACAACATCAGCCTTGTATAGCCACATGGAACAAAAAAGCACTTAGGTTGAGCAGTTTTAATTTCCGAGAGTTATGTAAAAGCCTTGTTTTTTATGGCATGTAATTCTGACAGAAAACACAAGCTTTACAAGCAGTGTGGCTGACTCCACCACCTCTCGTAGCCACGGCTTTCATCATTTTTATCTGCTCTGGGATCCCCACAGCTGGAAAGTCACTCAGTACCATGTTCCATAATCCAGACTATAAACACAGAGCGCAGGCTACAGTGTTACAGCAGCAGGTGTGAACCTTCACACAGAGGGGACACCACAACTTTAAACAAAGAGATAATACACATCTTTCTGTTGTCTGAAGATGACTATGTTATACTTACCATTCAGTCTCCTTCACATTCCAGTTGATGGACTCCAATGGTACTTTTGTTTTGTGAGTTTAGGCCCCACAGTCAGCAACAAGTCTGCAAAATGGAGGGCATTTTGTCATGCCTAATTAGGACAGCACAGGTGTACATTATTAGAAATTAAGTGTCAAATAAATGCAGAGACATCTAATGCATTTAATGTGCAGTAGAACATTCATTTATGTACCTTTACCTGTACGGCTGTTGCTTACAGCTTGTAGCCTGTAGCTTTAAAAGTAGCCACTTTTCCCCCTAATGGTCAGAACACTCCTTAAAGACTGGAACCTGAGTGGCTGTTAAAATCACGTTCTATCGCGTTAAAAGAACCTTTATCACAATGGGAAACGTTCCCATTTCAAAAGTAGTCCGTGTTGTTACCTGTTTTTTTTGAGAGTGAGATCCGTACGGGGGTATAGCTCAGTGGTAGAGCATTTGACTGCAGATCAAGAGGTCTCCGGTTCAAATCCGGATGCCCCCTAAATGAATTTTTTTTTTTTTACATAGAAAAACACTGCTAACTACACAGACATAGAGCAACATTACGCTCATTGCAGGTACCACTGTGCAGCAGCATGCTGTGCATCTCCTCTCAAAACAGACCAAGCTCCACTTAGGATGTGTACACACACAGACAGGATATTTTGTATTAATAATATTTATTTAAAAACAATTACACAATATTTACATTTTAAATATGACTCATTGTCTTTAGCAGCAAGCTCCATTTTCCATCCAGGAAACAGCTGTAATATACAGTATATAGTCTGAGAGCTTTTTTTAGTAAAAGAATAAATTAACATCTTACATCTTTTAGTTTAAAAACCGTCCTTTTGTTCACTGGCTAGCATTCAATTTCATTTTAATCCACAGGAGCGGGCTTCTATACCAAGATTAGGTAGAGAATGAGAGGCCACAGGAGCTACAGTATGTGTTAACTGTACAGTTTCTTCTCATCTTCCATTGACGATCAGTATAATACTACGCAGCTGCTTAAATGTTTTGAAACTAGTGAGGCATATGGTCGATATAGAAGTAGTTGTGTGACAAGAATCAACAGTCAGAGGTCAAGGTGAGCTCATGATTGTCCTGCTTAAAGGTTTCTGTGAAAAATTAATGCTTTGCATGCCTTAGCATGCATGTATTGATTTGTTTGTAATACATTTGGTACAACTTAATCAGTCCTATTAATGCCATTTCAATGATCACTAGGTGGAATGTGACATGTCTACTCAGTTAAGGCATTTCAGTGAAACATACTTCACCCCTGTGCTCAGCCCACTTCAGGAAAATGCTTCAGTAAATGCACAGGTCCTGATAGAACCCCATTCATAAGCACCGGTGAGAAACTAAAACATTTCCAAACAGCTCTTGTAGAGTAAAAAAAGTCTGGCAGCTGTCATGCAGGTTTCTCTCATCCACCCGTGAACAGAAGCTCCGTGCAGGCTTTCTTTCTCACACAGTAAGACATACTGTAGGCGTGGCGAGGCAGGCCTTGACGCAGGTGCCATATTGACAAAACACTGTAAATAATCCTGACACCGCGGCCTCTACAGCACTTGAAGATGCTGGCTCAGATTGAGGAAGTCTGATTAGCTGAAGAATGCTTTAGTTTGCTATGACGCGTGACTTCATCCAGTCCAGACTGGCAGGGAGTCTGTAGTGAACGTACAAGAAAGCGAAACATTTTCAGAAAGAAGTCAAACAAGTTTGCAGAAGTTCTAGGAATTGATGTCGGCTGTATGAAGAACTACAGGACTGACTCAGACACAGTGAGACAGAGAGGGGGAGAAAGTGAGGCGTGTTAGACTCACCCTTCTCCTGTCAGGGCGCAGCAGGCTTGGACATGCCAGGAGTGTGTTGTGATGGAGTCGAGTGTGAGGCACTGGGAGATCTCTGCTGCTGTCATGGAACCCTTCACATCTTGTTTGTTGGCCAGAATAAGAATGGCTGCATTCTGTAGGTCCTACATACAAACAAAGATAAAATGGATGAACCATTATGGCGTAATCTACCAATTTTTATTTACAAAGTTGAAAAAGTTTCGGTGGAAACCCTGAAATGTCCACACAAAAAAAAAGCAACCTCAGCGGAACAAGAAAACATGTTCCGCTGACTCACACAGTCTATAAGATGAGACTTCCTCATCACATTGTGTCATGGGTTTGTGAGCTGGTTTTACATGCCGCAATCAGTCACACACTGAAAGCGGGAGTGTATCTCAGAAGTGTAAACATGATTACTAGACGTGGGCAGTTTCACTCAAGCATGAAAGGCAGCATTCAAACCAATTCACTTAAATGGTTCATAATAGTTTATAATGTAGCTTTATGAACATAAAACATTTAACTCTTATGTTACCACAAGACCTGCGTATAGTGTCCTATTAAAGGGAAATCTCAGGGTATAAACTGTAGCCATGGCAACAAAGTGAGGACATAAAATAACACTTATCTTAGGAAATGACAACCCGTGCATAATCAAGAGGTTGGAGACAAAAGTTTTACACTACATCTTTACAGGAGGTGACGACAATGTAAATGTGTACTTCTGATCTGCTTTAATAAGCCATTTATGCCAACAAACTCTACACAGTAGGTGATGAGAAGTGTTTAATAAATGTAAATGTTACCTCATGTGCGAGCATTTGATGCAGCTCATCTTTTGTCACAGTCAGTCGCTCTCGGTCGGTGCTGTCCACAACCAGAATGACAATCTGAGAGTGCAACAGGATAAATGAGCACATTATCAGGAGGGGGTACAGACACATCACAGACACAGGTCATCCACTGTACATTAATCAGTAACAGAGACATCAATACAAGAAGCAGATGCTGATAAACAGAAGCTAATATAATGTGCAACAGATCAGCTTATACCGGTATGTGTTAGTATATTTTAAATAAGTGAGCTGTACCTCTGTGTTGCAGTAGTATGAGTACCAGCTGGCTCGAAGACTGTCCTGTCCTCCAATGTCCCACATCAAGAAGTGAGTGTTACGTACTGTGATCTCCTCAACATTGCTGCCAATGGTTGGTGATGTCTGGACGGCTTCTTTCGTCACACTGTTTATGTGAGAGGACAAAGTCTGAATAAGGTGAAGCTGCCAGGACACACACACACAAACAGCTGCTGCAGAAAAATCACTTACAACTGGTAGAGGATGGTGGTCTTCCCCGCATTGTCCAAACCCACAATGACCACTTTGTGCTCTGGAGGAAAGTGAAGCATGTTCAGTACAGGTTGCAGTTTAAAGGTGCAATAACCACCGTTGCATAATTTGTGTCAATCTCAGCATCAGGAGATTAGATAACGAAAAGGACAGAATATAACACGTCTCATCCCGATGGTTGTTACGTCATTATACGATCAATGTCAATCCATCTTCGTTTTTAGTCGAAGTAGTCGATTTGTGGTTGGCTTTATTTTGACCACACGTCTTTCCACCCCTTTGTCCTCGTTATTTGATACCTCGATGAGATTAAATAACAAAATCAATATGAAATCATCGCTTTACCTCTGTCCCCGAACACAGCCATCATCTTGGTCAGCAGGAATCCCATGTCCAACAGGTGCGTGTGAGATGAGCGACGAAAACAATACAAAAAAAATCCACAAAAGACACCGAAGAGGCCACAAATCCGTAAACTGTCAACTGACTGTCAGACAAAAGCTGCTCTCATCTAATATCACTTTGTACCTTGGCATAGCGTTAGTGGGAGGCGCTTCTTACGGGGAAAGTCGGTGTTTTTCAGCCCAATCGAGTCATGGACAAAAGAGCATAGTAGTGATGCGTTCGGGGTTGTAGGACATATAAGTTTTATACAGGTGAGGGATTCGTTAGCACAGAAAACACGCCCAGGTGTAAGAGCGGATCCCATGTAGACTGCTAATGTTGTATTTAGCTATGTGGCTTTAATGTAAGCCTGTAGGTTGTATGACATGTAAGACAAACACATAAAGGTCTGTCAGTAGCCTATCCTAACTTATACAGAGTGACAAACATCATTATTGTTTTTAATATTTAACAACAAGCATTAATTAACCAAAGTGATTATGTTGCTAAATGTTCACTGACTTTATTCCAATCAAAATAAACTTACCAAAATATAGGTAACAACAAAAATGGACTGGAAAGCTCTGGAGTTCGGAGCTTAGCCATGGACCCCTGAATGCAACGCGGAACACATGTGTTTCCTCTGTCACACCGACGACAGGAGAACTTTCGTGACGCAACTGCGGACACACAGGTCCAGTCCATATATGGAGAGGGAAGTAAAAGTGTTTTACCATATCTTCTGGTAATCACGGGAACTTTAAACTTTACTGGGAACAAACAGAAAGCGAAAATTAATAGAAAAAATTACTGGGATTTCCAAACAACAGATCAGTACATTTCCCTTTTATTGTTGTTATCTGAAGTCTGATTAACAATTATGACCTTTCCTGTTTTTAACCCAACCTATAAGACTGGGTGCATTTCACATGACAGCTGTACTGGTATTTTATATGTGAGTAAGGGTGTAGATAACCCTTTAACCCTTCCTGCACCCAATAAGAGTCTGTTTTGTTTTTGTGTCCATGCTAAAACTATATAGACCCTTGTGTGAGTAATATTGTACTTTTTTTTTTTTTTTTTTACCATAAAACGAATACATAGTGGCGATACATATGTGGAAATTACATGCTGCTTGTGACTTTGACCCCACTGTTAAGTAACACTTGGTGTAGGGCTCACGTTTGGGTTTCAGGATAGAAAACCACACTGTTGATTGTGACATTTCCTCCTGTGCAGAACATCAGTGAGTTGCAGATAGTGACATGACAAGAATGTGAAAAAAAACCACATCCTGGAGCCAGCTGCATCTTAACTTCAGTTACTTGTTATATTTCAGACCTATTGTGTTTCCACAGAGACTAAACTAAATGGAAGGTGTCATAAAATGAGCTGTAATTTTAGAAGTGTGTTTAGAGTTCCTGTGAATGCCCAAAGTGGAACATTTCCTAGAAAATACTTGTTCTCACTCAGAGGTCATGTTGATCCAACAACCTGCTCTTTGTTTCGCAGGTTTACACCCATCACATCGGCAGGTCCTACAGGCAGGGCTGTTTTCAGGTGTTTTTGTGGGAGATAATACTACTACACAATCATGTTTTCTTGCATAAAAACATGATCACCTGTGTCCTGCGGGGACAAAAAAACAAACATTTTTCATACTGACACAGTGACGTTTTCTGATTAAATTTTTAATTAAAATACGAATTTATCCACAGATTAAAAATGAAAGGCAGAAAAAGCAAAATGTAGCTACAATCAGGCACCAATGATACATGTTATTTTCATAATTTTAACAATTGCGATAACGCAACAATAACATTATTTACTGATCGTTATTTAATATTTATTTATCCAACTGAAGACAGGGGCAGGCCGAAAGCAGCCCGCCAAAGACATTCATGGATTCTCCATTATAGATAACCGAGTAAAGACCAAAGCTGATCCTATCACCCCCCCACCCCTCCCCGACACTCCTCTCACTACCTCACAAGAACTGAACATTTAAAAAACAATTGCAAATGTCACAGGAAAAATAAAATAAAATAAAATAAAACACTAATTCAGTCAGAAAATCAGGAGAAGAAGAAGAGAGTGGTAATTCATATCAGAGAAGCTATAACTGTTGGGGTGGAAGTTGGGAGTGATTTACCACACACACACGCACGCGCGCGCACACACAAGTACTTTTTATATCACTAATAGCCCTGATAAACAGACGACAAAGCTGGTGCAAAGAAAACAAGATGCGCTGGAACGACAGCAGGGCTACAGCTGCGGAGTAGCCACGACACACAAAACAGACAAAGGTAATGGTATGAAAACGAGTGTAACAAGAGTTAAGACATCCCACCGTGGCAGTGGTGGACATGGCTTGGCGAGACATTCCGGCACTTGTGATTGGAGTTTTCTTCAAATAAAGGTGGGAGTGACTAAGGCGGGACGATTCATTCACACAACTACAACAACTTGCAGTGCTGCTTTGAATCTGCATCACATCAGGAAAAAACAGAGAATAAGCAGTGAGAATACTGCAGGTGCCCTCAGCACCTGTGAAGAAGAGGGAAAACAGAAACGGGAGCACTGGGTCAGACGGGTTACAGCGACTGAACCAGGTCAGGGAAGAAGTAAACATCTTTGGAGTGTTTTTGTTATCAGGCTGATGTGAGCGTAGTGACATTAATAGATTCATGTGTTAATATATGGCGACTTCTCCACCAGCTTTTTTTTTTAAGGTCTAGGTGATAGGAAATTGAAGGTGAGTGATTCACAACTTCTGGATCTCAGTATGGGAGGAAACCCTGAAAGCCAAAAGCACTGAGTGAAATCAGACCCTGACACTGTACATACATGGGGACGGTGGAATTAGACCCTGTTTAAGACTGCAGAGGACAGACGTGACAGACTACAGCTCTACCAGCCTTCACACTCTACAACTGAAGGAGAGGTCAAGTCATACAGATCACAAGGGTTTACTGTCCTCGTACTGTCAGTATAGAAATCCATGATATTCATGCAGTATTAACATAGGAAACAAAACAGACCTATATTATCTTCTCTAAACAGAAATAAATTGCAAGAAGAGGTTGATGAGAATGGCATCTGGCAGTTGATGTGTTTCTTTACATTGTACTGGGATGTAAACAGATTTGTTGTTAGCCTGACTGGCATGGCCCCGAACCCACACTTTAGGTCCATCTGAACCCAAAACCAGAAGCTTACCCCTCCCTCCCCTCATCTCCCTCCGTCCTCAGTCCATCCATTAGCTTTCTTGCCTCTGTGGTATGATGAGCGTTCAGCGGATGTAGACGTCCCTCCCCCAGTCATCCTGGTTCTTGTTGCGGCTCATGTTGGCCCCTGTGTCCACAGGGTCCTGGCAGTAACGCTCCCTCAGCTTGGCACGTCCATGTGGCTGTGTCTGGCTCGGCATCGGAGGGTGGTTCAGGTTTTCCTGGTCTGGCTCTGCACCTTCATCTTCCCAGGAAGCTTGTCGGCCGTGATGCTGCGCCAAGTGAAGCCGGCTGCCCCCGCCCCCTCTGTAGGGCTCGGGCTCTTCATACGGGTCAGTCTCAATGTCCATACAGGAGTCACCTGCCTCGGTGTAGGCAGAGTCCCGGCTGCCCTGGGTCTCAGAGTCGAAGGTGTCCTGTCGTGAGAGGCCTCGCCCACTCCCTCCTCTTAGCTGGCCACGAGAGGAGCGCAGGTACGCCTGCTGCTGGTGCTGCTGCTGAGGCTTTCCTCCCAGGTCTGTCTGATAGTCATGCAGAGTGCCGCCGCCACCGCACTCTGTCAGGGGCCCTTCCCGCTTCTGCTCACCATGCACCAGGTACGGCCCCTGCAGCGAGCCAAACCATGCCACATGAAAACCATGCAGAGACACAAACAGCAGAGCAGGGTTAGTCAGCAGGGTTAACACACAAAGCATTCATGTTCATTCACTGACAATATAACTCACATACTATTTCACAGTGCATACACACAATGCACATTGAAGTTAGTATACCTGCCAAACAACTACACACCCAAGCAGTCATTCAACAGGCTTAATCAACAGTGCCATCTGCTGGCTGTTTCAGCTCATAGCAGAACAAAGCAGCAAAAATCCACAAAATGATTAAGTGTAATTATCTCAACTCTGCATCACGTTAATACTGAAACAGTTTGATGCAAATTAAGAAATACAAACAAGTTTGGAGTGCAACTTTACCTCATCTTCACATATTTTTGTCGCTCAATAATTTAGTGCAACACTGTCACTCGAGTGCCATGCTGTCAAACACATAAGTACATTTGACAGCATGCGACTTTAGCCAGTAGCAACATAAACAATCCTGATTAGTATTTTTGCTGTTACAGTAATGATACATTGATTAAACTAGACAGAGTGTTAGCAACAGCCCACCAAACTAAACGTTTCTATTTGAAGAGGCGGACTTGACTCGCTGTTTTCAGGGGCGGTACCATGGCAACACGGAGGAGGACAGCAAACTGAACTCAGCCTCCCAGAGAAGAAAAAGTGCTGGAGAAAGGAGGCCACGGTGCTAGAGAGGGCAAGGTGGGAGCAGCAGATATTATTTTACTCTTGATTATAGCGAATTGGAAAGGGGCCTTGAGGGCAGGGGTACCTTTTGAGTCCAGTATGCCTCGAGTTGAGCTGTTTTCACATTTTTAAATGCTGCACAGAAGGAAACGGTGACCTGATATGATACAGACTATGTCATTTTACTTGTAGGTGTGATCTAAAGCTGTTTGTGTGTGGGAAATTGGCTCCTTTCTAGCTATTTGAATGTCATTTCCTGCATAGGTGCATTAGTGTTTTCTTTATACAGCATTAACAGGGTTTTAATGCACTCTTCATTCAGGGTAAAGACTGCTGAGTTTGAGTTGCCGGAGTCCCGCCCCCTCCCATCGACGCTGGACTTCAGAGAGCATGCTCTTCCTCTTTCCCCTCAATTGCTGGAGCACCGTCCATGTCAGGCCACAGATCCATATTTCTGCGCAGCGAGGTGAGCACCTGTACCTGCAGGTTGGAGACGGGCTCGGGGGAGGCGGCCAGGGCCGCCGTGGCCATGGTGCGGTTGAGCAGGGGGTTGGGAGGGTTGCTGCTCGGCGGGTGTGTTGCCTTCCAGTAAGCTTCAAGGTAGTCGGCCAGGTGTTCGCATGCGTCTTCCAGCTGGTTCTCGTCCAGGATGATGTCAAACAGTTCCTATGCAACAACAAAACAAGTGTTCAATGATGGCACCAGAATTACTATTTAATTGTAACAGAAATAGTGACAAAAAAAACTCACAGGTGGGCACTGAGCCAACTTGTCAGCCGCAACCATCTGCACATTAAGGTGTTTAGCCTGGGACTTCCCTCTGGATTTAATGAGCCTCTGGAGAACCTGCAGGGAGGCATCACAGCACACTGTCAACTGACTGAATGTATTACAAATGTTAAAATCTGCACAAGTAAAGATTAATCATAAACAATGCATTATTATGGAAAAATGGAAAAAAATTATGGAACATTTTCCATTCATTTCTATGGGATTTGTAGTTATGGGTGTCACGGCTGCTAACAAACACAATGACACTAATTGCTCTAATCCTAACCCCAGAAGTCTCCACACCACATGTGGTGTTTCTACATCTGAAATGAAGTTGATAATCATTAATGGGTTAAAAGCATAAAAACCTATTATCTGTTCTTATACTGTACCTTAGGCGAGGCTATTTTGATATAGACAATGATGGGAGCCAGGGAGGTCTTTGCCAGCTGAGAGGGGTGGTTGATGGTGTCTGCATCCAGAGCGACTAGCTGGAGGGTGCGGGCCAGCTCAAAGATACGCTCAATCTCACTCTGCACCTCCGCTGCAGGTCCAGGAGACAGACAGGACACATCAATACAGCGAGACAGCCACATAAACGCATCCTTTTCCCCTCATCGAGGAGACCATCAGCCATTCTCCCTCTACTTTGTGCACAAGCACATAACCGACATGTTAGTACTTACTCATGCATGTCCACGTTTTAGAAAAAAACAAAAACAATTCCAAGCATGTGAATTAGATCAGACCACAGTTAAAAAGTTCCATTTACGCACAGTTAAATGGAGCACTGCAGCATCCTCATTCTGTTGCCACCTCCCGACATTTCAGATTTTTTCTAAGTGCTTCTCATGGTTTTTATTTCAGCGTTGCGGAGGAAGGAGGCACTTAAGAATGAGATGCCTGTGGTACTTGAAATAACTGACAATAAGGGCACAATTTCTCACCATGTAACTAAAACAGAAACAACAACAACCAAAAAACAAAAAAACACCCTCATTAAACAAATGAAGTGGAACATTAGTATTTGTTAGTGCTAATATGCACAGCAGTCATTACTCTATCAGGTGAAGCACTCAAGTCTGTGGACTGCTTGGGCATTTTGTTTTCATTGTTCCTCAACAAACAGCCAATATGAGCTTGTTATTCAGCAGTTAAAATACCCGTTTTTTTTTTTTATATCAGTATGTTGACGTGTAAAGAGAGATTAAAACTGAAAAGCAGAATGTTCCCCGCCTCTCTGGTCAAACCTCAGAGCCTCTGAGGTGTGAGCGCTGCCGACCCAGCAGTGAAGACAGATAACGGGGGCAAGGCAATCTACAGAGAGACGGGGCCCCGCGTACATTTCAGCAGCCTCCAGAGGGCTGAGGGACACAGAATTAAAGCTGAAGGCGAAACAGGGCCTCTGCAGACTGATAAGAAATGTGAACTTTAACTCATATAAAGGAAATAGCAGGAAAGATTTCCATTAACCTTAACAAAGTCTTTTGCAAATTTGGATTTAGCTGCAGAGAGAAACTTCCTCTAACGTCATGATGAGTTCATGAGACAAGCTCCAGCTTCTAAAGAGGCCGTCTGTGGATACTATGGCTAACAAATAACATTATAGGTCAAGACATATGGGTGACGGCAGTATGGGAAAGTATCATCTTCCCTCTGTGCTCATTTCAGCTGACAGCCGCTCTGCTGCCCTCCCACGGACCTCTTCCTGCTTTGATTTTGTAATTCTTGTCTTTTTGTTCGAGACTACAGGCTGTCACACACAAGTATGAGGAACAGAGAAACTGACAGTCAAGCAGACAGGCAGACAAACGATGTATGAGCGGATGATGAATATAGTTAGAAGGAAAAGGGGCGGGAAGAGGGAGAGAGGCTTCGTTGTTTTGTTGCAAGGAGAGCATATACGTACCCAGTACGTCTGAATCAAAAGACAGTGGAGGAAGAGTATGGGTGGTAGGTGAAGGAGAAGAGGGGAAAGGATGGGTGGAAGGGCAGTAAAGACGGGATGAAGAGAGAAAAAGGAGGCCAGATCAGACTCAGAGCAATCAGAGCATGTATAAAAGGGCAAAAAAGGACACTTTAAGGTGTTTGGATGATAAATAATGACGCCTCACTGTGCTGATTACCATCCGGCAGCAATGCCAGGAGTACAAGGACCCTGTGGATACAACTATATGGAGTAGTCCTAACTATATGTTTTTTTCACACCCTTTACTACTTTATCATCTTCAGCAGTTTCTGAGTATTTTAAATCCATTGAATGCAATTTGAAACAGCAAATATTCTATATTTGTATTATTGTTAACAAGTGAAGTCTCACTAGTATAGTTTGTAGCACAGAGCTCCCCTGTAAAAAAAATTAAAAATAACAATACATCCATGTGACACAGATATATCACCGTGGATTTAACCCTACATTCTCAATCCTGTTAAAATAAAATAACAAATACAATGGTTTATTACTCCATGTTTCTTTTTATAAAAAATAAAACCATCAAAATGTATTTTTGTTTGTTAAAAGAGAAAAAAACAATAACACTCACAATGAAGATGTTCAGCAACACAACATGATGAACAGAAATGTGTCTCTGTCTACACTATCACCTGTCAAATCACCAAAATCACTTTCTAATTGTTGTCTTACCCAGGCTGGAGCGGGTACTGGAGCGTTCAATGATAGTGTGTTTGCTGGGGTTGTTGAGGACTGATCGTTTAGCCAGAGAGATGTCTGCTGTCACCCGTGTGATGGATATCCTGAAACACAAATCCCACTATGTAAAAAAAAAGAGTTAGGCAGTGCAGTCTGTGCGGGCTGTGAGCTCTCACTCCTACCTGCCCTCAAACTTGTGTTTCAGAAAGTCAAAGAGTGCCTTCTGCATCATGTCTGTCACCTACAGGGGGAAAACATCAGACATAAGATTATAATAGAAAATGTATGTAAATGAAATGCTTCGTTGTCCTCCTCACCTCATAGCCTTTGAGTGAGGGTCCAACTAGGATGATGGGTCTCATGGAGGGCACCACGTCATAGGGAGGGACATGCTCCATCTGAGCCAGGAAAGTGACAGAAATTAGCTAAGCTGTGTCGCCATGAACACAGCCCGCTCTACAGTTCCAAAAAGCTCAAATAGATCTGCAGCCACAGGGGGAACACTCACATAAATCAACATTAACTCAACCCTAACCACCCCCCCAACCTGTCCCCTGTCCTCCTTCTTTTCTGTGAGCAGTAAGATTGATGGATGGTGAGTTAGAGACGCTGGAGTCCATTTGTTTTATTGACTGTCTATGAATGTTCGGAGGCAGAGATCAATTTCTCACTGAAAGTGCCTGCTTCTATTTCTTAGACTGAAGTCTCACATAATTAAAGTGTCCATAATTAAACCAGACGCCGGGGTGTCAGGAGAGCTCTCGTGACTCTGCCGCAGATCTTAACACAAGCGTCATACTTCACACCTCTCTTTTTATGTGGAACTGTCAAATTATCAGTGCCAGTAATTGCTGGAGTACAATTAATATGATAAAAACACATTTAAAAAATTTACATCTGGGCTGAAATATCAAATAAAATTCTATAATCTCAGTTATGTCCATGTTTATGATATTCATCAGAGCTTTTTATTTCATTGTCTATTGACAGTGTCTATTCACACCCAGGTGAGAACCGTCAGAGTCACAGTTTGTCTTTTTACACTTAAAAATAAATAAATAAATAAATAATAGACCCTTTCAAAATGTTAACCATGTTTAGAGCCATTGATGGGTGTAAATAGTACATGGACATATTGGTGCTAACCAAGCTGTGCTGTGTAAATAGCAACATTGGCTATTTTTTTTATCCTGGTTACAAATAGCCTTGATGACACATGGGTGCAAATAGCACAGTTGCCTAAACTGTGTTTGCATGCTATTTTCAATCATTTCTAATGATCAAAGTATCTTTATGTGTATGTTTACACTAAAAACGGTCAAACCTATAGCTGAGAGCCGTAAAGGATACAGAACACCCACGCACAAACGCAGTCCACACTCCAGTGTTTTTAAGGTGTATTTACATTATGAATCACAAACACAATGATTCATCTACAGCAGATCCATAAGCATCTGTCCTCTTTATGAACAGCTTTTCTGTGAGAACGGGGTGAAAACAGTTATGTGTTCTCTGACAACAGTAACAGTAATATTGGATGTTTTTTTTTTTCCATTTTAGATTTCTATTCCAATCACACCCCCTTCTCTGTGCGTGCTGTACAGCACTTCAGGCGAGGCAGAAAGTGCTGGAGTGTCCCTCTCCTCTACATTACATTACATAAAGTAGACCAACGGAAGCTCATTTCACCTCATTTGTATTCACAGGAACTAAAAATACATATTTTAAAAGCTTCCAAATGGCTCTTGTCTATAAAGGGGGGCAGAGCAGGAGCACCACACATAACAATACTACTCATTCTTTTTGAATAACATGAGCACAGTGCACAATTCAGAGCAGTGAGTAACAGGAATGATACATAACAGGAGCAGGATGATAGTTCAGTATTTACTGTCTGCCTCTCAAGTCATATCTTATACAATACAGTGGTAAAATACTATGGTGTGATGTTTGAGGTATTTTGGGGGGAATTTAGTTTGAGGCTAAAAGAGTCACTGATCAATCACATGGTTTTGTGTGAGTGTTTCATTTAGTTCTAATGTAACACGTAGGATTTAAATTAGGCTGAAAAGCATATGAACAGCTGACTGTAGGCTGCTGTCGCTCCAATCAGAAAGCATGTCGGGATGCATTACTGCTACACTCAGCAGCTGTCATAGCTGTGATAGGAGCTCCGGGGAAGCGATTAAAAAAATGATCCTGTTTTTTCCCCCTTTTAACACGACACAGACGACGAGTTAAAATAAAAAATGTTAGAAGTTAGTAACAAACCACACTCACCGACTTCTGTTTCTGTTTGGCTGGGCCACCTACAGTTTCATTCCACACAAAAGAGACAAAAAAAGCCCAAAAACAAGAGCATAGTTAGTTATTGACATGTTAGGATTCGCAGGGAAAATTGGGAGAGGAGCTGTTTATTGTTAAAAGCAGAGTTTACACAGACTGTGGTTTTTAAAACAGATTCAGGCTGCAGCTGTTACACAGAGCATCCGTTAGTTTAACGCCTCTCCCAGCTCTACAAGCACAGGGACATCCAAACATATCTCAGCATAACCATCGGGACTGGAGTCTGAGGGGCCACACGGTGTTAGATTTAGGAGCTACAGCATCAGCAGCAGGGTCAGTTTCACTTGTGAGCAGTTAGTGAGAGGAACAGATTACACCGCAGCACGTCTCAGAGGGACAAATGCAGGATAGAGGAGGACAGAGGAAGGTCCTGGGCCCCTAATGTTACCTTCTTAAAGAAGGGCAGTCGGTGGATGTTGGCCTGGGGGGATGTTACGCTGCCTGACATGCCCTTGGAGGAGCGAGGGTCACCCTGGGATTCAGGGGGCTCCTCAGCATCCAGGTCGAGGGGGTCAACGTCAAAGGCCACAGTGGACATGTCCACGTGAGCTGATGGCAGGGAAGGGTGGGTGGTGCAAAGGCAGAAAAAAACAGGATAGGAGGAAGAAGAGAGAAAGGAAAACAAAGCAAGATAGGGTAAAGTGAAAGAGGACGAGAGCGGAGAAGAAGCAAAAAGATGAAGAATAAATAGAAGAAAGAATGTGAGATGCATCCAGAAAGAGACGTGGAAGAAATTGCAAAAGAGAGATGATACAGACTGACACAGCATGATCTAAACTGGACAAGAGTTTAACATGAAACACGTCAGATTATCATGAAGCAGGGCACAGATGTAAGAGAAAGTGGATTCAGTGTGACCAGAAAAAAAGTGTTGATGTGAAGGAGCTGGGTAAGGGAGGAGCGGCGGCAGAGGAAACTGGAAGTAGGAGGTAGGGAACAAGGAGCTTAGAGGAACTAAAGTGTGCTGCCAATTTGTTGTCATCGGCGAGGCAGGTGTAGTAGGGTAGGTAGTAGGAGGGTGGGCAGGGCTTGGCAGGTGTCTGATCAGTTTAGGATTCAGGGGGAGATAAACCTGTGTTACCTTCTGGTGGGGAGTGAGATGATAGCACTCTAGGTCTTTGGTTACAGCTTAGTTTATCACAGAGATTGGAAACAGCAGCTGCCCTGGTTCTAATCTCACCAAAATCCACAGATATAATAGTAGTGATTCTCATCAAACTCGCTCACCAGGACTTTTAATATATCAGATTAGTGACATAGGATTCAGTGTGTTCTCTTTACCTTCAAGTTAGAGCTGTTTACATTTCCCCATTTTCACTCTCCTCTCTCTGGTCATGGAGCAGTCGCTTTGTGTCGTCACTCTGATGCACGCACGCACAAGCCAGACATACTTAACCAGTTTAATGAGTGCGTTCCATTCTCAGCTCTATTTCAGGCCTGTCCTGTGCACTAATGACAGCCCTCCGAAGACCTCTCTTACTTCACACAGCAACCCGCTGAGAGGCGCCGTGATTCATCATCATGCCTGAATAACTAACCAATTAAAATCTTCATCTAAATATCAGATGCATCTCACTTCACGTTCTCTCTCTCTCTCTCTTTCAGACAGTATCGCACACGTTTTGCAACCGGACAGGGAAACCCGATGACCTCACCTGTGCCAGGTGGAGTGGGCCTGCGTGTCCCTGTGGCGACGTCCAGGCTAGAACTTCCTCCAGATTTACTGTCAAAGGGGAGAGATGATAAAGTCATTACACCCCACCAATCATTTTATTTCCTTCAAACTGAACTATGTCGCCATTGTATGTGCAAATATAGCGACCACAGAGACCTGTATACATACTGTAGTGGCACTGAGTGATTCAGTGACTCACTGCAACACTTTTGTCTATTTAAGGATGTTTTGCATTGCCTGGTGGGTGATGTGTGAGTCATGTTTGACCTGTTTTAAAAAGTGGGGTTGCTGTTTGTGTCGCTGATGACTGTAGATAGAGAGGGAGCCTGTTACCTGGAGCTGAGTCGGTTCTGTCTCATCCTTTGCTCCTGCAGCAGACGGGTGTTCTCCAACTTGACCGGGCTGGGAATGAAGCCCACCTCGCAGCCTTCCTTCACCAGACGTCCGATCCACCAGTCATTGTTGTACTTCTGCACACAGAACAAGCAGCACACCATTTGCCGTTATTGTTGTAAGTACAAAGAATTCAGGCCACTGCTTTTTATTTGTTTCTCCTTATCCCAAATTTGGATCACCTAATTCTCACTGCACTGCAGTTTTTGTTGCTTCTAACACCCACTCATGTCCTGGCTAGGGTTTACACAGAAGGAGGCAGTGCAGCAAATCATGATCCCTCACTGGCTTCCCACCCACCATCTCTGCCACTTGCCTAAAAGGTGCCAAACCTGAAGCCTCGCTGCTGGCACCCTCTACCTTACACCATCCAGGATCCTCAGTCAGTGTACCACTACTACTCCTTCTGTTTTTAGTTTAATATAATGCTCTAGGCTATGTGAAAATGCAGCACTCATAGTCCAAACCTCTTTGATGTGCAAGAAGTCTTTGGCTTCAAAGGAGATGGCCATGCCCTGCACAGGAACATCATCGCTGGGGCCGGGGTTGTAGCCCACATTTGTGCGCACAGCAAATGCCACTGGTTTGGTCTGGAGCCAAGATGGTTAAAAACAGATATCACCAAAAACCCCCAGTTTAAAAGACGACCATGCCAATGTGCAACAGCGTGACCTCTGACCTTTGCTTTCTCAAGTGTGGCAAGAGCCTGTCTGTCGGCCTCCTTCCTCAGAGCCTCAGGGTCCTCCTCCAGGGACACGTCTGAGTCTGACGGCCGGCTGGTGTAGGAGTCTGCAGAGCCCTGAAAGACACAAGTTTGCATAAAGGTGAGGAGGAAGGAACTGAATCAGTCAGAAAGTCATCACTTGTGGAAGCCCATCATTTCTACGTGTGTGTGTGAGAGAGAGTCTAAACTGTGCACCTGTGTGTTCATGTTTTCTCGCACTGCAGATTCAGGTTTGCCCAGACTATGAAGAGGAGAGGTCGCTGCTTGTACCTTTGCTGTATTCTGAGATCATAGTGTCAAGACTGCTTTGCGAAGCGCAACTCACATAAACACAAAAGGGTCCCTGGCCTTCACAGCACATGAAAGCTGACTCTGTGTAATTTGAGGTGGAAAGGATGCATAACAACGGGCCAACATTTCCACTGCAGCCCCAGCAAGGCCAAGGTGTAAAATCTTTCTGTACAAAGGATTCAACGTGTGGGTGTGTCAAGTAGAGACGAGATGAAAAAAAAAAATGACCTGAGCACTGTTTATAATATCAGTGAGGATATAAATTTCTCATGAAGTGGCTACAGTTTCCAGCACATTCACCACTCATGCACTGTAACTTAACTCTCCCGCTGACCCTCATCCAGACACCCATGCCACAATAAAAAACCCGAGCCTGCTGCAAGCCTTCAGCAACCGGCCCACTCCGCTGTTCAGCAGAGCAGCGCAGTAAGGTTGGCAGCATGAACTTCTGAAGAGTTTGAGTGTCCAATTTATATAACAATCCCACTTGTTCTCCCTCTCTCTCTCTTTTTTTTAGCTGACAAGCTGCCTGATGATTTGTGGGAGGTACTGACAAGAATGCGGACAGCTGAATGTGCCAGGCAGAAGAAGTGAGTCACTAGGTGTGGGCTTTTAAAATAGAGGTGAGAATGCACAAAGATGACATACACCATATGCAATGATGATGAAAATTTCCCTGCCCATGTGTAGTCAGACAACACATTCAGTGAGTACATCTGATATCCCTACACTCTGTAGGGTCTGGATGATAATATGGTATCTTTGCTGTCAGAAATAGGGACATGTTATAAACATTTTCCTATTTTCAAAACATGCTTAAGGAACTAATTAGATATAATATGTTGATAATATGTATAGAAAAATGTACACATAGTAGACTACAGTGCAGGAAATCTCCTTGAGATGAGGTTGGCTGTTTGACCTACTGTCACTCAAACCACCCACATCCTAAATAATGCATAAATATAAACTAGGTCAATAAAAAGCATCATGCACAGTACAGTTAATTTGAATTAGGAAGTTACCTTGAGGCTGTTGTTTATTTAACCTCAGAGATTGCTGCTTGGTGAAATCTGTGAACTCAATTAACTCATGGGATGTCATTTAAACAACACGATACTGACGCTTGAAGTGAAAATAAATAAGAACTACACTAATTAGCTTGATATGATGGTCTGTTTCTGTGACGCGTCTGGAACTGATGAAAATGTATGATATTGACACCCCTCGAAACACATGCATTGCATAAATTGCACTCGGCTGTTTAGCTTTTTTTTACTTCCATGAGCTTAAAATAACTGCACACAGCTGACATGCTGACAGCTACCGTTCCTGTGACACATGCTGCTTGTCTGTGTTACTCGTGATGAATTAATGTAATAAGTTAGGGTCATGGATTGTATTAGATTATAGTTTATCAAATATAATTCAGTCATTCTGGCCATTTGGATTTGAGTTTGAGTTTAGCCAGAGGTCTTTTTTAGAGGGGTCATATATCTCCCCTTACAGCCCACATTTCATGTCAATTGTTTCTATTATAAATGCACACAAGAGTAGGTCAAAACAACTGAATACATCCTGAGAGGGAAAACCGAACATGTGTGACTCATCTGTGCATTGTCAGTGTTTGCGCGTGCGTCTACATGTGATTAATCCATCTGATTACCATCCCTTTGTCTCTGTATGATTTCAAATGGTCATGACAAACACTAATGTTGATTCTAGCTCCGCCACCTGTCCAGGCGCTCTGTGACTTGGCAACCAGACGTAGACACTCCCTGTTGCCAAGGTGATATCTAGCTACTCCCTGTGTCCTCGGGTATTCAGAAACCATCTCCACTTCCTGTTTCATTTACTCTAAATCACTCCAAGCGGCATCCCACTCAAGTATAGGAGGAATGATCCTGTGAGCGGCATGCCGCATCTAATGAGGACAATAACAGCCACCCACTCATAGCGGCTCTGAATCATCATGTAAAGCATACAGGTGCATCCCGACATGACGCGCCGACAAAAAAAAGGAGGTTAACAAACCTTGATGGGGGACCCACGGGTGTGTTTTAGAGGTAATAAAAAGCTGATATGACGTCTGAGGCAACTTGGGACCTACCCGCTCACTATAACAGGTCAGTGATGCAGCACAATGTAGAGTGGTGAGTGGGAGGGACAGGCAATGACTGTGTGTGTATGTGACTGTCTCTGAGTCACTCAATCACTTGATTCACGTCACACACAACCAGCAAAAAAAGTATCATGGAGAGAAGAGGATGAGAGAGATGGAAACAGCTCAATACTTATTTCAGAGAAAAAAAGAACGTACTTAGCAAACCTTTCTCCTCATCAGAATGTGTTTATAGACAAGTGAGCAAAACTTCCTTCATTTCTAACACTCTCCTTCCTCCCTCCTCCTCTTCATCTCCTTCTCCTCTCACGTCAATAGCTTGTGTCTCTAATTTAGCTGCTTGCTTCACTTCACATACAGCTCCCGTTCAAAATAGCTACAGGCCACCTGATGGCGGAGCTGCTTTCCTATTGGCAGGGGCCAAAGCAGAGACCCCAGCAGTGTCATAGTAACCATCTCTGCAGCTTATTACAGGCATCCAGTGAGAGCTGCATGAGGAAGGTGATAGATTAGAAAGAAGATATAGGATTTGATAGAAAGTAAAAATAAGAAGCATGGAAATTGCAACAAAACACTTTTCAACGGGGTGATTGATGATGTATGTGCTGGTGATGCATGTGTTACAGTGGAGAGGTCACTATCTTGAGAGAAGCGTTTTTATGTCTGCAAATTAGAACTGCACTGCACTGTCGCAAAAAACAGAAGGAACAGAAAGTACAAGAGGTGAGGTTCTGTAATTATACTGAAAATGAACTGACTGTTTTTCCTCCATTTTCTGCACAGTGGCTGCCACCATGATGAATTTACACCTCCTTAGCGTTGATATTGAATAAATGGAGGGGGGAGAAAAAGAGAGCAACGGAGCAGAGGGGGGTAATGGAATAAGGAGCGAGGGCGGGATGGCAAAAGACAAGCGCTTTGAATAATGAGGGCTGAAAAGAGTCACCCTGCAGCAAGGAAATGAGTTAACGTTGTTTCTACTGTTGCGATGGCGCAATAATTAAAAAAAAATGGAAAAGCGAGAGAGGTGCAGCAGATTCGCTTTGCAGTTTTTTCATTAAACATACAAATGACTTGACGAAACACAGGAAATCGTGACTACAGTGACTTTCTGTCCTGATGTAAGAAAACAGAACAGAGGGCAGTTTTAATCTGTTACTGCCAGCAACATCACAGCAGGTGTTGTCAGACTTCACAATGTATGACTAAGAAGGGATTAGCATCAGAGGGCTGACACACACTGCGAACCCATGCCCTGATAATTAAACAGATAAAAATATCTTATGAGATCAGATGATGTGAAAATCAAACAAAAAAATGAAGGAAAGGCGAGAACATTAAATATCCACTTTTCATTTGCTTATCTTTTCTCAGGGCCCCACTCATCCGAAAGAAGAAGACTACAACAGCTAGAATTTATGAGCAGCTGGGCCTCACTGTGTATTCACATCACATATTAACTCAGCGAAGACACAGTAAACATCTCACAGGACACACAAACTGAATGCACAAAGGAGAGAATTTCTGTCTGAAGCTCATGGCTGGAGGCTGCAAATGGCCCTATTCCTTTTTCCTCTGTCACAGCAGCGTCATGGCAACCAGGCTGGACAGTGTGGTGATGACCAGAAAGATGAGTCATGGACTGAATTCACAAGAAATCCCCATTTCGACGAAACACGAGGGAATCCAATTGCACATGCAGCAGAAATGATGACATGTGATTTCCATCAATCACTATCATAATACAGATATCAGATATCAATACCTGAGTTAAAAAATATATACTTTAAACAGATTTTGACAAAATTTGGTACTTGTTGCAATATGTCATAAATTTTTAAAAAGTAGCTAGGCGATCTCAGTACCGTCTCATCATAGAGCAAAATATGCATTGTATCCAAAAACATCCTCACACATGAATTGTTGTGATGAAATTGTTATCAGTGTATCCCAGAATGACATAAATGTTCATTTGGATGCAGCAGAGGCATACAAAACTAGACAAATGGCGGTTAACGTTGGCAATAACCTTACCTCTGACTTTCAGCCGTGACGCTGGGGTTTGTACTTTTTCAATTACCGGTAGGTTAGGCACCAAAACTACTTGGTTAGGTTCACACCAGGCACGTTATGGGAAAACTTCCTCTCATCTTCAACAAGCTTCTTTGCCATTTTATGTATTTACTTTTGAAGCCACTGGTCATTTCGCCCTAAATACTTGACCACCACTGTATTAATCTGTTTTAAATCATTTTCATTTAATCAATCAATCAATATTGATCAACAGACAGTTATCAGCTACTATGTTGATTGATATCAGATATTTCTAAAAATAAAAATCTACTTGCAATCTTTGGATATGATATGACTTTTGCCATGTATTGATGAATTAAAGAAGCAGTGACCAACATGTTTAGAAAAACAAAAACAGTTATGATAATTTGTGAATTATTATCAGCCAACACAATCTGCAAACATAACAGAAAGTCCATCAGCAGCAAACATATTGAATCTTGCATGAGTCCAGCACAGGCCTGTCAGGGTTAGGTGGGTACAGTGAAAGAAAAGAAGCCCCTTGAAATGGCCACAGGGCTGGGATGGCCTGACAGGCGGTGCACATAGCAGCGGAGGCGACCGGTATCACTGGAAGTCTAATTAAAAACACAGCGCCTTTACAGCAGCTGTGGCCCGGCCCAAAATGGAATCGCACGGTACAGTAAGAAGAGGGGGAGCAAAGAGAGCCGCGGAGCAGGAGGTACGGCGGAGCTCTCAGGACATGGCACAAACTTATCATTTCATAACTTAAAGCAAAGGTCTGCTGCTATACTTTCAAAACTCAATCCACACACACACACACACACACACACACCAGGATAGAAATTCATACATACTGTTTTTCTCCAGGTTCAGTCAGACGCAGCAAAAAGTGCACAGCTTGTAGATTTATCCAGATCCTTCTTACCATTACAGGCCTTGGAATCCTCTCAGTCCTCTCCATGCCTCGTTTGCCACTCTCGCCACACCACGGCAAACCAAGGGGGCAACGCCAGAGTCCACACACAGAGTTACGTGTGTGTGTGTGTGTGAGAGATATCTGCCTGTTAGTTTAACAAGTGCATCAGTGTATGTGTGTGTGTGTGTAGTGTGTATGATAGGGGAGAAAGCCAGAAAAGAGTGCCGTATGTGTGAAACTAAGAGAGCACTCTCTTAACCTCCAACCCCTTCACACACACACATACGCCCACCCCCCCCAGCTCCACAACCCAGAGGAACGTGAACCTTGTGTAGAGGAAGGGAGCTGGAGCTGGCCGGGGGGTCGGGTTGCAGGACTTGTGCTACATTTGCAAACTGGGAAAATATATTTAGCCCTGGCTGGGCAGAAACAGGGACGTGAACACACTGAGACCCAGAAGGAAGCTTGGTATGCAGCCGTCAGCCATTCAATGCCCCAGCTGACGTGGGACAGGACTGGGGCAGTGTCCAGGGAAACCCCCCTCCTCCCTCTCTTTGCTTCATTCCTCCTGGCCTCTGTCCTGGACTCATTCTTCCCAACCCCTCTCTATGTCTCTTTGTCGATCTCTCCGGAAAAAGGGTATCAGACGGGGCATTAATATTTATATGAGGGGAGGTGCATAAAAAAGGGGGGAGTCAGTGCTTCAGTGCAGCAAATTGAGACCATGAAGCGCAACGATCAGTAACACTTTGAAGCAACTGGCGCCTGACGACTTGATCCTTTGAAGTGCCCGTTGAATAGTTACTGCTAAAAATACACCAACGTGACAGTCGTGCCTTCAACCTTAACAAAATCATAATTTACACATTATTTGGTATTTGTTCTATCATAATGACCGTACACTAAAGAAATGAGCATGTTGGAACATTGTTAAAGGAGTGTAGTCTATGGTTGAGTGTAGAGGAGGGGGTGGCGGAACGCGTCCACTAGAGGGCGACCTCTGACACAATCAGAGGCAGCATCAGACATGCCCACCTCTTCCACGCTTCTGTTTGTAACTGATGACAACACAGTCAGCTGGAGAAGGTTATAAAAAAATGGAGAGCTGCAAACAGATCCACCAGCTGGCTCCGCGAGCAGCCAGACACAGCAGCAACTGGGATTCTGCTGGGATTCATATGTCAGGGCTGACAGGAGGGCTGCTCGTCTTCCTCCAGGACATAACCCCTCAAGATCATTCACATAACCCAGCCAGGACTTGCCTACAAGGCAATGAATGGCTGTTATGATCAGTGTTTGATAGGCCGTTAGTAGTAATGTGTATGACATGAAAATGAAGACAAGTGTGACATAGTGAGACAAGGAAGAACATGCAACAAAAGGTCCTCAGCTAGATGTGAGGGCACTTGTTTCACAAATGACTACCACTTGCAAATTGTGCATGACTCAATTGATTTGATTAGCTGAAATGAATGCAAGAAGGAAATCAAACATGCCACAAGAACATTGTGTATCAAAGACCCTCCCTGCATTCTGATAAAAAAAGCATTTTGGCTAAATAGTGCATCCTAAGACAAGAGATATCATGTGACAACCAGGAAATTAGGTAATCAATCACTCAGTGAATCTATTACATTAACTCAACCACTGAATAAGCAGCTGCAGATTGTAAACAATGGCAGCCAAGCATAAAGTCTGCTGTCTGTTCTTGTAGAGGATGTGACAAAGAAAATGTTGCATTATGTGAGTTTTACATGTGATTTTATGATCACCCCTATAGTTCTTAAATGTGCAACACTAGATAATGCCGCCCTAAAAAAAAAGATGGAGGACATTATAGCTTGCCAAAAATAAGGCCAATTGCCCAAATATATATTTTTTCTCCCAGAGATTTATAGCTATTTTGTTTCATGTTGATCTGTGACTTTTTTTTCAATATGATAGCATTTAATTACTCATTGTTGGCTAAAAAAGGAGGATAAAAATATCATGGTCAGAGCAAAAAGTTGAGGGAGTGCTGTGCTAGACCCAGACCTCCACTTCACAGATTTTGGTTTCAAAATAGCATCTTTTTTCCAAGATGGCAGCACCCAGGAGAAAGATATTTTGGCCTTACTTTTATAAGATGGCCACAAGCGGAGCCACATCATCCATATTTATATACAGTCTATGGCTATCGAATGCTTACAATTAGTGAATACATATCAAACATGTAATCCAAAACATACACGGTGTGTTCTTGCTTGTCATGTTTGCTCACTGTAATGTATCATGTTTACTGCATGTTTGTTCCTCTCTCTCTCCTTCTTCCTCTCTGTCCTGTCTCCCTCTTCTTCTCCTCTACCTGGCCGACTGGCAGCAGGAAGGTTCTTCCTTAAGAGACGGGTCCTGCTCAAGGTTTCTTCCTCTTAAAGGGAGTTTTTCCTTGCCACAGTGCTCTTAAGCGGGGTTCAGGCTCTAGGTCTCACACTCTGGTTTTCTGTGAAGCGCTTTGAGACAATTTCTGATTGTAAAATGCGCTATATAAATAAAACTGAATTGAATTGAATTTAATTGTGTGGAGAGGGACTGCAGTTCTCCTAAAGTACACAGGTGTCACTATTAAAGAATTTCCAAATTCAAGGATCCTCTTTAAATCAAACTTTAGGCATCTGTCTGCAAATGTAAAAGTTTCGCTTGGTAAGATGTGAGTGTGTTCTTGTCTTAACAGCTGTTTATCCAATCTACCTTTAACTACATTACCTGGAGAATGCAGCCTTGAGATTTTATTTAATGTTATCATATCACACTGATAATAAAGGTAAAAATGGAAGAGAAACATTTGTTTTCTCTGACAACATCACTAAATCATACAGGACCAGCAGCAGACATGTAGCCTTATTCACAGCAGCAGCAGCAGCAGCAGCAGCAGCAGACCGTCGCCTGTTTTCGCACACCTGAAGAGTGTGTTTTTGTTGAACTTGACACACAAACTAACAAATGCGTTGGCTGCACCCACACAAACCCCCCCACGCACAAGCAAACACGAGCCCATCTAAACATCCTCTCCTCCATGTCTTCATCCCACTGTGCCTGCACACAGGGGGAGATTCAGTAGCCTGGTTGCCATGGAAACCAGGCCGAGTGTACCAGCCAGCTCAACCGTTGGCTGATTGTGGCTCTTGTGCATTTGTGTATGTGCGAGTGTGTCGAAGGATTCTACACATGCGTAGGTGTGTGTGAGACTGTAAAGCCTATACAGGGCTCTGCCTTTGGTTGTTAGGCTATATGTACAAAAACCTCTTCAGCCCTTGCACGCTTCTTTTTTTTCTGTAATTTGCACCTTTTATCAGCACAGTCATAAATTTAGAAATAATTTGCAAGTGTGAAAACAATCCATACACTTAACAGCTGAGTTGCTAAATCAATTCCTGCATTATGGGCAGCATTTTTGACAGTTTTAAGATCTCTCCCAGTGCCAGCCTCAGTGAGAGGAATGCTTAAGTGTCAAATCACACAGGTAAAGCTCTCCTTATGAGACCTCATGCGCATGTAGGCGCATGAGGATCCAATGCTACGCCTATTCGTAGAGTTAATAAAGGATGCGGCAGTGGGAGGGGGGGTGTAGTATTTGCAGGGCTAACCTTTAAAAACCACAGGAGAGTTCTGCTTCCCGTGCTCACCAACAGCGATGTTTTTTTTTTCAAAAAGCATCACCAGTGCTGAACAGGTAAATGCCATTCAGCACAGGGCACATCATTTCCTTTCACAAATGAAGAGGTCAGGCGGGAAAAAAAGGGGACTTGTTTAGCTGCGACACAGCGTGGCTTTGAGAAATGTCATGTCCAGGCGAGGACTGCCGCATGGGTCAGCAGCGTGTGATGTCTGAACCAAACCTCCCCGAGGAGAGGAATGTTCTCATCCGAGGTGGAAAGACAGGCTCTGTTGCCCATTCTCAGCGGGAAAATGTATCTGAACTTAAAGCCAATTTACATCCATAGGGCTTGAAAATATATCTGTCTGATCAAACTGGAATAAATCTGTGTGTTGGAGCACAGAGGGTGTTTTCCTGCTGTTAGTGGTGATGCTATCACAGCTGTTTGTGCAGTCTGTGGGCCACACAGGTGAGGAAAAGTGTATCTTGTTTAAAGACGAGAAAATAAAGGCTTGTGATACTCAGATCTCGAGTAAAAACTGGCTTTGTAATAACAGTGAGCAAGTACAGTCATACCAAGGGAAGGCAGGGAGGAAGTATTAAAATCTAGAGAGCCTTTTATTGGATGGAAAATGAGCAAATACCCACAAGTGCAGGATGTGTCACTGGAAATTATGAACTCTAAAATACCATTGAGAGTATCTGCAAAACATTATTCGTGCTATTGTGTGTTCAGACACCAGCAAAGTAAGTTTCCGAAATTGATAAAAACTTTAAGCGATGATTCATGCAGTTGCAAATGTTGCTAAGCAGCCATCATTTCCATTAAAAGTCTTCACTTTGACTCCATAAAACTACACAGATGAGAGCAAAGTTGAGGCCACGTCTGGTGCCCTGATTAATCAGTCTGAGGGAAGGATTAATTGCATTACCTGCCGAACAAAGCTGTTCGAGGTGGTGTCTGAGGAGGTACTTCCATCCGAGCGCTTAAACCGGCTCTTCCTTTTGCCGTACTTTCCCTAAAACCCAAGAGGATGGAGAGCAGGGTGAGGGAAGGAGGAAGAGAGGGAGGAGGAGGAGGATTAAGAAGAAAAGAGAAAAGCAGAGGAAAAAAGTTTAATTATGTTTCTCTTGAATAATTATCTTAGCAAATTTCTGTGAAAACCTTGTTTCCAGGAACAGGACAGCCATTAACATTTGGCATAGCATTTGTAAAAGCTTCTGAATATGATAAGGCAGTCAGATAGAGCCAGAGATAAAGCAGCAGGAGTCCCAGGCCACACAGGAAGTGGACCAGAGAGAATGTGCACAGCCTTCATTACTTGCCATTTTTCATGTTCTGATGCAAACTGGGACCTTGTAATCTGATTGGCAGACCGCTGGCAAATGGCCAATCCGGGTTGGGCAGAGGCCACACATTACATTATGAGCCCACCCAGCTCATATTGTCTTGGTTACACAATGCCGACTAATCACATTTGTTGGCAATTCAGAGACTAGCTATCCTTTCTTTAAGCATGGGAACAACTGAACACAGAAAGTAAACACAGAAGGTACAGAGTACACACCTGTGTGCCCATACACAGACAGAGGAGCTCTCAGCAGGGGGTATAGCTCAGTGGTAGAGCATTTGACTGCAGATCAAGAGGTCTCCGGTTCAAATCTGGATGCCCCCTTTTTGTAATACCTCCCAATTTTGCAATAGAGTCCCTGCATATTTTATCTTGTTTACACAGATCACCTGTGCCAAATGTGGCACCAGACAATGTTTTTTTCTGCCTTTTTTATTTTCAGGCAGTCACATTTTGCAAATTCATGATAAACAACAGTAGTACAACATAACATAGTAATACTATGCACTAAGTGGTTGTAATTTTGTTAACATTTTCTCATGGTCATGTTTTATGGATGCAAAAGGCTGCACCACTTCCCAACATTGAATGGAAACGCCCTAAACCGTGACAAAACACACATCTGATTCTATGATGATGGATTTCTACATAAAGAATTTTATGTATTTTTAGAAATTTTCTGTTTTTCCGCTTTCTCTGCAAACCAATCACCTCCACAATCTCCTCCACACCCATGCAAACTGCTTCAAAACTATTTAATTGCTGGTCCGGAGACAGTTGACCAGGCAGGCCACAGACAACTGTCCTTTACTCAGTATTTTGTTATCACCATCATATCATCCGCACCGAGGCCCCTTGGATGGATGATGCCGTCGTGCCTGCCTTTAAACAAACATGACCTGTTACACCAGCGCCAACTGGTGCGAACATAAAAACACAGTGCGGCCGAGAGGTTTTCCAGTGTTAGCAGATAAAAAAAAGAGAGGCACATCTGCTACACACTCTGCTCCAAAAACAGAAGAAGGAAAAAAAACTAAAGCCCAGAAATTCATTTTTTAATCTCAAAACTGCTCTAGTGCAAAAAAAACCTGGTCCATCTAGCCTCTTGTGTTATGCTTGATTTACTATTTGTGATGAACGCACAGCAGGATGTTCCACAGCAAACTAACTGTGACAACACTGTTTCACACATTTATGGGAAACAGGCTTTTAATGTTGAATAAGAGGTTGTGACATGAGAGTAAAGAGACGCAGATGGGCAACTGTTCTAATGCAAAAATAGAGGATGACATCACTCTTTGGTAAATCTGTCCACCTACATTATGACTTCTGTTGAACTGCTGTGTGGAAAACATTGTGTCGTGCAGTTAAAACACTGTTTGGTTTGTTTTGGTATGTATTTAATAAGATTGTGAGAGAGCCGGAGAGCGATCTGTAACATTTCAGTGGTTTGTGGCAGCAGATAATGACAGGAACTGCATTTACACCTTATTCTTATTCGTATTTTCTACAATAGATGGTGGTCAGCGTGCACACATGAGTAGCGATGTGCAGGCGAAGCCTACTACCTGTCCTCATCACGAAACTGTAACATGAGGTCAGTCTTTCAGTTCTACAGTTAATGCCTCATAGACTCTCTACTCAGAACCTCAGATAGCAGACCTTTATGCACTGATATGTGCATCTGTGCTGATAGCCTATGGAGGACAGCATGCAGCCATGGCCCTGCTTTGGTTAAAATGCAGACGACTGCGTGTAGAATATGTTGCCTTTGTTGTGCACAACATCAATTAGGCAATCCAACAAGAAAGACAAATTATTTACAGCAACTGTTGTGGCCACACCCCAATTCTGAAGACATTACTCACTGTACTGTAGAGACGCTGTGTTAAACCTGAACCAGGTGATAAATAACAGGACGATCGATAATTCTGTCACACATCTCTCTTGGTTGCAGTGCGTATTTGATGATAACCTGTCTGCTAGACGGAGATGATGTTCTGTCACCAGATCTCTCCGTTGGTAAATAGAATTATATCATAACAGTTGGCTAAACCGCTCATCAGGACTCCTGGTCTGGAAGTCCGTGTGGGTGCAGGTATGTATGTGTGTGTGTGTGTGTGTGTGTGTGTTATCATGTTTAGAGGGATCTCCACAACTACGATGGGGCTGGTTCCTGTCAGCAAAGGGCAGAGAAAATGCCAGAGGAAGTGGGGAGGGGAGGCTTCCTGTTGGTAAACATCCTCCCAGATTAAGTATGTATAATTAAGGAGGGTGTTGTGTGTTCAAGCAGGGGGCTTTAAACTGGAAGGTGCAGAGCGCTGTGGGCACGTGCCGGGGTGCAAACTAACCATGACTGTCACTGCATTAGACCCTTTCAGCCAGAGTGGTCCACACTGATCTGCAATCTGATGGCGGACAACAGACATGATCTTTAATCTAAGCTGCCCTCAGGTGCTGAATTTGGATCAGTTCTCCGGCCCGCAGTTCATTTCTTCTTCTGTGGTACAATGCCAGCAGGGTAAAGAAAAGAAAAAAACTCGGACCATCTCCTTCAGGATATTAGAAAATGTGCTTCATGTGTCTCTTAGAAATGCATATAACAGCGTGGGTCAACATGAACTTTATAATTGATCACGCACACACAAACACACCTTTCCCCGCTGCCTGGAGCAGGGAGAGTGTCCATCTGTTTCTCAGCAGATAAAGATTTGATTTCTAAAAACAGGCAGGACGAGGTGTGAGATGTGGAGAGCAGGATGTGGGACATTCAGAGTGGATACAGAAGGAATCAGGAGAGCTGAGGGGGAAGACAGAGATGAGAAGGAGCTGGGAGGAGTGGGAGTAAAGAGGAGAAAACAGGACTTGGCATGGGTTGAAGCACTGGTTGTCTGTGTTGAGGTGTTTTTTTTTCTTTCCTCCTCTAGAGAGACAATGACTGAGCTCAGCGTGGGTGTGTTTGTTCTAGATATTCTCATCCTGCCATTTGCTTTTTTTTTTGTTTGTTTTTTTTTCATCCATTTAAACTGTTCTGACTAAACATGCCCATAATCATGTCACTTCCTAAAAGACGGCGCCTATTTCTAGAGAGTGACACCATAGAGGGATGAAGAATGAAACTCTAAATGAAGGGAAATTATTTTAACACGTTTTTTTAAAGGTTGGCAGAGGTGTTAGACATTTATTTTCCTATCTGGTTTACAACATAGAAAGAAAAAAAACAGACTGCATGTCTCAGAATTAACAACTTTACCATTTAAGGCTAAAAAGCTAACATCTTTTTAAATACCACAAATCAGCTGAAACTCCTCTGGGCTGGTCTGATCAGCCTTCTGTGTAACATCTACTTGGATACTCACTGATTAATTTAACAAAGGCGTGGTTTTTCATTAGAATCCACTAGACAGGTTATAAAAAACAAGCGTTACATCACAGCATTGACTAATTAAAGTAGACTACACTCAGGCCAAAGGTGCAGATATACATCAAAATCCATATGTAGACAGAAACTATAGGCTGCCGTCCATTTTTCCTTTTCATAATAATTAGACTAAGATTAACACGCAAGCAATCCTGAAAGCAAATTAGGCGACTTGATTGCCGAACAACCTGTTAATCTCCAGGAGTGGAGCCGCTTCCCTGTACAAAGCATCTTTATGCGCATATGAACGCACCACAGAGTCTTTTCCGTCATAATACTCCTGCCGCTTCCGTGCCGTGGGCTTCTTACCTGTGTGTGTGGATGGTGGTCGAACATGTCCATTTGGATCTCCTGGGTTGAGGTCGAAGGCGTCCTGGACATACTACTTTTCTGTACCATTTGATTGAACTTTTTTCTAAAAATCTATTTTCAGTTTGGTGCGTCTATGATGGTGTCCACAGACTCATCATCTTTTTCTGTTCTTTCTTGCTCAGGGAGGGTGTGAAGCCGCTGATGGATCTGAGCTGCCTGGTAATATAATGGCAACAGCTGCCTCCCTCCTCCAGCCTATAGCGTTACACACTGGCGCACAAGGCTTTTTTTACACGAGAGTCAAAGCCGAAGCAATGATGCTGCGACACATCCGGTTATTCTTCTTTCAAAATAAAATCATTCGATGAGAAAATAAAAGGTCATGCATAGTTTGTGCCTTCATCCTTTTTCCAAAAAACATCACCAGCAGAACTGAAGAACGTCTTTAAAATCAAAATCAGAATTGTGTTTAATGCCATGTAAGTAAAGAGGTCACATCACTAGGAATTTGCCTTAGTGATTTAGTGCATAAAACAAGTAACAATAAGAAGCATACAAGATTTACAAATAAACAGAACAAAGTGTGAGGGTTATGTAAGATCACAGCTTAGACTAACTCTGTGCTGCAAAATAAGAAGGTAAACAGTGCAAATAGCAGGTGGGTCATGGCAGGGTCATGTGACTGTACTAAAGAGTTCAACAGTCTAACAGCAGTGTGGCGTGAGGTATTGGGCTGAATAGACTTCCTCAGAAAGACAGTGGTTCAAAGAGTCCATGTCCAGGGTGAGACGGGTCAGCTGTGATCCGACCTGCACGCCTCAGAGTCCTGCAGGTGTACAGGTCTTTGAGAGATGGGAGGCTGCAGCCGATCACCTTCTCAGCAGAGCGCACAACACGCTGTAGTCTGTGCTTGTCCCTGGCCGTGGCCCCAGTGCTCCACACAGTGATGGAGGAGGTGGGGAGGGACTCAATTATGGCTGTGTAGAACTGAACCATCATTCAGGCTGGCACAGGAAGATCATCCTCTGCTGGGCCACTTGAGGTCCTGGATGATGGTGGTACCCAGGAAGCAGAAGGAGTCCACTGTGGACATGGGAGTGTCCGTCAGGGTGAGGTGGAGCGATGGAGCTCACACTGTCCAAAGAACAAATCCTTGGTCCAGTTGCCTCGATTTAAACTCTTGGAAATGACTATGACCTGGATGACAGAGCATCACCAGCAATGTGATGGGATTATTAATGGACTTCTCATATTATTTTTCATTGGCTGTCATTTGCCATGTTTGACCTACACATAATGCAACTTCATCACGTTGCACGTTTATCCTATGGTATATTTGATATTTGTTAAAAGTTATATTAGTATAAAGGACTACAACTCATACAAACGTCTGTGCTTTTATTTTGAAGGTTGCATCCATTGACTACCGGTTAGGCTTCTGTGCGTCTCTTTCTGCCTTGACTTATTTTCTGTCTCTTGTGTGCGCTCATCAGACTCCAGCTGGAAGCCGAGGTCCACGCCCCACTGAACATACCCCACCTTCACTTATCGATCGGTGATGGAGACAGGGAGGCCGTGAGCGTGGACAGGCTGCGGGGATGGGATCCAGCTGGGATCCAGCAACCAGTTGTCCTACAGGGCTGATATAGAGTGGTTCAATTTTACAGTTAGTTTGTTGCAGCAGCATGGAGACTCTGTAGCTGAAGCCTTTATGTGGGTATCAAAAGACAGACCCAAGGACCAGCAGAGGCGACGTGGAGTCAGGGGAGGGCAGAGCTCTTCTGGGTCCCTGAAACATACCAGAAAGGAATTATTCACATTGAGCTGGTAGTTTTTGAACATATGTTGTGAATAAATACATAAAAAATACATGTGACCTATGATGATTCACTTAGACTATTGTACGAATAGCCAAAACAATGAACTAAAAGACACTAGGACTCTGGTTATCATTGTCTAATTCAGTTCTTTCAGTGTATTACATCTCCCTGGATATATCCTATTAAATAATGACTAATACCGAGTTTACAGAGCTGATCTGAATCACACTGATTGATCACATAAACCCAACTAAAAGTCATGTTTCATCCACCTCCACCTCTCATAGAAAACACCCACAAAGTAATCCCACACCTGTTGCAGCGTGTGACGGAGTCCTCCTGGAGGGAAATCTGTGTGACGCTGAGATCTGAGCCGATGGCGTCTGATTGAACACCCACAGCTCGTCCTTCTGGTGTTAGCAGCAGCAGTGGAAAATAGGATTATAGTCTTCTTTTGAATTGAATCAAGACAGAGACCAAACATAATGCGAGGTCGGAGAGTTTTGGGTTGTCCTCAGCTGGAGCTCTCTTCTTGTTCATCTCTCTGCTGTTGCCCAAGGTTACAGTGGAATGAGTCAGCTAGCTGTCTCTCATTGGCATGAATCAGTATGAAGCAGTCTAATTAACCTACATCCCTACACTGGTGCACCTTCGTGTCATTCATTCTCTCATGTTGTTAGCTGCAGTTGTGTCTCTTCACAGAGGTTGTTAGTTGTTTGTTTTTATGAGTAATAATGAATGTTCCCCGCAAATAAACCTCATGACCCTGTATGTCACCATAGTAATCATTAGATGCTGGAGTGGATTCACTGCTGGCTTAGTGCTGATTACAGTGACACTGATAACTCATTAAATTCTCTCTTAAATTCCTTTGGGGCACTTTACATGTGGTGATAATGTAAATCTGCAAATGCAAATCCCACGTTTGTTTCTCCTCCACAGCAAAAACATCAGCCTGTGGCTGTGTTCCTAATACTGCAGTAACTTTGGTGGATTAGTCTGCATTAGGCAAACTTTTAAACCACAGTGAGGTGGCATACAAATACAGTGTAAAGAATTTCACTAAAGGCACACGAGCAGAGCTGTTGCATTTCTTCCTGCAGACTGTTGCTTACTCTCTGGACACACTCCTCTGCAGTGAGCCGAGTGCAAGCTTGTGATCTAGTACATTAGGTCATGCTCGATGGTGATTTCAGTGGGTATTCTGGGTTACCTGAGGTGAAGAAGTGGTCCTCATGCACCCACACTGTGAGCGTGCACTGTTACCATGGTGACTGGCTGCTGCAGAGTTACTAGCAACCCTAATAAGCAGCCAGTTAAATGATAACATAGCAGTTGGCTATTTTTACAAGTGTCTTGATAAGTACCCACTCACTGAAACAACTCACTGTCATTTTTCATTCTTATAAAAACACTCAAAAAAGTAATAATAATAAAGTAATGGCATTTGTCTAATCTTTACATTTTTTTAAAAAGTTGAAGGGATTTTGTTTGTTATTTTTGACTCAAGCTGAAGTGCATGTGGATATGCTATTGTTAATTTTACACTCTTAATCAAGGGTGTCTTTCACACCATTAACAGAATGATTTTCACAGTGTATCACTTCCCATGTGAAGGTGCAATATATCCAGAATGCAAACTTTTGTTCGGTCTTCAGAGAGACAGCAGAAAAAGTGTTACCAATGTTTATATGCTTTAACGTTCATGACAGTAGATTATACATATACCTATACGTATATTATAAATAATGCTAATATTCTCATTTAAACATGTTTCTATGCCAAGGCTACACATTAAAAAAATAATAGTTTTTCTTTACTATGACTGGCGATTTTTTTTATTACTTTTTAATTGTTTAATAATTTATTCTCTGAAAGAAAAGTTAATTAAAGCTGATTATCATTAATATTATGCGTTTTTGGTCTCAACACCGCCCTCATGTGTTACAACAGCAGAATACAGCTTTTACTACTACCAACTCCCCCACAATGCATTGCAACCACATCGGCTGATACCATTATTAAAAAGGGGAGTTAACAATGTATACTTTTAAAACGTGGTTTAAAATATTTTTTTATCTATCACATTTCTATTAATTACATATCTAATATAAGCTTGTTTTCAGTACTTCAACGTAGCTACAGTAAAAATAACGTCTAATGAGGTGCGAGTTTCACAGTCAAAGATGGACTCTCCTCTGAAATGGTACCTTCCACGCAGCCCCTGAAACCTTCCTTTTCCTATTGAAGTAGCAGCCATGAGGTAGGATTGCAGTCGATGGCTCAGTAAAAGTCTCAATTAAACTATGAAAACGCACATCTGTTAACCCCAAACCACTTCATAGACACACACGGGTTGCTTCTGTGTCAATATATTAAGTCTGTACTTCATTCTTAAGACAAAATCCCTTACTTTTGTGGCTTCTTTGTAACACGATGTAGCGTACAGAGAAGCCATGTTGTCAACCCGGCTGGCGGAGTGCTAAGTGTTAGCTGCGTAGCGAACAGACTCTTGGCTGATATCACTACAACACTTTGAACTCTTTTAGATAAACATATCATTCGTAAATTATAGAGGTTGTCTGAGTTGTAGCCATGATACTGACCTGGTGCTTTTCCCCCGTCCTGCAGCATGCTCAGGCTCCAAAAGAGGCTGGCCTCCAGCGTCCTGCGCTGCGGCAAGAAGAAGGTCTGGCTGGATCCCAACGAGACTAATGAGATCGCCAACGCCAACTCCCGTAAGCAAAAAATAGGATGTCTTCTAGTTTAACTAGTGTCACAACTTTATTGCGATGAGCAGACGACATCCTTGGCTAATGTGCAAAGTTTCAGTGGCTTGACCACAGAGTTGACTGTGTGTGACCATGTCTGATGCTAAGGAATAGGTTAATGACCTGCACCTCCAACACACAGGTGTCACAGAATCTGTTTATTATGATAATTAATGATAGTCTTGGAGGTGTGGCTGTACAGTAGTGTTCAGTGTCATTGATCTTTTCTTCCTTCTATGTTCAGGTCAGCAGATCCGTAAACTGGTGAAGGATGGTCTTATCATTCGCAAGCCTGTTACGGTCCACTCCAGGGCCCGCTGCCGCAAGAACACGCTGGCACGTCGCAAGGGAAGACACATGGGTGTCGGTAGGTTGTAACTCACATTTGTGAAAAAGTTTTAAGGGTTACGGTTCAGGATATGGTGATGATTTGATTCCACCAGCAGCCGAGTTAACGTGTATTCTTAATCCTTGCTGTCAGGTAAGAGAAAGGGTACAGCCAACGCCCGTATGCCAGAGAAGTTGTCCTGGATGCGCCGCATGAGGATCCTGCGTCGTCTGCTGCGTCGCTACAGGGAGTCCAAGAAGATTGACAGGCATATGTAAGCTCATGTTTTTTTTCAGTGGTTGATGGGGTCTAACATTTGGCACAGTGTGGCCGTTGCACTCTAGAAGTTTTCTAGTTTATTTGGATTCACAAATGTGCCTTCTTCAGTTGAGATTCTCTAAAGAGTTTGAAACCCTTTAGATGGTAATTTGTTAATTCACCTTCGCTCTCCTCTTATTATTCAGGTACCACAGCCTCTACCTGAGGGCAAAGGGTAATGTCTTCAAGAATAAGCGTATTCTTATGGAGCACATTCACAAGCTGAAGGCAGACAAGGCCCGCAAGAAGCTCCTGGCGTAAGTATTCAGACCTTGGCATGCCAGAAAGCACTGCTGGAGGTTTCACAGTTTCACACATGCATTTGTTTTTTCATATTAGATATAAATAGTTAAAGTTGCCCGGTGTTGCTATGAACCTAAACTATATGAACACTTATCTCTTTTTGTCCCACAGTGATCAGGCTGAGGCTCGTCGTTCCAAGACAAAGGAGGCCCGCAAGCGCAGAGAGGAGCGTCTCCAGGCCAAGAAGGAGGAGATCATCAAGAACTTGTCCAAGGAGGAGGAGACCAAGAAGTAATCTGGCTCTTTGCGTCCCGCCTGACTCTGCCACCTGTCAAGTGCTGACAATAAAAGTGTACATAAAGACAATGATGGTGTCCTGTATTTACTTCATTCATTATCAATACGATTCTTTGAGTGAACAGCTGAAATCCAAACATGGCTCTTTATAAACAACTCACCATTAAAAAAAAATGCAGTGAGCATGATTTTTTTTTAATTAAAGATGAGTATCCTCTGCTGTGCAGGGTAATGGTTAGCATTTTCTCAGAATGTGTTTGCAGGATTTTGAGTGTCATTATACACTGCTCAAAGGGAACACTAAAATAACACATCCCAGATCACAATGATGAAAATCAAGTTGAAAATCTTCATTCATGACATAGTGAAATACATTAGTGAAATAAGGACAAAAACTGAAAAATGTATCAATGAAAATAAAAATTATCCCATGGAGGTCTGGATTTGGAACTATACTCAAAATAAAAGTGGAAAATCACATTACAGGCCGATCCAACTTGAGTGGAAATTCCTCAAGACAAGTCAAAATGATGAGGTGGTGGATGTTCTCCTGAGGGATCTCCTCCCAGACCTGGATTAAAGCATCAGTCAACTCCTGGACAGTCTGTGGTGCAACAAGTTGTTGGTGGATGGAGCGAGACATGATGTCCCAGATGTGCTGGATAGGATTCAGGTCTGGGGAACATTCATATTAGTGGCCTGCTGGAGGTCATGTTGCAGGGCTCTGGCAGTGCTCCTCCTGTTCCTCCTTGCACAAAGGAGGAGGTAGCGGTCCTGCTGCTGGGTTGTTGCCCTACTACGGCCCCCTCCACGTCTCCTGGTGTACTGGCCTGTCTCCTGGTGTCTCCTCCATGCTCTGGACACTGTGCTGACAGACACAGCAAACCTTCTCTCATTGATGCGCCATCCTGGATGAGCTGCACTACCTGAGCAGCTTGTGTGGGTTGTAGACACCACCTCATGCTACCTCTAGGGCTGAGAGCACTGACAAAATGCAAAAGTGACCAAACATCAGGCAGAAAGGATGAGAGCAGAGAAATGGTCTGTGGTCAGCACCTGCAGCACCGCTCCTTTATAGGGATGTCTTGATAACTGCCTCTCATTTCCACCTGTTGTCTGTTCCATTTGCACAACAGCAGCTGAAATTGATTCACAATCAGTGTTGCTTCAATCTAGTACCTGGTGTCTAACAGTTTCAGCCTGCAGAGGGCAGTCACTACATACATTTAAAAAACCATAAAAGTAATACCATTTATCAGGATTGGAACCTACTAATAACACTAATAACACTAATAAATGAGCAAAGTAGACTTGGTATTGACCAACATATACTTTTAAACTGACTTTCCAGTTGTGTGAAACAGCAGTGATTTCAATAAGAGGAGCCAAAACATGCACTGAATGGTTTCCAAGAATACACAAAGATTTTGAACTGAATGGTCTATTTTTCCTTTGACTAAACTTCTGTCAGCTGATTTATATTATCTCAGAAGCCTTTGAGCTAGTTGGAAATAAATAAAATGTAATTTAATTTCCATGTTTCTAATTTGTTTTCCACCAAATAACTTTCCCATATGACCATACAAATGTATCTCCAATGTCCTGATTTTAAGTCAGTTATGATTAGTTTTATTGCCTGCACTCTGAGGAATGATGATCCTTCTGTGAACCTTCTGCCTGGTTTTTGTTTTGACGTCCAGTAACTCAATGTCTCCAAACACAGCATGGGTAAAACTGAGCCTCCTGTTTTATTTGTTCCAAAGCAATCTGGAGGTTATTTGAATGTAATAAAATAAGCAAATTATTTTACAGATTTGTTGCCATCTAGTGGTTACAGCTGGTGTGAGAAACATGTACGTGTCTACCAGATATAAAAAGGATTTGATTATTTTATTTTACTACTGACGTAGCTGATTATTGACAAAGTTGAAGAAAGTATTGTGTATGATGTGGCTGCAGAGAACACAGGAATTTTTGAGCAGCTTTGCATGAGCAATATGTATTTATTATGTCAGCACACCTCACAGCCTGAATGTATCAACAGTCATTTAGCATATTAAAGATTCATTTGTGATACTTTAGAATGGAGGGTCTCTCATGTCCATTACAGCCCCTGCAGGAAGTGTAAATTATGCATGTGCACCACTTAGTGATCGCATGTGTGCCTACTGTGGTAAACAAAGTGTGTTTGTGTGTCGACGTCATTCGTCAGTTTTGGTAGTGAGCAGGGTGGCAGTAGTTCACACAGCCGCGAGAGTACCAGGCCCTCATGCTAAGCAGCTGTGGAATGCACAGGGATCAGCTGTTCCTCAACTACATGACCCCATTACTGCCCCCCCCCCCCCCCCCCCCCCCCTTGGGTCTTCCATCACACCTCCCTGTAGAGCCATTCGTGTAGCTTCAGCCAGCGTAAAAGAGAGGTGCATTGTGATGACAATTTAAGGATTTAAGGGCCTACAGCTGAAGAAATGACTCACTAAACGATTCCCTCAGGTGACCCCCTGGAGTCCCAGAGCTCACGATTGGATCCAGCAGAAGCTTTTCAGTCAAAGTATACTTGTTGGCAGGGACTATAGATTTGTGTGACCCTTTAAACCATCAATAATATATCCTTAACCAGAAGAAAAGCACATTGTTGACAACAGTAAGAGAGAGCTTGTGCACGGTGCCTCAGACTCTTTGTGGTGTCTCAACCTGTAGTCCACGTGCCCCCATTAAAAACAATCTGGGTAGGATTTCCTGTTTTATGTGGTAATGCTGAAAGTGCATCTGCTGCACACATAATGGTGTGCAGCAGTAATAATATGTGTGTAATAGGGCAGAAGAATAAAGGATGTGGGGCGTGTGTATTGCTCAATAGGTGAAAATATTGACTGCATTCAATGGTGATGTTGTGCTTTCTGTTCTGATTGGAGTACACAGGTGAATACTTATTTTCTAAATGTTCAACTAAATTATATGTTTTCCACTTAAACTGAAGAACAAGAGACATGACGTCTGCATACCAAATCATTTTCTGCTCGTGCTGATTGAGTACATGTGCTACCTCACTTGAGGTCAGTGTGGTCTGCCTATGACAGATCCCAACACTCTGGATGCTCACGCAACCTGATACTGAGCATTACTTACAGGCAGCAGGCTCCGACTCAGTTTGCATGAAACAAATGTTTATCCGCCTTGGAGGGCAGAGATGACAATGGCAGGAAGCACCAGGGGAGGCCTGTCTCTTTAGTAGTATGTTTGCAGCATAGAACCGTAATAAATCAATTCAATTCAATGTTATTTATATAGCACCATTTACAATCAACATTGTCTCTAGGTGCTTTACAGAAACCCAGACCCTGAAACCAGACAGTGCCAAGGAAAAACTCCCTTTATAAAGCAGCAAACCATCTGACAGGAAGCTTCACACCAGACCTGCATCCTGTGTCTTAAATGCCGTATGTTACACATGACTCTGCGTCAAAGAAGAACCTGCAGCCGCTTCATCTCTACTGAATGACAGTTTTACTGTAAGAACAAGGTGAAGAATGGGGAGGCCAATTTATTGGGGTGCTGTTTAAATGACAATGACACCATTGTCCCTTGTGTTGGTCTTGTGATGTCACATGGCATGATTTTGTAGAGGAAGTAGCAGGTTCCAACCTCTCACCCAAACCTCCTCAATCATTGTTTAACCCCCTGAAGCATGCTGCTGTTACTTCCTGTCAAGTGCAGCAGGGGGTGGGTCAACTCTCAAACACACAAGTTGTGTTTCCATCATTTTTAGATGACACACTACACAACATTACATGCATGCATAAGACATAAACCAGTCTTAATTACACAATAGCTCATAAAAAGCATGATCCTTCCTAAATACAAAAAACCTCCTGTTACAAGATTATCAATGTCATCATGATAAATTACGTCTTTGCCTTTAATGCGGTTAAGTAGCTAATAGGGTCTTTGGATGGAAATGGCATTGTCTGCCATAGGCCTAATGACTGACTGTTGTGTGTGTGTGTGTGTGTGTGTGTGCGTGGAAGGCAGCAGAACCAGCCTGTAACGTCGTGGAGTAACCAGATGCTCGGTCATCTTGAACCTGCTTGGAGGAGCAGCGAAATATTGTCAAGAATACTCTACAAGTCCGGTTGCCTCACTTGAACAGATGCTAGGTCTGGATATTTGATTTAACAGACCACTAAGAAAGTCCCATCCCTTTTTTCTCTCATCCACAGACTTGTTTCCACACTGGAGGGACAGCTCTCACCACATTCCTTCTTCACATTCCTACTAGTATCTCATGATGCATGAAAAGTCATGTGTGTGAGCGTTTTCTGCCTGAGATCTTACTCTGAAAGTTGAGTTTGAGTGTCTCTAAATATGCAAGTCACTCAGCATCTGTGTGTGTCTGAGGTAAAAAGCAGGTTAAATAGCTTTTACTTTCCTTATGAACCCTTGCTGCTCTTAGTCTGATTTTATTGATCGTCCCTCATTATCCGCCTCCGTCACAGCAACCCCAACAAGTTCCTCGCAAACCCCTGCCAACAAAGCCAAACTTTCCAAGAGCTCTTTTGTTTTCAATTTCAATGTGTGGGGTGGTAAGGTTGCCGAGGCACAGCTTGGCTTACTCAGCATGTAGACATTATTGCTTTACTGCACGGAGCACAGCGTGAAGTTTTCCACTGAAAAGATTAAAATAAAAAAAACAACCGGAGGGCAGGGTGTGCCCATCGCTGTGTGTGTCATTGTGAAATGCATCCTACATGCTCGGTCAATTTACCATAATCCCCCCTTCGCCAGGGTTTCTGGTTTGGGGGCTTGTCCCAGTGAGGTTTAACCTGTTAACCCAGCTGACATGTGGAGCAGGTTCCCATCTTTGTTGAGCAGAGACTTTTCTTCCTCCCACCTCTCACACTGAGAAACACTTTGTCTGAGGATATGAGTTGATACAGCGGGCAAAGTTTGACACCAGAATAAAAGCACCTTGTGTGTGCATGTAGGTACGAATTTGTGGGAGTATTAACAGCCCCTCTGATTGGACGGACGGCTTCAGCCCCTGGACCTCATTGGTTTTGAACACACACTAGCAGTCAAGAGGCAAACTGGGCTAATTCAGTACTGGGCACTCATGTTACTGCCTCCTTTTTGTGCAGAGGGGGAGAGGGGCTTAGGGAGTGTGGGCGGAGGATAGCTAGGGGGAGGGTGGGGAAAGCTGAGAGAGAGAGAGCAGGCTGGGGCTCTGGGATGGGGGGGAGACAGAGAACAGAAAGAAATTTAGTGGTGGGCTACGGTGGGAAGTAGGACTGTGAGTTTGTCTGCATGTTAGAAAAAAAAACAGAGAAAAAGAAGATGGGAGGACCGGAAGAGACATGACAAGAGCTGAAGTAGGATGTGGTGCTACAAAGTATCGATTTTAACTCCGCTGACCTGGCACAGAGTGGAAACAGAACCAAGAGGTGCACGCAAGGCTGAGGACTTGT
This sequence comes from Parambassis ranga, assembly GCF_900634625.1. Classification (NCBI taxonomy): domain Eukaryota; kingdom Metazoa; phylum Chordata; class Actinopteri; family Ambassidae; genus Parambassis; species Parambassis ranga. Next base: position 10,468,032 of record NC_041029.1, read on the forward strand.
CTGAACAAGAGGCAAAGAGAAGAAAGATATGACTGAGAGGGCTCACTCTCTCAAGGAAGAAGACAAACACTGAGTAAAACCAGACAGGAAGAGAGGGGGAGGAAGAGGAGGAGGAGTGGGGAGGAGGGGGAGGAGAGACAGAGGTAAAAGAAAACAGAAGAAAGCAGAGAGGCAAAAGATTAACACTCCACAGTGAGTCAAGGGTGAGTAAGCGTACTCGTGGAGTACTGAGGAACATACCGGCAGGGTTATAGCAGATACAGAGTGAGAACTGTACAAGGCAGAGCAGAGCAGAGAGACACAGACGGACAGAAGGTGAGAGGGGCTAACGGGTGAAGTTAGCAGGAGGGGAGAGGCATGAGGGGACAGCTCTTGAAGTTACTCTTCTCCTTCACCATCATCCTCCTCTTTTTGGGGAGCCTGCTGAGCACACTGGTCTGGTACACGTACAACAGCAAGTAAGTTTGTAACACTCTCAGAACACACACACACACACATACAATGTCCTCGTCAGTGTGAGCCAGGCTCTGGAAATGTGCATCAAATCTTAAAAAGGCATGCTGGGATTTAAAGTTGCTGATACAGCAGTTGGTGATATATGGAAAAAAAACACAGAACCACATTTTTGGCAGTCTCTCCCAATATTCTTTTCCACTCCTGTCATCCCGTCTTTACTTGCTGTGGAAGCACTGCTGGTATTAAGAAACTCAGTTTTCATCTCTTAGGTGTATAAATGACAGCGAAAAATGTCCAACGCTTATTTCTCAGGTGAGCTCCTGAAGTGTTCGCTGTGACGAGCACTGCAGAAAGAGAAACGTTTAAAACCTGAGACTTTGAAAATGAAGTAGTTGATTATTTTTCTAATGGTTGACTTACTTATTAAATAAATAACACTCTAAGCACCTGGAAAAAAGTGACCTCAAGAAAAGATGTATGATAAAAGATTAAAGTGTTTTGTTTTATTTTAAAATGTCATTTTAAGATTTTAAGAATCTCTTTTTTTGCAAAACTAAACCTGTTTTACAACACCGCCATCTGAACGTAAATGAAAGTGAAAGGTGTCATCTATACAGAATTAGGTTTGCTTCTTTTATGCAAACTACAAAGAGGAAGGTATAAGGCTCAAAACACACACAAGCTTCTTATATGATGTGGTTTAAAGTCTCATTTATCTAGAAATTTAAAGCTGGCCTCTGTCAATAAGATGACCCTGAATGCAGAATTTTGCACAATTATTGCTTTGACAAAGTCAATAATTTATTCACAAAGATCTTCATATTAAATTGCCTCGATGTTTGCGTCATTGTTCAGATGTCCTGATATCATGTTACTTTATCTTATCTGTCCTGATTGTTCCTCAGTGATGTGGTAGTCTACCAGCCGCCTCCTCAGAGGAAAGGTGGCGCTCAGCCCTCTGGATCCTGTAAAGGCTGCAGGTGAGTTTATTTTACAACCCTACAGATCATGTGTGTCACATATCTGCGTTTGGTTGCTGTATCTGTCCTGTTTTTTCCTCTTCAGTAAAGTGGAACCTCACCAGCCGCCTCCTCAAAAGAAAAGAGATGCTCAGACATCTGAAGTTTGTAAAGGCTGCAGGTGAGAACGCTGTCACAGCTTGAGCAACCTGTTTGTTTACCCCATCATCAAAATAAAGTCAAGTCAGCTCATTGGGATTACACACATGACTGTGTATTTGGTTGTGTGTGTGTGTCACAGAGAGCTCGTCGACAAAGTGATAAAGCGTTACTCTATACCCTGGAAGAAGCAAGAGAACAATCACCAGAAATTTAGGTAAGGAGTTTCACTGTATATTCTGTGTCTGTGTCATAATATTGAAACCTGATAGAGCTCATTTGGGAGTCTCAGTTGACCTGTGCATTAGCTTGAGCATTTGTTTGCCATAAAGACAGAAGCAGACATAAAAAGGAGAAGTAGACGCAATGATGTGGATCAAGGCAGAGGAACTTATGTACACAGTCTAAAAATAACCTCTTAAGCTCATGTGAGTTATGGTAAAACAGAGGGATTTCACCTGAAAAGGCCTGACACTGTTGTCACTCACTGTGTTTGATATATTACACACATTCATTCTGTTCCAAAGTAACCAGTCTGTCCTCCTCAGAACTCGGCTGAGAAATTCATGCCAGGGCTTCGAGAAGGCCATCATCACCCAGGCTAACACTCCGGTGGGAACAAAGATTAACTACGACGGGGAAAAGAAAAGGTCCATCCAGGTGACCCCAGAGATCTTCAAGACTTTTATAAAGGTAGGTTGATTCTTGTATATACCACTGAAACAAGACGAGCTGGGGGTTTGATTGTTCCTCAAATGTCATGTGTCACATGTTGGCTCTCTGATAAACAGCCATACAGCGCGGTTTATTTTTGGTAAGGTCCTCAAAGATTAAACTCGATGCTTCCTGAGCTGGAGCCACCCTGTATCAGTAACACACACACACTGCACACACTCACTGTGTATTTTAAACACCAGCACATAGTGAGTATTTGAACGTAGTCATTTAACGGAACTAACAAATGCCACTTGCAGACAGAGAGCAAGTGTCAACAAAGCATCAACCAAAATCAGGCTCAAGAAAGAGGGCTGCTTTCTGAGGCCTGTGTTCATAAAGACTTCAGTCAGGTGAAACCAACCCCTTAATGTGGTAGGAGGAGCCAACACCAATCTGGAGAGAGAGAGAGAGAGAGAGAGAGACATGACATCAGGCATGTCACCAATTAACCTAACAAGCACATCTTTAGATTGTGGAGGAAGCCGGAGTGCTGAAGCATTATTTAAAAGAACATTTAAAAAGTGCCAGACATACACAGAACACACTCTACCTGTTCACAAAATACAGACGCCAACTTGCTGTTTACAACTCACAAATTCACAGTGGTCTAGTTCCTCTTTTACAAACAGGACTGCACAATAAAGTGTTAAACTGTGACTCTGTAACACCACTGACATGCGGTCTGGGTGAATGCAAGTTTCCCCTTTCTGTATAAGTAAACACATTTTGACCACAATCATAATTCAGATGCAACATCCCAACAACCACAAAAGACAGTGGAAAACATGATCATTTAATTCATTGTAACTGATTTTATTATATATAAATTATTATCAATGCACTTTTAATGACACATATTTTATAGTAGTTAAAAATCAATTCCTTTTTTATAATAAAGAAACAGAATGGACAACTTTTTTCTTATTATTTTACAGCTGGGTTCACTCCAGACTGATCACTGTTATACACATACTACCTACTACTACCTACTACTACATACTACCTACTCTCATAGGTAAAGCATTAACAATATAATTGTTCTTACACAAATCCAAAAGACACAGTGTTGCACCAACAGTTCACTTTTATATATAAGGTACTCATATAAAACCAGATTATTCAGTATTTACAACCCATAATGTGTAACCCATTAACCATATAAAGATATGAGCTCCGCACACCACCAAACATGCTTCACGCTATGTACACGTTACAAATTAAGCTTTGTCTTTTTGGTGTTTATTCCAGGATCATCCTTTCCCAAACAAAACACTGGACACTTGTGCTGTGGTAGGAAACGGTGGGATCCTGACTAACAGCAGCTGTGGAAACCAGATCGACTCAGCTCAGTTTGTGATCAGGTGAGAGAGGTGTCCATGTGCTGGGGGTTACATTAAATACTGGGAAACCAAATGATGATTTCTGTGACCTTTGTTCAGGTGCAACCTACCTCCTTTGGAAAATGGATATGAGAAACACGTGGGGGTCAAGACTGACCTTGTGACAGCCAACCCGAGCATCTTCGTGGAGAAGTGAGCGAGAGAATAAACATTTGTCAGTTTAAACTTGTATTCCTGCTTAACGTTAACTGTTTATTTGCAGGTATGGGTCTCTGATGGGACGTCGGCGTCCATTTGTGGAGAGTCTGCGCAGCTACGGCAACTCCCTGCTGCTTCTCCCAACCTTCTCCTTCGGACAAAACACTGCTGTGTCCATGCGGGCTTTATACACCATTGAGGACTTTGAAAGCCCTGCTCGACCCGTCTCCATAAACCCTGCGTACCTCCAGAATCTGGCCTCCTTCTGGCGCTCTCAGGGCCTTAGGGAAATGCGGCTCAGTACTGGTGTAATGATGGCGAGCTTGGCGCTGGAACTCTGTGCCAATGTGCACCTGTATGGATTCTGGCCTTTTGGTAATCATCCACATGACCTCCGCGTCCTCACTAACCACTACTACGATGACAGAAAGAGTAAAACAAAAATCCACGCCATGCCGGTTGAGTTTGAATTCTTGCTGCAGCTGCACAGTCAGGGTGTCCTCAGGCTTCACCTGGGAGACTGTCAACCAGGTGAAAAGTAAGGACGAATCACAGGAGCAAAGTGCCTTCTCTGGATCCTCAGGATGAAGCGGACACTCCTTTTATGAATGAATCTTAATGAGTCTATCCAGCAGGCGGGACAACTGGATTGAAATCAGTGACTGTTCTGTAAATACTCCTACAGTGTATTTATTTATTACCATGAATGTTCCAGCTGGAGTGTGAAGGGAACCATTTCTGTTTACTGGATTGCCTTTGTAAGGCCATTGTGAGGATGTGCATAGTAGTGCCTTAAACTAATCAAGGGTAGTTTTTAGATCCGAATGAATGTATTTTGTAGGAAATCAAATACCTCCTTTACATTAGGATTGTCTGGATGTAAAAAAAAACAATAGTGAGAAACACCAGCAAACTGAATGTAAAGAAAAAAATGGTCATTTATTTAACCACTTTAAATATTAACAGGCGAGCTTAGGTGAGTGGTACTCAGTTAAGTTGTGATTTATGGACTCTTGTTCTCACTGACAGTGCTGGATGTGATATGTCGAAGCAGCTTCAGATGCCGTCTGTGGTCTTCAAGGGACCCTCAGTGTGGCATGTAGACATGGACTCTGAAAAGAAGACACAAGTAAATACACACAGGGGGTCCCTGCTTACAACGGTTGCTATGGTGAGCTCGCGTGTTGCAATCTGCTACCCTCTTGTCACCACGGTAACCAGACAGGGTTGAGCAATGTACTGCCACAAAGTGGCAACATATGAGTTAATGTGTGTTTTAAAGTGCTTTTTTTTTAAAAGAAAAAAATCAATGCAGACTAAACTGGCTACTGTAGGGGTTATAATTGTGAACTGTGCACTTTGGAGGAAAATTGTTGCAATTGTAAATTATTTTCTTCAGCAACATATGTGTTTTTTTGTATGTTTAACTGGCAGTGTTGCCTTTTTATGTTTTTACAGTGAATTTTGACAACAAATAATGTAAAAACTATAGATGACCAAACTTGATAAATCTTGAATGATGTAAACGATTGTGATTATTGTTATTTTTTCTTTGTGGAGACCATAAGAAGACAGGGGGGAAGTAAAAGTTATTTGTCTCAATGGCTCCAGTGGAATTCACTTGTCTTCACCAGGCAAAAGCCAAAGCTTTTTCCCAGACCTATCAGTTTGCGTGATTTAGTGTCTTTGAGCCATTAAGTGCCTAAATGCTGCCAAAGCAGTTTCAGGGCACAGATCGTACTTGGTGCTCATTTGAAGACCAGAACATCTTATGATCCAGTGATTTACAGGCATATTTTCCTCTTAAACATATAAAACATGTATTTCTGATGCACAAGTAAACAAAATATTAAAACCTGCCATAAAAAAAAGTTCCAACAGGCCAACCAGAAAAGTCTGGTAAAGACATTACACGCAAAGTAAAAGCACCTGTTACACATCTCCCAATTAATCAGGTCATCTGACCAAAAAGTGAGCAACATGATTGGTTGTGGACGGGGAGGAGCTCATCTCTTTACAAGCATTTTTTTAAATGTTCCTCAGTGCTATTTGCATATTAGGATTACAGTACTAAAAACAGGTATATTATCATGCTCTACATTAAAACAGACTGGATCATTTAATCTATAGATTTATGCATGAAGATTTATCACCATCTCCACAAATCATAAAAAAGTTAAACATTCAGTATGTGAGGTTGAAGTGGGAAAACTGTGCTGTGGTCCCCAGAAGAGCACAGGGCACTAATGGTGAATCTGCCAATCGCCCTGCACAGTGCTGGCCTGTCTCCTGGTGTCTCCTCCATGCTCTGGACACTGTGCTGACAGACACAGCAAACCTTCTTGCCACAGCTCTCATTGATGTGCCATCCTGGATGAGCTGCACTACCTGAGCCACTTGTGTGGGTTGTAGACACCGCCTCATGCTACCTCTAGGGGTGAGAGCACTGACAAAATGCAAAAGTGACCAAACATCAGGCAGAAAGGATGAGAACAGAGAAGTGGTCTGTGGTCAGCACCTGCAGAACCTCTGCTTTATAGGGCTGTCTTGATAACTGCCTCTCATTTCCACCTGTTGTCTGTTTGCACAACAGCAGCTGAAACTGATTCACAATCAGTGTTGATCCTAACTGGACAGGCTGATTTCACAGAAGTGTGACTGACTTCTCCCAACATTAGAAAAAGACATGCATACATCTTGATGATGTATTAACTAGAGTTAGAAAGAATTAGAAAGGGCAGGATTTTTCCTACTTCTCCTCTTTATAAGTATGTGCACACTGTCACCCAAACAGGGTCAGTGCATCTGGCCAATTAGGCCATTAATGGAATGAAATGTTTGATTGTTTCTTAGAGAATACAAGTTTCCATCCCAGACATTGCTGCTGGGATTCCAGTTAGAGCGGCGGTGACCTCGTTGCACATCCGAGCTACACCACTCCACCCCTTCCCACCAACCCGTCTCTCCAGGGAACGTTTTTATTCGAGAGGATGACAAAAACATACGTCTCAATTCCATTTTTGTTTTCTCCAGGCAGAGTGGCTGAGAAAAAAAAAGAAACAGAAACAGATTAAAGCTGCAAGCAGCATTGTGGGCCCTCGCGCACCTTGCTATCCGCAGGGTCATCGCAGTCTTCTCTCCTATGCTCTCGTCTCCTATACTCTCCTGTCCTATGCTCTCCTCCTCTCATTTCCACAGATATACAACGAACACATGTTTACAACCAAACTTTCCTGTTAGCAGTAGATGGCGCTATGACCGTATCATCCTATTAGCATATATATCTGTTCAGATTCGGGTCCATAGCAGTACTGTAAGATTTTGTCCACATTGCATAAAGTATATGATTAGTACTGCATAAACACAGCGAGTTCCTTTGTAATGGCGAACGGTCAACTTTGAGGCCATTTCCCCGCCACACGGTAATACTTTTGAAAGAGTTTTGTAATGCGTCTATTCCCTATGGTGTCCTGAGTGGACACAGTGAATTTCAGCTCAATTGCATGAAGTATGCGAGGCGTGAAAAGTTTAGAAGCAGGGTCACAAATAGTCAAAAAATGGCCACAAGAGTCAAAATGGCGGACTTCCTGTTGGGTTTGGAGGGGGGGTCCAAGAGACTTTTTTGTGCGTCTTGGGGTGATACACATGTGTGCAAATTTTCATGATCCTGTGTCAAACTGGCCAGCGGGGCTACGCGTTAGGGCAAAAAATACAGGGAGTTCCTTTGTAATGGCGAATGGTCAACTTTGAGTCCACGCCCCCACCACACCGTAATACTTTTGTAAGAGTTTTGGAATGCGTCTATTCTGTATCGTGTCCTGAGTGGACACAGTGATTTTCAGCTTGATTGGATGAAGTATGCAAGGCGTGAAAAGTTTTGTAGCAGGGTCACAAATCGCCAAAAATTAACAGAAATTTCAAAATGGCGGACTTCCTGTTGGGTTTGGAGGGGGGGTCCAAGAGACTTTTTTGTGCGTCTTGGGGTGATACACATGTGTGCTAATTCTCATGATCCTGTGTCAAACTGGCCAGCGGGGCTACGCATTAGGGCAATAAATACAGTGAGTTCCTTTGTAATGGCGAATGGTCAACTTTGAGGCCACGCCCCCGCCACACCGTCAGACTTTTGTAAGAGTTTTTGAATGCGTCTATTCCCTATGGTGTCCTGAGTGGACACAGTGAGTTTTAGCTCATTTGGATGAAGTATGCGAGGCATGAAAAGTTTTGTAGGAGGGTCACAAATCGCCAAAAATTAACAGAAATTTCAAAATTGCGGACTTCCTGTTGGGTTTGGAGGGGGGGTCCAAGAGACTTTTTTGTGCATCTTGGGGTGATACACATGTGTACCAATTTTCATGCCCCTACTCAAAACAGGCCAGGGGGGCAGGCAGAAAAACCTATGAAAACACAACATTTTGTGTAGCCAGTAGGTGGCGCTCTGTCAAAGCCTCAATATTGTTGTATAGATGTGTTTAGGGTCAGACTCTGATCATACATGTGACATTTCGTACAGATCGGACAGAAAACGAAGAAGTTATAGAGACTTTCTGTGTCCTCAGAAATGGTCAAACTTTGAGGCCACGCCCCGGCCACACCGTCAGACTTTTGTAAGAGTTTTGGAATGCGTCTATTCCCTATGGTGTCCTGAGTGGACACGGCGAATTTCAGCTCAATCCGTTGAAGTATGCGAGGCGTGAAAAGTTTGGCAGCAGGGTCACACATCGCCAAAAATGGCCACAAACCTTCAAATGGCGGACTTCCTGTTGGGTTTGGAGGGGGGGTCCAAGAGACTTTTTTGTGCGTCTTGAGGTGATACATATGTGTGCCAATTTTCATAATCCTGTGTCAAACCGGCCAGAGGGGCTACGCGTTGGGGGCGCTATAGAGCCATTTTTATATGTGCATTTCAAAAGTCAGCAAATTTCAAAATTTTTCGGGCGAATGAATTTTTCTACCAAGTTTGGTGAGTTTTTGGGCATGTTAAGGGCTCCAAAAATGCGATCTCGGAGGGGGAAAAAAAAAAATTAAAGCTGCAAGCAGCATTGCGGGCCCTCGCGCACCTTGCGATCCGCGGGGTCATCACAGTCTTCTCTCCTATGCTCTTGTCTCCTATACTCTCCTGTCCTATGCTCTCCTCTTATTTCCACAGAGATACAACGAACACATGTTTACAACCAAACTTTCCTGCTACCAGTAGGTGGCGCTATGACCGTATCATCCTATTAGCATATATATCTGTTCAGACTCAGGTCCATAGCAGTACTGTAAGATTTTGTCCACATTGCATAAAGTATATGGGTAGTACTGCATAAAACACAGCGAGTTCCTTTGTAATGGCGAACGGTCAACTTTGAGGCCACTCCCCTGCCACACGGTAATACTTTTGAAAGAGTTTTGGAATGCATCTATTCCCTATGGTGTCCTGAGTAGACACAGTGAATTTCAGCTCAATTGCATGAAGTATGTGAGGCGTGAAAAGTTTTGAAGCAGGGTCAAAAATAGGCAAAAAATTGCCACAAAAGTCAAAATGGCGGACTTCCTGTTGGGTTTGGAGGCGGGGTCCAAGAGACTTTTTTGTGCGTCTTGGGGTGATACACATGTGTGCTAATTTTCATGAACCTGTGTCAAACTGGCCAGCGGGGCTACGCATTAGGGCAAAAAATACAGTGAGTTCCTTTGTAATGGCGAATGGTCAAGTTTGAGGCCACGCCCCCGCCACACCGTCAGACTTTTGTAAGAGTTTTTGAATGCGTCTATTCCCTATGGTGTCCTGAGTGGACACAGTGAGTTTTAGCTCATTTGGAGGAAGTATGCGAGGCGTGAAAAGTTTTGTAGGAGGGTCACAAATCGCCAAAAATTAACAGAAATTTCAAAATTGCGGACTTCCTGTTGGGTTTGGAGGGGGGGTCCAAGAGACTTTTTTGTGCATCTTGGGGTGATACACATGTGTACCAATTTTCATGACCCTACTCAAAACAGGCCAGGGGGGCAGGCAGAAAAACCTATGAAAACACAACATTTTGTGTAGCCAGTAGGTGGCGCTCTGTCAAAGCCTCAATATTGTTGTATAGATGTGTTTAGGGTCAGACTCTGATCATACATGTGACATTTCGTACAGATCGGACAAAAAACGAAGAAGTTATAGAGACTTTCTGTGTGCTCAGAAATGGTCAAACTTTGAGGCCACGCCCCGGCCACACCGTAAGACTTTTGTAAGAGTTTTGGAATGCGTCTATTCCCTATGGTGTCCTGAGTGGACACGGCGAATTTCAGCTCAATCCGTTGAAGTATGCGAGGCGTGAAAAGTTTGGCAGCAGGGTCACACATTGCCAAAAATGGCCACAAACCTTCAAATGGCGGACTTCCTGTTGGGTTTGGAGGGAGGGTCCAAGAGACTTTTTTGTGCGTCTTGAGGTGATACATATGTGTGCCAATTTTCATAATCCTGTGTCAAACCGGCCAGAGGGGCTACGCGTTGGGGGCGCTATAGAGCCATTTTTATATGTGCATTTCAAAAGTCAGCAAATTTCAAAATTTTTCGGGCGAATGAATTTTTCTACCAAGTTTGGTGAGTTTTTGGGCATGTTAAGGCCTCCAAAAATGCGATCTCGGAGGGGGAAAAAAAAAAAAAAAAAAAAAAAAAAAAAAAAAAAAAAAATTAAAGCTGCAAGCAGCATTGCGGGCCCTCGCGCACCTTGCGATCCGCGGGGTCATCGCAGTCTTCTCTCCTATGCTCTCGTCTCTTATACTCTCCTGTCCTATGCTCTCCTCCTCTCATTTCCACAGATATACAACAAACACATGTTTACAACCAAACTTTCCTGCTACCAGTAGGTGGCGCTATGACCGTATCATCCCCTTAGCATATATATTTGTTCAGACTCGGGTCCATAGCAGTACTGTAAGATTTTGTCCACATTGCATAAAGTATATGGGTAGTACTGCATAAAACACAGCGAGTTCCTTTGTAATGGCGAACGGTCAACTTTGAGGCCACTCCCCCGCCACACGGTAATACTTTTGAAAGAGTTTTGGAATGCATCTATTCCCTATGGTGTCCTGAGTAGACACAGTGAATTTCAGCTCAATTGCATGAAGTATGTGAGGCGTGAAAAGTTTTGAAGCAGGGTCACAAATAGGCAAAAAATGGCCACAAAAGTCAAAATGGTGGACTTCCTGTTGGGTTTGGAGGGGGGGTCCAAGAGACTTTTTTGTGCGTCTTGGGGTGATACACATGTGTGCTAATTTTCATGAACCTGTGTCAAACTGGCCAGCGGGGCTACACATTAGGGCAAAAAATACAGGGAGTTCCTTTGTAATGGCGAATGGTCGACTTTGAGGCCACGCCCCCACCACACCGTAAGACTTTTGTAAGAGTTTTGGAATGCGTCTATTCCCTGTGGTGTCCTGAGTGGACACAGTGAATTTCAGCTCAATTGCATGAAGTATGTGAGGCGTGAAAAGTTTTGAAGCAGGGTTAAAAATAGGCAAAAAATGGCCACAAAAGTCAAAATGGCGGACTTCCTGTTGGGTTTGGAGGGGGGGTCCAAGAGACTTTTTTGTGCGTCTTGGGGTGATACACATGTGTGCCAATTTTCATGATCCTGTGTCAAACTGGCCAGAGGGGCTACGCGTTAGGGCAAAAAATATAGGGAGTTCTTTTGTAATGGCGAATGGTCAACTTTGAGGCCACGCCCCCACCACACCGTAAGACTTTTGTAAGAGTTTTGGAATGCGTCTATTCCCTATAGTGTCCTGAGTGGACACACTGATTTTCAGCCTGATTGGATGAAGTATGCGAGGCGTGAAAAGTTTTGTAGGAGGGTCACAAATCGCCAAAAATTAACAGAAATTTCAAAATTGCGGACTTCCTGTTGGGTTTGGAGGGGGGGTCCAAGAGACTTTTTTGTGCATCTTGGGGTGATACACATGTGTACCAATTTTCATGACCCTACTCAAAACAGGCCAGGGGGGCAGGCAGAAAAACCTATGAAAACACAACATTTTGTGTAGCCAGTAGGTGGCGCTCTGTCAAAGCCTCAATATTGTTGTATAGATGTGTTTAGGGTCAGACTCTGATCATACATGTGACATTTGGTACAGATGGGACAGAAAACAAAGAAGTTATAGCGACTTCCTGTTTCCTCTGAAATGGTCAAACTTTGAGGCCACGCCCCGGCCACACCGTAAGACTTTTGTAAGAGTTTTGGAATGCGTCTATTCCCTATGGTGTCCTGAGTGGACACGGCGAATTTCAGCTCAATCCGTTGAAGTATGCGAGGCGTGAAAAGTTTGGCAGCAGGGTCACACATCGCCAAAAATGGCCACAAACCTTCAAATGGCGGACTTCCTGTTGGGTTTGGAGGGGGGGTCCAAGAGACTTTTTTGTGCGTCTTGAGGTGATACATATGTGTGCCAATTTTCATAATCCTGTGTCAAACCGGCCAGAGGGGCTACGCGTTGGGGGCGCTATAGAGCCATTTTTATATGTGCATTTCAAAAGTCAGCAAATTTCAAAATTTTTCGGGCGAATGAATTTTTCTACCAAGTTTGGTGAGTTTTTGGGCATGTTAAGGCCTCCAAAAATGCGATCTCGGAGGGGAAAAAAAAAAAAAAAAAAAAAAAAAAAAAAAAAAAAAAAAAAAAAAAAAAAAAAAAAAATAATAATCCTAAGGGTTTCAATAGGGCTCTTGCACCATTCGGTGCTCGGGCCCTAAAAATTAAAGCTGCAAGCAGCATTGCGGGCCCTCGCGCACCTTGCGATCCGTGGGGTCATCGCAGTCTTCTCTCCTATGCTCGCGTCTCCTATACTCTCCTGTGCTATGCTCTCCTCCTCTCATTTCCACAGATATACAACAAACACATGTTTACAACCAAACTGTCCTGCTACCAGTAGGTGGCGCTATGACCGTATCATCCTATTAGCATATATATCTGTTTAGACTTGCCTCCATGGCAGTACTGTAAGATTTTGTCCACATTGCATAAAGTATATGGGTAGTACTGCATAAAACACAGCGAGTTCCTTTGTAATGGCGAATGGTCAACTTTGAGGCCACTCCCCCGCCACACGGTAATACTTTTGAAAGAGTTTTGGAATGCGTCTATTCCCTATGGTGTCCTGAGTGGACACAGTGAATTTCAGCTCAATTGCATGAAGTATGTGAGGCGTGAAATGTTTTGAAGCAGGGTCACAAATAGGCAAAAAATGGCCACAAAAGTCAAAGTGGTGGACTTCCTGTTGGGTTTGGAGGGGGGGTCCAAGAGACTTTTTTGTGTGTCTTGGGGTGATACACATGTGTGCTAATTCTCATGATCCTGTGTCAAACTGGCCAGCGGGGCTACGCATTAGGGCAATAAATACAGTGAGGTCCTTTGTAATGGCGAATGGTCAACTTTGAGGCCACGCCCCCGCCACACCGTCAGACTTTTGTAAGAGTTTTTGAATGCGTCTATTCCCTATGGTGTCCTGAGTGGACACAGTGAGTTTTAGCTCATTTGGATGAAGTATGCGAGGCGTGAAAAGTTTTGTAGGAGGGTCACAAATCGCCAAAAATTAACAGAAATTTCAAAATTGCGGACTTCCTGTTGGGTTTGGAGGGGGGGTCCAAGAGACTTTTTGTGCATCTTGGGGTGATACACATGTGTACCAATTTTCATGACCCTACTCAAAACAGGCCAGGGGGGCAGGCAGAAAAACCTATGAAAACACAACATTTTGTGTAGCCAGTAGGTGGCGCTCTGTCAAAGCCTCAATATTGTTGTATAGATGTGTTTAGGGTCAGACTCTGATCATACATGTGACATTTCGTACAGATCGGACAGAAAACGAAGAAGTTATAGAGACTTTCTGTGTCCTCAGAAATGGTCAAACTTTGAGGCCACGCCCCGGCCACACCGTCAGACTTTTGTAAGAGTTTTGGAATGCGTCTATTCCCTATGGTGTCCTGAGTGGACACGGCGAATTTCAGCTCAATCCGTTGAAGTTTGCGAGGCGTGAAAAGTTTGGCAGCAGGGTCACACATCGCCAAAAATGGCCACAAACCTTCAAATGGCGGACTTCCTGTTGGGTTTGGAGGGGGGGTCCAAGAGACTTTTTTGTGCGTCTTGAGGTGATACATATGTGTGCCAATTTTCATAATCCTGTGTCAAACCGGCCAGAGGGGCTACGCGTTGGGGGCGCTATAGAGCCATTTTTATATGTGCATTTCAAAAGTCAGCAAATTTCAAAATTTTTCGGGCGAATGAATTTTTCTACCAAGTTTGGTGAGTTTTTGGGCATGTTAAGGCCTCCAAAAATGCGATCTCGGAGGGGGAAAAAAAAAAAAAAAAATAATTAAAGCTGCAAGCAGCATTGCGGGCCCTCGCGCACCTTGCGATCCGCGGGGTCATCGCAGTCTTCTCTCCTATGCTCTCGTCTCTTATACTCTCCTGTCCTATGCTCTCCTCCTCTCATTTCCACGGATATACAACAAACACATGTTTACAACCAAACTTTCCTGCTACCAGTAGGTGGCGCTATGACCGTATCATCCCATTAGCATATATATTTGTTCAGACTCGGGTCCATAGCAGTACTGTAAGATTTTGTCCACATTGCATGAAGTATATGGGTAGTACTACATAGAATAGAGCGAGTTCCTTTGTAATGGCGAACGGTCAACTTTGAGGCCACTCCCCCGCCACACGGTAATACTTTTGAAAGAGTTTTGGAATGCATCTATTCCCTATGGTGTCCTGAGTAGACACAGTGAATTTCAGCTCAATTGCATGAAGTATGTGAGGCGTGAAAAGTTTTGAAGCAGGGTCAAAAATAGGCAAACAATTGCCACAAAAGTCAAAATGGCGGACTTCCTGTTGGGTTTGGAGGCGGGGTCCAAGAGACTTTTTTGTGCGTCTTGGGGTGATACACATGTGTGCTAATTTTCATGAACCTGTGTCAAACTGGCCAGCGGGGCTACACATTAGGGCAAAAAATACAGGGACTTCCTTTGTAATGGCGAATGGTCAACTTTGAGGCCACGCCCCCACCACACCGTAAGACTTTTGTAAGAGTTTTGGAATGCGTCTATTCCCTGTGGTGTCCTGAGTGGACACAGTGAATTTCAGCTCAATTGCATGAAGTATGTGAGGCGTGAAAAGTTTTGAAGCAGGGTCACAAATAGGCAAAAAATGGCCACAAAAGTCAAAATGGTGGACTTCCTGTTGGGTTTGGAGGGGGGGTCCAAGAGACTTTTTTGTGCGTCTTGGGGTGATACACATGTGTGCTAATTCTCATGATCCTGTGTCAAACTGGCCAGCGGGGCTATGCATTAGGGCAATAAATACAGTGAGTTCCTTTGTAATGGCGAATGGTCAACTTTGAGGCCACGCCCCCGCCACACCGTCAGACTTTTGTAAGAGTTTTTGAATGCGTCTATTCCCTATGGTGTCCTGAGTGGACACAGTGAGTTTTAGCTCATTTGGATGAAGTATGCGAGGCATGAAAAGTTTTGTAGGAGGGTCACAAATTGCCAAAAATTAACAGAAATTTCAAAATCGCGGACTTCCTGTTGGGTTTGGAGGGGGGGTCCAAGAGACTTTTTTGTGCATCTTGGGGTGATACACATGTGTACCAATTTTCATGCCCCTACTCAAAACAGGCCAGGGGGGCAGGCAGAAAAACCTATGAAAACACAACATTTTGTGTAGCCAGTAGGTGGCGCTCTGTCAAAGCCTCAATATTGTTGTATAGATGTGTTTAGGGTCAGACTCTGATCATACATATGACATTTCGTACAGATCGGACAGAAAACGAAGAAGTTATAGAGACTTTCTGTGTCCTCAGAAATGGTCAAACTTTGAGGCCACGCCCCGGCCACACCGTCAGACTTTTGTAAGAGTTTTGGAATGCGTCTATTCCCTATGGTGTCCTGAGTGGACACGGCGAATTTCAGCTCAATCCGTTGAAGTATGCGAGGCGTGAAAAGTTTGGCAGCAGGGTCACACATCGCCAAAAATGGCCACAAACCTTCAAATGGCGGACTTCCTGTTGGGTTTGGAGGGGGGGTCCAAGAGACTTTTTTGTGCGTCTTGAGGTGATACATATGTGTGCCAATTTTTATAATCCTGTGTCAAACCGGCCAGAGGGGCTACGCGTTGGGGGCGCTATAGAGCCATTTTTATATGTGCATTTCAAAAGTCAGCAAATTTCAAATTTTTTCGGGCAAATGAATTTTTCTACCAAGTTTGGTGAGTTTTTGGGCATGTTAAGGCCTCCAAAAATGCGATCTCGGAGGGGGAAAAAAAAAAATTAAAGCTGCAAGCAGCATTGCGGGCCCTCGCGCACCTTGCGATCCGCGGGGGTCATCGCAGTCTTCTCTCCTATGCTCTCGTCTCCTATACTCTCCTGTGCTATGCTCTCCTCCTCTCATTTCCACAGATATACAACAAACAAATGTTTACAACCAAACTTTCCTGCTACCAGTAGGTGGCGCTATGACCGTATCATCCTATTAGCATATATATCTGTTCAGACTCGGGGCTATAGCAGTACTGTAAGATTTTGTCCACATTGCATAAAGTATATGGGTAGTACTGCATAAAACACAGCGAGTTCCTTTGTAATGGCGAATGGTCAACTTTGAGGTCGCTCCCCCGCCACACGGTAATACTTTTGAAAGAGTTTTGGATTTGCGTCTATTCCCTATGGTGTCCTGAGTGGACACAGTGAATTTCAGCTCAATTGCAAGAAGTATGTGAGCCGTGAAAAGTTTTGAAGCAGGGTCACAAATAGGCAAAAAATGGCCACAAAAGTCAAAATGGCGGACTTCCTGTTGGGTTTGGAGGCGGGGTCCAAGAGACTTTTTTGTGCGTCTTGGGGTGATACACATGTGTGCTAATTTTCATGAACCTGTGTCAAACTGGCCAGCGGGGCTACACATTAGGGCAAAAAATACAGGGAGTTCCTTTGTAATGGCGAATGGTCAACTTTGAGGCCACGCCCCCACCACACCGTAAGACTTTTGTAAGAGTTTTGGAATGCGTCTATTCCCTGTGGTGTCCTGAGTGGACACAGTGAATTTCAGCTCAATTGCATGAAGTATGTGAGGCGTGAAAAGTTTTGAAGCAGGGTCAAAAATAGGCAAGAAATGGCCACAAAAGTCAAAATGGCGGACTTCCTGTTGGGTTTGGAGGGGGGGTCCAAGAGACTTTTTTGTGCGTCTTGGGGTGATACACATGTGTGCCAATTTTCATGATCCTGTGTCAAACTGGCCAGAGGGGCTACGTGTTAGGGCAAAAAATACAGGGAGTTCTTTTGTAATGGCGAATGGTCAACTTTGAGGCCACGCCCCCACCACACCGTAAGACTTTTGTAAGAGTTTTGGAATGCGTCTATTCCCTATGGTGTCCTGAGTGGACACAGTGATTTTCAGCTTGATTGGATGAAGTATGCGAGGCGTGAAAAGTTTTGTAGCAGGGTCACAAATCGCCAAAAATTAACAGAAATTTCAAAATCGCGGACTTCCTGTTGGGTTTGGAGGGGGGGTCCAAGAGACTTTTTTGTGCATCTTGGGGTGATACACATGTGTGCCAATTTTCATGACCCTACTCAAAACAGGCCAGGGGGGCAGGCAGAAAAACCTATGAAAACACAACATTTTGTGTAGCCAGTAGGTGGCGCTCTGTCAAAGCCTCAATATTGTTGTATAGATGTGTTTAGGGTCAGACTCTGATCATACATGTGACATTTCGTACAGATCGGACAGAAAACGAAGAAGTTATAGAGACTTTCTGTGTCCTCAGAAATGGTCAAACTTTGAGGCCACGCCCCGGCCACACCGTCAGACTTTTGTAAGAGTTTTGGAATGCGTCTATTCCCTATGGTGTCCTGAGTGGACACGGCGAATTTCAGCTCAATCCGTTGAAGTATGCGAGGCGTGAAAAGTTTGGCAGCAGGGTCACACATCGCCAAAAATGGCCACAAACCTTCAAATGGCGGACTTCCTGTTGGGTTTGGAGGGGGGGTCCAAGAGACTTTTTTGTGCGTCTTGAGGTGATACATATGTGTGCCAATTTTCATAATCCTGTGTCAAACTGGCCAGAGGGGCTACGCGTTGGGGGCGCTATAGAGCCATTTTTATATGTGCATTTCAAAAGTCAGCAAATTTCAAAATTTTTCAGGCGAATGAATTTTTCTACCAAGTTTGGTGAGTTTTTGGGCATGTTAAGGCCTCCAAAAATGCGATCTCGGAGGGGAAAAAAAAAAAAAAAAAAAAAAAAAAAAATTAAAGCTGCAAGCAGCATTGCGGGCCCTCGCGCACCTTGCGATCCGCGGGGTCATCGCAGTCTTCTCTCCTATGCTCTTGTCTCCTATACTCTCCTGTCCTATGCTCTCCTCTTATTTCCACAGAGATACAACGAACACATGTTTACAACCAAACTTTCCTGCTACCAGTAGGTGGCGCTATGACCGTATCATCCTATTAGCATATATATCTGTTCAGACTCGGGTCCATAGCAGTACTGTAAGATTTTGTCCACATTGCATAAAGTATATGGGTAGTACTGCATAAAACACAGCGAGTTCCTTTGTAATGGCGAACGGTCAACTTTGAGGCCACTCCCCCGCCACACGGTAATACTTTTGAAAGAGTTTTGGAATGCATCTATTCCCTATGGTGTCCTGAGTAGACACAGTGAATTTCAGCTCAATTGCATGAAGTATGTGAGGCGTGAAAAGTTTTGAAGCAGGGTCAAAAATAGGCAAACAATTGCCACAAAAGTCAAAATGGCGGACTTCCTGTTGGGTTTGGAGGGGGGGTCCAAGAGACTTTTTTGTGCGTCTTGGGGTGATACACATGTGTGCTAATTCTCATGATCCTGTGTCAAATTGGCCAGCGGGGCTACG
Organism: Parambassis ranga; assembly: GCF_900634625.1. Taxonomy (NCBI): domain Eukaryota; kingdom Metazoa; phylum Chordata; class Actinopteri; family Ambassidae; genus Parambassis; species Parambassis ranga. Next base: position 10,486,751 of record NC_041029.1, read on the forward strand.
CATTAGGGCAATAAATACAGTGAGTTCCTTTGTAATGGCGAACGGTCAACTTTGAGGCCACTCCCCCGCCACACGGTAATACTTTTGAAAGAGTTTTGGAATGCGTCTATTCCCTATGGTGTCCTGAGTAGACACAGTGAATTTCAGCTCAATTGCATGAAGTATGTGAGGCGTGAAAAGTTTTGAAGCAGGGTCAAAAATAGGCAAAAAATTGCCACAAAAGTCAAAATGGCGGACTTCCTGTTGGGTTTGGAGGCGGGGTCCAAGAGACTTTTTTGTGCGTCTTGGGGTGATACACATGTGTGCTAATTTTCATGAACCTGTGTCAAACTGGCCAGCGGGGCTACGCATTAGGGCAATAAATACAGTGAGTTCCTTTGTAATGGCGAATGGTCAAGTTTGAGGCCACGCCCCCGCCACACCGTCAGACTTTTGTAAGAGTTTTTGAATGCGTCTATTCCCTATGGTGTCCTGAGTGGACACAGTGAGTTTTAGCTCATTTGGAGGAAGTATGCGAGGCGTGAAAAGTTTTGTAGGAGGGTCACAAATCGCCAAAAATTAACAGAAATTTCAAAATTGCGGACTTCCTGTTGGGTTTGGAGGGGGGGTCCAAGAGACTTTTTTGTGCATCTTGGGGTGATACACATGTGTACCAATTTTCATGACCCTACTCAAAACAGGCCAGGGGGGCAGGCAGAAAAACCTATGAAAACACAACATTTTGTGTAGCCAGTAGGTGGCGCTCTGTCAAAGCCTCAATATTGTTGTATAGATGTGTTTAGGGTCAGACTCTGATCATACATGTGACATTTCGTACAGATCGGACAGAAAACGAAGAAGTTATAGAGACTTTCTGTGTCCTCAGAAATGGTCAAACTTTGAGGCCACGCCCCGGCCACACCGTAAGACTTTTGTAAGAGTTTTGGAATGCGTCTATTCCCTATGGTGTCCTGAGTGGACACGGCGAATTTCAGCTCAATCCGTTGAAGTATGCGAGGCGTGAAAAGTTTGGCAGCAGGGTCACACATCGCCAAAAATGGCCACAAACCTTCAAATGGCGGACTTCCTGTTGGGTTTGGAGGGGGGGTCCAAGAGACTTTTTTGTGCGTCTTGAGGTGATACATATGTGTGCCAATTTTCATAATCCTGTGTCAAACCGGCCAGAGGGGCTACGCGTTGGGGGCGCTATAGAGCCATTTTTATATGTGCATTTCAAAAGTCAGCAAATTTCAAAATTTTTCGGGCGAATGAATTTTTCTACCAAGTTTGGTGAGTTTTTGGGCATGTTAAGGCCTCCAAAAATGCGATCTCGGAGGGGGAAAAAAAAAAAAAAAAAAAAAAAAAAAAAAAAAAAAAAATAATAATCCTAAGGGTTTCAATAGGGCTCTTGCACCATTCGGTGCTCGGGCCCTAATAATAATCCTAAGGGTTTCAATAGGGCTCTTGCACCATTCGGTGCTCGGGCCCTAAAAATAATAATCCTAAGGGTTTCAATAGGGCTCTTGCACCATTCGGTGCTCGGGCCCTAATAATCCTAAGGGTTTCAATAGGGCTCTTGCACCATTCGGTGCTCGGGCCCTAATAATAATCCTAAGGGTTTCAATAGGGCTCTTGCACCATTCGGTGCTCGGGCCCTAATGACACATGTTTATTTACTTATTATTATAATTTTGAAATCCTTTGGAGCATTTCCTCTGGAGTAAAGCGACCATTGTATCATCAAGGACAATTTAATTTTTTCGAGTCATACGCTGAGCTCATAATGGATGTATGTAATTTAAGGCCTCGCAGACTCACATGTTCCCACCTCACAGGCAGTGAAGTTCAACTGCCGCCGAACAAACTGCCAAAGTGACAAACAAAAATGACACAAGCTGAAGTGACATCTCCTCTGCCTGCTGTATCGTTCCTGGCAGTGACACAACATCAGTTTGTGCGGCTGTAATTCTCCTGATAGGATTGTGTGGTGTCCTCCTGCTCCCCACCAATCACAATCAAACACACATTGTAAGCTGGCAAACAGGATGTTTCTACTGTGGTTTGATGTTTTTTTTTGTTTTGTGCCGTAGACAAAAGAAAAGACGCAAAGATTTTAATCAATATGTGTTTTAATTAATTATTATTTTGTAGGAAAATAGGCCCTTTTCACATGCAAATCAAATGCATTCATCAAAGAAAAAAAAATATCTTTGCCCAGGGATATACCAGAATGGCACTCGAGAAAAAAAAAAAAATTTACAAAAGGCATAGAAAAACACTGATAACACACATGTATGAATCAGACTTTGTACTCGTTACACCACTGGTTTTATTGTCACATCCCATATGAGTTATATGATGAGAAACATGTAGGTGAGGGGTGGGGAACACACCACATCAGGGATGAAGAAGAATCATAAAAAGACTCTATCGGACTCCAGGTGTAATGCTCTCACTGTAAAGAGATCGCAAAGAATATGTGTATATGCGCTGCTACACCCTGAACTGATGATGATCCTGTTGTACCTGTGAACAGCGGCCTCACACTTATTCATTTCTCACTATAACTTGGGATGATTTCTGCTGCCTCATATGAGGGAAGAAAAAAAAGTTAATATCTCATATACTGTCTGTACAGTGCTTGTTACAATCCTATATTTGCCTCTTTTCTTATAAACATTCCTATAAGAGAACCAGCACAGACATGAAGGGTTACACACTTTGCAAACTTGGCCAAAATCCGTCTTTATGCTACACACACACAAACTTGTTGACACACTTCATTTTAGGGCCATGAGGTTGTCACAGGACAGGGACAGAGGAGCACAATAGTACTCATAAAAGCCAGCCTCTTCTAACTTTGTCATTCAATAGAGAAAATAGAACCAATACATAACATGTGCCACAGGGTGAAACTTCTGACCTGGATAGCTGCCTTAATTCCTCCTAAAACCTAAAACAGTTTTGAAGATGTGTGACCAAGCTGCCAGTCATGCAGGCTTGAACAGATGGAGGTCTTTGAGTATAGCCTCATGGCACCTCACCCAGTATGTCCCCCTTTCTCCCCCTCACTTGACAAGAAGTCGCCCTCTTGTGGTTCCCAGCTGGATCTGACAACAGAGCGCCACCAGCTGCCTGTAAATCCACTCATGTTGCAGTTTGCCCAAACAGCAGTAAATACTTTAGTAGAGGAAAACTTTGCTTACTGCAGCGGAGGAAGATGTTAATGCGGGTTGATTGGCTCTCAGGGGAAGAGACTGACAGTGAGCGTGAACCTCTCAGTACATCACCTGTGGCTCATTGTGATCAGGGCGGCCTCGGTTTGGAGCCAGTGTCAATCGTTGCTGATGGAATGAAGAACTTCTGGTGATTTATGTCTGTCTGCTGCTGCTGGCTGGGCTTTCTGCACAGACATCCGGAGCCCAGTGGGGAAAACAAATCACAACAGCACACTGTTGTATTGAGAAGCATTTTCAGCTTCGTTCAGCTGGCTCAGACTTAAACCAAAGAACAGAAAGTGCCAGTTTGTCTGTTCAATTTGTACGACCAAGAAATGTAATCAAGCAAATCCTGGAAGCCTTGATTTGAATATTTTGGCACTTTGTGTTCCTTTTGCCAACAGATCCCATCTCCACACACAGCTGCTCAGCAGATCTCAGAACAATGCTGGAGAAAAGAGTAACACTGTTTATTAAAATACATCATACATGAAATACTGACACTGCAACACACAAGGAAAAGACTTTTTTCTTTTAAGTCACTGTAGCTGACATATTATAAAAATATACTGTCGTATTTCACATCGTTTTTTTCTTTTTTCTTTTACATTAGAAGGCAATGTAAATCACAATAACCATAAATATTCATACAGCTATTTTTTTAAGATCTTGCCTTCTTTTATTTTACAAACATTTTAAAAATGAGTGTTTTCATATAAAACACTGGCTTCAACATAAAAATTCAGTTTTCTTATTTTAAATCCCATTGTTTAAAAAAGGCAAAACACATACAATAAAAAAAATCATGACTTTTACAAAAGGGTTGGTCTCACGTAGGCATATTTCCACAATTGGAGTAGCATGGCCACAGTATTCCAAAGCTACAAACAACCAGGCTTCATAGCAGCCCAGCATTAAAAATCTTGGCACTGACACTTGCATCACACAAACAGTGTTTGGTCTCACTAATATTATAGTAATGGCTTTAAACCTCATAACAACCTGGTGATATTGCAGCCATTGTGTGCATCTGACACTGAACTTGTAGCACTTGGAAAGACAGAAGTGACACAAGTCTTGTTGGTAAAAAAGCTGGTTAAAGTGTTGCTGGATGCAGGTAGCATTGGCAACTGGTATCCTTATACAGAAGATACCACTAGGGGGCAGTCTACTACAAGGCAGAGGGAGCATCAGCATAAGTAGCCTTATCCAATAGCCATTACGGAGAGAAACTGAGAAAGTGGATTGCTTAATATGCACCGTTTTTTTAAGGATAGAAATCATGGTGTTGCACTGTTGTAAAAAAATACACAGAAAAAACATCATACAAACACACAGTTGAATGCAAGGTCACGGCCATATAACACTGTGAATGAACCTGGAGAGAGAGCGAGAGGGAGCGGACACAGAACATGACTGACAGGACACGGCCTTCAGGAAGGTGATGTTATAAAGTCACTGCTTTAGGCGCTGCCACTGAATTATCTTTCATTTTATTGCATTTATGTAGGAATGACGTTTCTTTACTACGTCATAACAGTGTGAAGTCATTGCATTAGCTTGCTAAGGACATAGCATCCCTGTAAATGTCCCAAGAAGTATTATGCTAATGCATTAATTGCAAAGGAAAAATAGCTTAACCAAATCTGGGCTCAATCTAATTTGCGAAAAGAACTCATGATTCTGTGATTTTGTGAATTTCCCCCTACAAAGCTGAGATCTCTAAGAAAGGATGAACAGGAAGACAACAGAGGTCAATGATCTGGATTTGAGGAGGATGAGACATGTAAACGACAGACTGTAGCCTATCACAGTTTGTGTTGGTGACTGTTTCAAGTTAGACGATGATAGCCCAGACAAAACTAATTGTCAGCTGCAACATCACATTTTTTATATTTTTTCCTCTTTACACACCTTTTTTTTTTTTTTTTTACACAAACACATCTTCTCCAGCTTGCAGGATTCTCAAAGGCACAGTGGTGTGTAAATATCCAAGGAAGATTGCAACAGCTCGTCCAGTCTGTAGTTTATGTACAGGGTTTTAAAACACCGACTCCGGGCTTAAATCCATACAGAGGGTTTGCCCTCCCCTGATTTGCTGCTGCTGCTGTTACTGCTGCTGCCTCCTCCACTGCTGCCTCCTTTGCCGTGCTTGACTCTATGCTTGCGCTCTTTCTGAGGCTGCGGCTGCAGTTGAGGTTGGGCTTGGATAATGTTACTTTGAGGCTTGTCGTCCTGGTTGTCCCCAAGTTGCTCCTCCGCTCGGTGCTGCTGGCTGTAGGCCTGGATGGCAGCCTCCAGTTGCTCGTGAGCTTGCTGGATCATGTCTTTGTTCAGAGCCACTCGGGCCTCTCCTCCAGTGGGGAAATTGTCTTCATTGCTACCGAACTGCTGCTGCTCCTCCTGGGCAATGTTAGCTCGGTTCTGCTTACATGCTATCTTAGCATTGCTAAGGTCCGTGTATGGCATCTGCTCCGGCTTTACCACGATGTTGTAGCCTGGTGGAGCTGAGGGTGTGTTCCATGAGAAGGGGTAGCCAACATAATCAGCTGCACCATCTCCACCCACCCCTCCTTCAGAACCCGCCTCGGGTCCTGTTCCCCCTACTGACCCCTCCCCGCCCCCGCTTGGGCCCAGCAAGCCCAACTGGTACTCGTCCTCCTGAGGGGGGCAGCGCCGACGGCGAAGAATGTCACAGATTGTACCAATGCCCAAATGGAGCATCTCCCAGACATTTAGGGTGAGGCAAAGGACAGTGACTCCGTACATGATGCGCAGGAAGATGGTTTTCTCTGTAGGGCGCGACACAAAGCAGTCAACGCTGTGGGGACAGGGTTTCCCTGAACAAACAAACACAGGTGTGACACGGAATCCGTACAGCAAATACTGTCCTGTGAGGAAGCCTGCTTCTAGCACTGTACGTGTCACCAGCTGCAGCACGTAGACCCGCATCAGCCCCTCATCTCTGATGCGCTTGCGCCCATCGTGCCGGATTTTGGGCCTGGGTGTGGGCTGCAGTGGATCCCGGGGCCTTTTTGGGGGCTCAATTTCTGGCACCTCATAAATCATGGGATCATCCTCCTGGTCCTCCTCGGCCTCCTCAATGCCCCGGTGCTGCCGTGCTCCAAAGCAGATTTTCCTCGGTTTCCTGTGCGTGTATCCCCCTCCTCCTGTTCTAACAGCAGCAGATCCACCTCCTCCTTTGGCTTCTTCTAATCGTGCAATCTTGTTGACAGCATAGCCCATGTACATGAGAGAAGGCATTGCCACCAAGATGATCTGGAAGACCCAGAAGCGGACGTGAGACAGAGGGGCAAAGGCGTCGTAACAGACATTCTCGCAGCCCGGCTGGCCCGAGTTGCAAACAAACTTGCTCTGCTCGTCGTAGTAGATGGATTCTCCCCCAACAGCGGTGAGAACGATGCGGAAGACGATGAGCACGGTGAGCCACAGCTTCCCCACGAAGGTGGAGTGGTTGTGGATCTCCTCCAGCAGCCGCGTGAGGAAGCTCCAGCTCATGGTGTCGCTGGACAGTGGGGCAGACAGTGTCCCTCTCTCACCTGTTCACAGACTCTGGACAACAGAAGGAGACACAAGGGAAGACAGTGTAAACTCAGAATAGATGCACTCCACTAAAACATCTTAACATTTTAAAGCACGATCAAAGCATCAAGTGAGATTTGTCCAATTTTTACTTGTAAGACTTTAATCCCTGCAGAAACAGTATTAGTCCTGAGGCAAGATGTGAAAGAGGGTGACATAATAATTGCCTTAATTAAAATGAATGTTCCTCTTGGAGCTCAGGCAATCAATACAACCTTAATTTGATCTGTTGCTCCTTGCACTTCAAATACACACACACACATGCTGAAAGCAGCTCAGAGCTACAGAGAGGTTGCTGTCAAGTCTGGGCTTTTTAGGGAATTAGACGACCAAACAGGCTCCAAAGAGGATATCAGCATTAAAAAATACCATCAAGCAACACTGAGAAGGAGGCGAAATAATCCAAATGGGGAATTTGCTCTCACCAAATACACACACACTTTATTTAACAGCCTATCTCTTTTAGAAGAAATAAATCCTCTTAGCGAGCCTTCTTCTGTGTGAGGTGCAGTTTTCAGGATTGTATTAACTTCGCTGGTTTGTTCTGGGTGAGAGGTAAATGGCATTGTGACACACTCTATGAGTGTGTGTCTGTGCAGTTTGGTAAGAAGGACATGTTGCCTATGTAGGTTAGCTCTGGGCTCCAGGCAGTCCGTCCAAACCAGCAGAATCAGCAGGTGGCCAGGCACAAACCGTTGGAGCGGGATCTCAGACAGCAGACCCACATTAGCTCAGGCAGTGGAGCTGAACCCAAACACTGCTGTCCCTCAGGGCAGCTTTGGGGGATGCGTATAACACCTCCACAGAACTTTTTCCCCCCTTATGAAGCTGCAATAGCACATGGCTTATTGTCAGCTTGACGGAGAGGAAAATCCAACCATGAATACTAGCTTAGGTTTGGGTTTAAAGGGCTTCCAGAGACGATATCCTTACCAAGCAGGTTGAGAGCTTAGCTGGAGCGAGAGGGGGGGGGGGGGGATAAGGCGGATCTGAGGAGCAGAAGCTCCCAGCCTTCTGCTTTGTGTCTCCAGCAGGAGAGGGTGGGAATGTTTTGGAGTCGGGCTGCGATAAAACATGTGTAGAGTATTGATCACTCTGACCATATATGGACATGCCTGAGACACAGGAGGAAGATGTCGGGAATCCTTTTGTGTGCACGCTCCAGAATGTGTGTTACTAACAGACTGTGTAAGTGTGCAACAGTACAACAGTGTACGTTCAGTCCAGCGAGCTCAGAACGTCTGTGACCGACATGTATGAGTAAGCAGCACATGGCTGGAAAAGTGCAGGAAGCTGCCACAGACACACACAGTCATAGCCGTGTCCTTCCATTACTGAGCTCAGTCGGACTTTTCCTGCATGACATCACTGTATTTCTCTGTATGACTGTTACTGTGCTGCTCATCTTTCTTTTAAATAATAATATCCAGGCAGATAAACAGGAAAAATCCATCACCCTGCCTGTTGCTTTCACCAGCAATATTCACTCATATAGTGTTTCACTATGATAACCCCCCACATTTCATTGTCTCTTAGAAAGTTAGCATTATACACAACTGCTTTGCATAACTGCAGAGTTAACTAAACCCCACATGGTTTAAAACATAAAACAGTTTTTGTGTAACAGATTAAATAAGGAATTTATCGACCACATTAGCCTTGGATGAATTAGATATCATCAAGACAATAGCAAGTAGCTAGCAAGTTTAGCACAGTGAGGCAAAGATACATGGGAACAAGCATTAGCATCCTTTGTATTCTTTATATTCACAAATAAAAAATACATTAATTCCAAAAAGGTTTATTGGCTATTTTATTTATCTAGGATTTTATATAATATATAATATTTTCATTTTATTCATATATTTGCCTATTTGGAAATAAAACAATGTTGTATTTGTTTTTACAACCTGTAAACCATATATATATATATATATATATATATATATATATATATATATACATATATAAATATATACATGTAAACGCCTGTAGAGTGTATTTTAAAGGGACCATGTGTGAGGCCGTAGTTGTTAAGTGTGTCTGCTCGGGCAGTTTGTCAGGCTCCCCACTAACCAGGAGAGATGCTCCATCCCATGCGGGCACACAGCTGCCTGGGTTTTACTACTCCTGCTACCTCAGCCACATATAACCTGGCATTGTGCTTTCTCATCCAATTTATGTCTACAGGAGCTAGTGGGGCAGTTAGGGGTAAGAAGCTGACTCTGTGCATTAATTTACCAGTGTGAGTCAGCCTCCCGAATAGCACCAAACTGATGCAGTGCGCTGATTTCCTGTCTGATACTTTGACATACAAAATGAACAGCAAATTGGTGGAAATCACGTCACATGAAAAAACCATCAAAAAGCAAAAAAAAAAAAGACTTTGGTTTAGAAGTTAAGAACAGTCACAAGGAAAGCCCCCTCCAGTGTAAAGTCACAGTGGGTTTATGTAACAGGAGATTACTAATGAGCTTTGAAAGGGAATCACTTTCAGGATCAATGACTCCACAGTTATTAGCTCAAAAGGTCATGACTGTGTAATCAACAAACTTACATGTATTAGTCTGATCTCATGACACAGCTCAGAGCGCTACCAGAAATGCACAAGGTCAAAGGTCGACATGATGAACTCCCCACATCACAACCTTTCACACTGACTCAAACAGACAGTTACAACCACAGTGAGCATCACTGCAGGGATCCCCTCAGTCACCAGCTTTCATCCCTAAGAATCCACAGAGGCTTGCGTACGCAGAGACAGACGCTCTTACACGTGCAGCAAACTCTAAAAGCATGAAACCACAATGTCCCCGCTGCACAAGGAACACAGCATTAGGGTTAGCCAAGGTGCTCCTTATTCACCGCTGTGACTCATCATGTGGACACGGCGCTCCGGCTACAGGGCCCCCAAGAGTGGGGAGGGACACCAGGGGGGAGGATGAGCCCAATACGGGACACACCACGACCTCTGCACGGGACCACTGCAGGTGGGTGCAGACTTGCATAACAGAGACGTGTGTTGTAAAGTGCATGCATCATCTGAGGGGACTGCAACAGGTACACAGCAGAGGCTCTGTCGGTCACTTAACACATACTAAGTTGGACTTCTTTTTGTGGCAAGTGGTGCATGTGAACATCAAACATAACATTTAAGTCACTGGTTACATAAACGCCTGGGGCAGGCAGGTGTGCAGCTTTTCCTGCAGAACACAAACATTTCACATAAAAACAAGGACGCAAGTCCTGCAAAGAAGAAAAGGTGCCATGTCATGTCATGTGGGACGGAAACACAAATGACTGATTATTCCAGCATTATCCAGTGATGTTTTATGTCACACGGAGGTCAGAGGTCACCGTTCGCATAGACTTTGCTGGGTAAAGACTTGTGTGTCCTCTGTTTTTGCCTCTAAACTGTCTACATAAAACATATTTCTCTCTGGCTTTGAACATGCAAATCCATCTATAAACACACACACACACACAGGAAGCTGCATTTAAATTAATAAGCCCAGGCCAAGGGGACTTTGGATACCAAATGTATTGTATGTTAAAAAAAAGGTTTAATGAGTGTATGTAAGCGTAATAGCTTTATTAGCCGCTGGTTGAACTTTAATTAAGTGAAGCGTAAGTTTTATAGACAAATGAAACACACAGGATAGCTGCATTGTTGAACCATTACTGTAATGGTGCATGGTATAAGCAAACATTTCTCTATAATTAGCATTCATTATTAGTATTCATTCACACACACACATTTATGCACATGCAGAAGCCCATTATCCGTCAATCAGAGTAAGGATACACATTTCCCTCCCCTGTTACATTATAAGGCTAATTATCAATTAGATCTCTCTGAGTGTTTTAAAAGTGATCGTAAAGATCTAAAGGCGGACGCAGTATACGACACCGTCAGCGCTTTCTTCAGCCAAGATTTATTTGGCTCCTGATCCTGCTGATCTGTTATTGGACGGCTGCCTTTAAAACACTCCCCTCATTTGACCTTTCGTTACAACTGCACTCTGTGGATTGCGACTTTAATATCTCATACATGTTCTTATATGATCACATTTATGTTTTATTCAATAAAGTAAACAATCTGCCGCACATATCATTAGAGCTGAGCTGGTTGTTTATCATCTTCACACATGTTAACACAATGAAAAGATTCTGCTTAACTGCTGTTAAAGCTCAAAATATTCAGCAGTCTTTACTGCTTTGTCGCTGACAGAGAGAAATTCAAATACAGAGAGACAGAGGACTATTCTTCAGGGCTAATTGTGCTGCCTGCTTCAAAAACACGGCTCTACCTACAGTGAAGAAGTCACATTCTGAACAAGAGTCTAATCAGTGAAGCCTTTTCCAAGTCTGAAGCTGCCTTCTATGCAGCTGTCTCACCTTTTTTTAACTAAAAGGACAATGCAACTAATAATTAATTAGGATGAGAAGGACACAATAGCTTTATTGTGTGAGCACGTCGTCAGCTTTTGCCATAAAAAAGGGCTTGATAACATTATAACCACAAAGCACACTGAGCTAAATGATTGATTTTGATGTCTCTATAATTCTCACTAAAGTTAACGACGTCTTTAAAATATTAAAACTAAGAAGAACAAGACTTTAAGACCTCTGAGTGTGTTCTGTTAGCGCCTCTGTCTGTCCTTGTTTGAGGGTCAGCACCTCGATGCCCTCTCTCTCTCTCTCTCTCTCTCTCTCTCTGTGTGTTCTGTCATCCTCCGGCTTCTCTGAGCTCCCACCTATAGTCAGACTGCTCAGATCAAATTAATCTGCTCACAGTAGCTGGCCACACATCTGGCCAGCTACCTACCTACCCCTCTCTCCTCCAGGATTGTCATATGTGGGTTAAACCGTGACTGTTTTACTACTGAGAGACCCCCTCATAAAAACCAACAGAATTATGCCATAAAAAAGGTCACCGTGTCTCTGCATTGTGAATTCAGGATATGAACAGAGATAACCCTGTGTAAGAGCGCTGCTGAGGTCTGACCACTGGCTTAAAAAGCACAGGGGGTTCCTTATATTGTGTTTCATTCTCTCCTGTCTCTGAAGGGGTTGGATAAGCTCCTTTGTTAGACACGCAGAGATATTTAAATATCAGGGGAAAAAAATCCGGCAAAGCTAAAAATGGAACTTTTATCAACATTTTCTGGTTGTCTGTTCTTTTTATTGAGCAGCAACTATCCTCCGAAAAAAGTCCCTGAACTCATTAAAAACATGCCAAGAGTCACTTTGCATTAACCACAGACGTTTGTTAATCACACCCACCTCACAGACTAATGTCCATTGGACTGTACGCTGCATGTATTTTAAACAGACACACAAAGACGGACATAAAACTTACTTGCAGAGTGATCAATGCACGCAGCCATGAAACACAAATAAACTAGAGATTCCAAAGAGTTGAGTAGACGGGTGCACCCCCAATTTGGGCCTCTGGCTCATAAAACATTGTAGCCGAAGACGTACAGGAATTCAAAAAAGAAAATATCACTCAGAGATAAAAATAGAAGTTTTCGTAGCGCGGTCAAACATTAACCTCTGACTGTAAATGGAAGCTGGAGATGAGGAAGTCTTTGCTGAGATGGATGAATGAGCTAGTAAGGCAGATTCTCAAGGAGGATGTCTCTCCCTGTGTTCGTGGGAAACTAACAATTCCCTCATTAATAGTGTCCGAAGGGAAGAAACACAACGGTAAACCAGTTCCATATGTTACAGGAGGAATCTCTGAGGCGGCAGCAGCCTCTCTGAGTGCATCTGTGCCTTTTATCCAACTTCATGCAGTGAAAATAATACATGAAAACGAGCTTGTTAGCGATAGCTGGTAATGTTCTGAACAAGTTCAGAAAGTCTCTGCGCTGCCGCATTACTTTTCCAACTCTTTGTCACATAAAACAAGGTAAAATCGCACACAGTCAACACAAGGAGCAAAGTAATGTGATAAAGCAGCATACTCACTCTACTCCGTCTCTCACAGATGCCAGGCACTGTGTCCTTTGACTCTCAACCTGAGGCCCCCCATCTCTGTCTGTCTCCTCATCTCGGTCTTCTTTACATACTCTTAACCTCAGCTGACATCAAACAGCCCTGACCTAAAACCATCGGCAGCATCCCGACTACAACAAACAAAAAGAAAACTCAAAACAAAACACACAACTCCGTGGCCGTTCTCTTATGAAGAGCCTCAGTGTGTGTGCTTAACCAAGTGTGAGCTCTTCCTGAAAGGGAGAGGAATGAGGGAGGCAGAGCATCTTGCCTCTCTCCCTGTGGTACTCAACAATGGTCCTCACTTACCCCCTCATCCCTTCCAAAGTGGGTCATAGATGGGGGTGGGGGTATGTGTGATGGTGAGGATGAGGAGGAAATGGTGGTGGTGGTGGTGGTGGTGGTGGTGGGGTTTTAATACCCCCCTTGTAGGGGTAAAGGGAGGGGAAGTCTGGGGCTGACAGACAGAGAAAGCAAGGGAGGCTGTTGGAGGTAAATCACACTCAACTCACTGACTTTCAGCGATCTATGGCCACCGGAGAGGAGCAGGAGAGGACAAGGATTTCAGCAAAGAGTAAGAAGAATAATGTGCTTTTGTAACGCAATTAAAGGACACTTTAAACTAGCCCTATGTGTAGCATTTGATTGTTTTTTAACATAGAAAGCATGCATGTAAGAATGTCACTGAGAATCCTTAAACGAGAACTATGACACAGCCTGAAAAATGTTTCTGTAACCTTTTTATAATTAAAAAACAACAAACATGGGAAATGTACGGAAATGAGTCAGATTCAAATTTTCCCTCAACCCCCTCACATTTTGTGAGCACAGGGGAGTGGATGCCTTCCAGGAGAGATGAGAAATGTGCACTTTTATCCCCTTATTTAAATGGTACTTCATCTTTGCCCTCTGTGGAGTTTTCACCCACACTTTTAGCAGCTATATCTACCTCTGTCTATACTGTAGTTTTATGATCATATGAACTAAGTCTCTATCACTAGCATGCAGTACTGGGGTTTGTGTCAGCCATAAGGCTTTTTTCCATTTGAGATTTTTTTTATTGTATTTTTGGCATCAAAACTATTTGATATGATTTCATTGTGCATGTCTACAATGGTGACAAATGTAGCCGTGCTTTAAGATTTTTATATATATGACCATAAAAGGGCAGACAACTATGTAAACATCAGTGATTCAATCGCCGTTCCTGTTTTTGGAAAAATATCAGCTATCCATTGGTGATCACTTAGCTTAATCAAATACACACATTATGGTCATAATCGCTGAATATATAATTGTTATTGCATCAGGACAAAAAGCCTGAGTGACAAACAGATGTGTGCCTGTCTTTGCCTCACACAGTCTCCATCATCCATCACTGTGGCTGCACTCAGCATCTTCAGATCACACACAGTCTGCTGTGTATTACAAATAATTTATGCTGCAATTTATGAATATTACTGGGATTCTAAGAGAAGAAACTCCCCGAGAAGGTCAGAGGAGGATACCGTCAACTTTGAGATGAAAGTTAGGGAGTATCTATACAATCATCTGACCCTGGTTCTCTTCAGTGCGAGATGCCAAGCTATCATACTCTGTCTGTTACAGAAATATGTCTGCAGGATCATAATCCTCCATCACTTCCAGCCTCTGCATGCCCTCCTCCTAAACTCCTTCACTCTCTCCGCTCCCTCATGCCTTCTCGTAGCGTCATAATCGTGCAGCGCTATGAACAATGAAAGATGTTCTTTTGATATTGTCCAAATCCACTCACCAGTGGTGGTTTGCTCAAATTAGGACTGCACGCTATCTCAGCCTCTTTTCTTATCTCTGTCTTCTGAGCGGACCAATTGCTATCACCAAATTTCACAGATCATGCGCTGAGAAATCAGAGAGCATAAATCCTCTTTAAATTCATATCATGTCACTTCAAGTCCACAGACTCTGCTAAATATGTTTTCTTTAATGTGCAGCTATCACACTTTACTTAGAAGTGACGCTAATCGGTAGCGACACGCGTTGATTTGGATGTCATCATGTTGACATTGACCTTGAAAAAATGATCATTTGAATGTTTTTTAATGTGATCTGTAGATGAGATCTTCATGCTAATGTGACTATAATGATCACTCAAATCATTAACCATAAGAAGAACAAACTTTTTCATGACCTCATAAACAGCAGCCTATAGCATCGTACAATTAGGAATGAATGCGTTGGACAGTTTGCTTCTGGTTAGCATGTGGTCAAACTCACAAGTAATACACAACAAATCGCTTTGTAATCTGTGTTTGTGCAGCAGTGGAGGTTGTCTTAGCAGACTTGGCCAGCACAGAGGTAGAGATGATTTATAGCTTTAATTTTCCGCTGACATAAAGTAGAATAACTCCCTGATGCTGTCCCTGCTTGCTACACACAGAGAAGGGGGTATAGCTCAGTGGTAGAGCATTTGACTGCAGATCAAGAGGTCCCCAGTTCAACTCTGGGTGCCCCCTTTGAAAGAGGCCTCTGAGTGTACAATACCACTCTTTTGTGATACATCAGTGCTTTGCATGAATGGGCTCATCAATAGAAATCCTTCCATTAATTCATCAAAGTGTCCAATTGCTGTTGCTTGCTAAGCTTTCTAAATCCATACTACATGCTATTTTTTTTTTGCTGGTGAATATTCAATACTCCAATTCAAAACCAGAGCCAGCATGAGTTTTTAGGGCAATGTGCAAAGCAAGTGTTGAGGTAGTGGTGGTGGTTTGCTTTTGTTGCAGGTACTGTCCATCATTCTGACTGCTTTACAGACCTGATTTCATTGACATGAAATTAAATGCAGAATGACTGGCATGATATATGCACCATTAGGTCGACACCAGAGATGGAGACTGCAGCTGGCATAATTAGATGTCTGTCTCGGCCTCCAACTTTAGCAGCCCTGGAACTGCACTTTTTCACTGTGCGTCCAGAATTCCACACATGCTTCATATCAGCAGTAAAGGCATTTTCAGATTTTCCCTCTCCTACATCATTCCATCTCTGAAATAAAACATTCTGTTCTGCTAGAACCAGAGTGACGCGCTTCTTACTGAAACCCAACTAAGATTCTCCACAGCTTGAGAGTGTTATGTTCAGTGTTATGACGCTGCTACTGGATTTGTATGCTGCCAGTATTTTATGGACCCATACCTTCACACAGGTGAGACTGTTGTCACAACAAACTAAACTCCCCCAGCTCCTGTAAAAAACCTACTTATCTTTTGGAGCATGCCGGACTCGAGGCAACTTTAAAGGCTGAACTTCAGAGGACAAGGCCCTGAAACACCTGCCCCCAACAGGACACTTCATCCCCATTAAGGACTGCTCCGGAAAATAAAAAAAAAATTTAAAAAAATGGAAGGATCAAAGAACACAGCTCGACACTCACCTGTTCAGGTGAGTAAGCTGCGCTGCAGACCTGTGCTAACGCTAAGAAGGCTACACTAGGCGACACAATGAAACATTCTCCTCAAATCAAGTTACCAAAAGATACGACAGGGCAACCAGACATATGTTGCGGCTCAAGAAATTGTGCAACACACATCCTGTTGATGTAGGGGCCACATTTCTGCAGCCAATTGAAAGACACCCACAATGAGGCCTGAGTGGAGTCAGCTGCACTCTGATCACTTGCTAGATTGGAGGCAAAGGCACAGAAGAGAGAACGGCACACACACACACGTGCACATGTGTGTTATAAGTAAATAAATGAGAGCAAATACACTGTACAGAGTAAATTACCCGAATTCTTATTATGTTCCATGAAAAATGAACTCCTCTGTAAACAACTAATCAGCCTCAGTCTGTGCTGCTTATTATGCTTAAACAAGGACTACACACAATCAGAGCAGAATTTGAAATTAGTCATTATTTTCTAAGTCAAAAGTAAATGTCTTCTTCACAAACACATAACTATATTTATTTTAGTGTTGCTGGGCCTGTTAAACAAGACAAAAGTCACAAATATGACAACACAGAGAGCTTCTAGTGCTACAGATGCTGGACACTGCAGACTAAATGATATAAACACTTGCATTTGGTTGGCGCCATGATGATGATTTCTCATGTTACATCACCACAAAAGAACAACATGTGTCATGTTTTTGAAGCAACTTATCAACACTGCCTTCTGCCTGCATTTTAAATACTGTATGTGTAATAATATGTATGTATGAGCATGTTTTAACACAGACTGCTCATAGATGGATTGAGGAGATTGTGGATGCTTAACTCCCATAATCCCTTATTCTGACTGCATAATCCAAGCTAATTTGGCTCATTTTACAGAGCATCGTCCATGTAAACATCAAAGCACTTTAAGAAGAGGCTTGAGTGACAAATTTGTCAGCTGGCTTCTTGTTCATATTGTCACAAGATGCTTCCACTCAGGCCATTACAGAAATCTCTGTATTCCAGAGCTGCAGACTGACAAGTGGCTACTAAGCCTTAGACAGCCGTGTCATCGTTAACTGAAGACTTTATAGAAAGGAAAAGTTTCACTTCGTGGAGAAAAAAAAGCACCTCTTAAAATGACTCAAGGCTGTAATTTGTGAGTTTAGAGGAAGAAAGACGAGTTTGAATGATAACTTCCTGGTAGTAAACTTTCCACTGTTTCAAATCCAAAAAAAATAGACTGCTGCTATTTTTTTCAAACACTATCAAGCTATGTCCCAACTCAGCATCCTGTTAGGTACATCACATCAAATCCCATGAGTAAAACACTGTGACTGACTGTGCACATTACAAAACAGAGCCAAAGACTAGAGGAGAAGTTGTTACTGTAAAGAGTGTGTGAATATTAAAGTGTGCCTGTGGTCTTGCCTTTATGGGCATGTCGAGTGAGGAGCGAGAACATTTGTGAGCAGATCAAAAAGTCCCTAGTTCGCATTACATGTGCATTATTAAATGCATCCAGTCCCCAAGTATGTAGCATGCCAGAGAACCTGTGCCTTTGCATGACAACAGCTAAATAATCACAAAAGCCTTACGGTTTAAAAGTAGGGTAGGAGATTTCATTCTGATGCACTTTTTGTTAAATTAGTGTAACTTCACTTTACAATCCGATAGCCATCGATTAGTTCGGCAGTTTTGCTTCAAAACGAAGAATATGAAGCATCTGTGGAAGCTATAAAACTCTAAAAACATCAGCCAATCCTACGAGGCGCACCTGCGCGGAGTATTGGCTGGTTGGCTGCTCTCTTCCTGCTCTGCGCGCACCAGAGAGGTACGTGCACGATGGCCGTAGACAGACTGGTTGGAGGCGTGGCTTTGGGGTGAGCTCCGAGAGAAAAGCGCGTGTGTTTACTTTCAATATCTGGCTGACTCTCACTGAGTTTTCAAAATCTCCTACCCTACCTTTAAATGAGGGAAATTTCAGTGAACTACAACTCTCGTCTGTTGAAGGACAGAAAAGGTGTAAACATTAGCTAGTTCAGAGCTATTAGCATGGTTTACAGGAACAGAGGGTATACTCCATTTAAATATGACATTATCACACAGGCAGACATAATACATACAAACGATCAAGCAGCTGGGCCATTTGTGTGAAAAAGGTGTGCCCTAGACCAGCGGTCCCCAACCTTTTTTGCACCACGGACCGGTATCATGTAAAACAATACTTTCACGGACCGGCACAGAAAAAAGAAAAAACAAAAAAAAAAAAGTGCATAAACAGACTCTTACTCTTATGCTTAATTAGTGGGAGCCTTTGAGCTTTCCCAGCAATGAGGCGGTCCCATCTGGGGATAATGGGAGACATGACACCCGAAGTGTGTTTCTTATGTCCAGTCCAATCCGTAATTTTGTTTTGGCCGTCATTAATTTCAGAACTTCAGTCGTTCTTGTTCATGTTTTCTTCCATGGCTTGTCTTTTAATGCAGGGTGCTCGGTCTCGCAGTTCTGAAGGCTTCGTTGCCTCATTTGCGAGTCTGTCGCCACATATCACTCAGAGCGGACTTGGTGTGTGAGAATCACCTGTTGCAATAAATCCGTATTTTAAATAGGACTCCTGATATAGTCTTTTAAATGCAGGTTTCTTTTTCTTTGAAGGGGTAGGCTCCTCTTCTTCTGTCTCCTCGTTAGGCCTTTTCCCCTTTCCGAAGAAGCTCTCCAAAGACGTTTGTTTTTTATTCATTTTTGCTAGCTTTTAGGCTTAATTTTGGGGCCGTATCCGTTGACCGAGACAAGCGTCTGGGCAGGTGCTTAAAGGCACAAGCGGATGAATCTGATCGATTTATAAATGAAACAGCTGTCAGACTCAGATAATGAATAATATATGTTTTGCTCAGTCTTTCTGTGCGGCCCGGTACCAAATGACCCACGGACCGGTACCGGTCCCCGGCCCGGTGGTTGGGGACCACTGCCCTAGACCATTAAAGGCATCTTATCTAATCAGAACATCTACTAAATCTGTTGGCTCAGAGCGAAACAATTTCACAGAGTCAGTATTGACCCATACTGATGTCTCATTGTAAAAGCTTCAGTGAGAGGAGGGAATTTATTTTTGCAGCACTACCTGCCGTGTGTATTTTGTGATGTCTGTCTGGAGAGGAAACCTGCGGACTCTCAGACGTTTGACACCTGTGGCGGAGATGTTACACAATGTCCTGTGCTGTATGCCAGTGGTTCTCGATCTGTGTCAGGAGTCAGTGCTGCTCGTCACATTTAAAGCAATCCAGCCTGTCTGCAGGGGAGGACAGAGAATCTGCATATGGCTGAATTATGCAACAGTGCTAGGGCACCCAGATTTGAACTGGGGACCTCTTGATCTGCAGTCAAATGCTCTACCACTGAGCTATACCCCCCTGCACATGTATATGCTTTGTTTAGTGTCTTACAGCATACATTTAAGCATAGTGTTGCACAATAATAAGCAAACCATCCAACCAAACATATCTTATCTGCTTACTCTAGCATTTGTATAAACAACGTCATGTTCAAGTGAATCTGAAATACACAGTAACACTGATATACCCTGGACTCTGAATAGCTCGAAAGCTCCTGGAAACGGTGAATCCTTGTTGATTTTTATCTGCAGCATAGAGCAGATTAATTAACAGAGGGCAAATGGAGGCTATGAGCACATGTTCATTATCATACACAAACATGTGGCTAAGACATTCAGAGGCTCACCAGTGAACAAACACATTTGGGCTGCTAAATATTAGCGATTCTGAGAGAAGCTGCCTCCTTGACTCAGGCTGTCTGCCTATTGTTGGTATAATTCATTGTCAAACAGAGCTGAAATGACAGATACGCACACATAAACAGGTGGATGTATAATAAAAAGAAACTCTGTGCATGTTTGTTTTGCTGCATGTCAAAGCCAACACGGTAGCAAACAATAGAAAAGCTTACAGCTCTGTGTAAAAGCTTGAGAGGAATTTAAACCACAGATCCCTAATACAAAGGCTCCATAGATCCTCCACTTATTGCTACATGTTTCTTTTGATCTCCACAGACTGTTTGTGTAACTTATAAATTGCTCCCTATAGGCTCCAATCACACAAAAGCACTGTGTGCAGCCAGCTTACAATTTTAGTCTGCCTTATATGCAACCATACACTCACGTGTATCGCAGGTTTGACTCACATACAATTAGCTGCAGAAGAAAAACAATCTGTTCTTTTAGCAGAATTGTGCATCACATGTCCATCAGCAGCTCATCTCATGCTTTACTATAAAACATCTCATTTAACTCATCAGCCTGAGATTAGATGTTCATCTGTAATTAGCGTGGAGGTAACCTGAGGTAAGTGGACACCCGAGCGCCTCGTGTGTATGTTAGCGTACATAATCACGCGTGCCAAGGCGCACGTGGAAGCAAACAGCTCCCATCTCCTCAGGCATGGGCTTACCTGCAGACTCAGTAGTAGGAGTGACGAAGACGGCAGAGGGAGTTGAAGGAGGAGGAGGAGGAGTCTGCAAGTCTGTGTATGAATGAAATAAGTGTGCATTGAGCAAGAGTATACAATATATGATGAATTAGATAAAATGTGTCCCAGTAACCAAGTTAAAGGGCATTGGTAAAGCAAAATGTGCTCCCTGAGGGGAACGCTGCTCTGAGGATGTGTGTGTGTGTGTGTGTGTATTTTCATGTGTGTGAGTCAGACTGAGAGTGACTCAGAATTAGATGTTTCTTGTTGTGTCTTCAGGCATGGATGGAGCATATTCAACGTGTGTGTGTGCAGAGCAATGCCATTGGTGACAGGTTTGGAGGGCAGAAGGAGGGAACGTGTGTTTGGATTTGCGTAAACCCCTGAATGTGTGTACGCAGCCTCACAAACTACTGTACATGTGTGTTAGTCTTATTCATGGGGAAGTGGCGAGTCTTTCATTACAGTGTGTGTTCACTAGTCTGACGGATCTGTTCCTGAGGCGACTGCTCACACACCTGGATGCACAGTGTGTGCCGCTCCCTCTCAGTCTGTCTTCAAAGACCTTATTACCATACTAATAATATCCAACAAATCACACAGCACTTTCACCTTGATGAGTCTTCGTCAGAGGGGCCATATAGCATATACGGGATTAGGCATGACTTCATTTACTGCGGCGGATCTTTCAATACAGCAGGAGCTGGAAAGCCCGGCAGAGGGAGGACGAATGAGGGGAAGGAAGGTTTCTTTAAATAGCATTCCAAATATGTTATAAATACCACAGCTGGTTCCAAAATTACTGGACACTGTGTGTTTATGCTGTGAAATGGGGAGTGGATTGGAAAATGGGTTTAGTGTGTTATTGCCTCTTTCTGTGAGTGTGCACAAAAAAAGGTGTTAGTGTGAGACTAAACGTGATGTTTAACGAGCTGTATAAAATGTCAACTTTTTACATTAACATGATGTTTATGTTGTATAGCTCATAATATGTACTGTATGCATCTTCGCAAAGAGTCTTCAACTGTTTGCAGTGACATAGTCCACCTAAACTCCAAATACAGGCAAAGAAGTGCTGCCTCACCCTTTGAAATTTATCAAGAGACCAAAACTACCCTTATGTACCAGACTGTAAACAGACCATTTAACAGTGAGGTCTATAGGGAATGACTTTTTGGAGCCAGACCCTAGAGGCCATGGGGAAAACTGCAGTTTTTTTGTTTTTTTGTTTTAAACTTCCACATAGTCTTCGTCTCTCAGCCGTAGAGGTTGCTGCTAGATTTCGAACTAAGAATGTAGGCAGAAATTAGGATGCTGTTAATTTACAAAATTAAAAAAAAGTAATTTATACAATAATCAGGCAACATTATGATCAGCAGGGCACTCTAACTAGTGTGAAGAATCACTGTGTGTTCCTGTGTGTCCAGGAACACCCCACGAGTCATATAGCACTCACAGTTTGGTCTAACTTTTTTTTGCTTTTAACAGCTTTGAGGACAAAATGCTTATCTGCTGCCTGACTAACAGGTGCCATGGTAACCAGATACACTGTGATTCACTTCCCCTGTCAGTGCTCATAATAACTGACTGACTGATGTATAATTTAGCAGAGTCTGGATTATTGTTGTATAGAAAAGTCACAGTTTGGGTATCAGTTGCTGCCTCATCTGCAATATGATTGGCTGCTTGAAAAGAAGCCACTGTCAAGGTATCATGACATTTGCTCCTGAAGGACTATCCTACATGTTTGACTATTCTATGAGGGCTAAAGTGAGACACCGACTGAGTGCATGTAGTGACAACTTGCAGGACACAGGAGGCTGCTATAAAAGAACCCGAGCCTCATTACAAAAACTACACACCAGGGGGACAACCAGAACAATCAATATTCCTATTTCATACATATTTTGAAGAATTGCAATAATTAGAATGTAAAGTCAGTCAAAGCTTCTCAATAAAGGATGTCTGAGATACAAAATGTTCAGAAGAAAAGAACATGTTCATTGAAATTCTGGAAGCAAAAATGACTGCATATGCATTTTTAAAATGCTAATTTGGAAATCTTCTCTTAGCTGCATTTTTAGCTCTCACATTCAGTTAATTTATTAATCTGACATTAGGATAAATGGGGCTGTATAGGCCCGCTGCATTCACTGTCCTCGCCTATGTGTCAGTAAAGGACTTTGGTAACCCACTTATGCAGCTGGATTTGCATTGAGTGAATTGAAGCAGAAGATTTAAATGGCATCAGTCTTGCTATTAAAGCAAAGCAAAACATCAGACAAACAGGGAGGAGCAGCTCTATCTGTGTGTATATGTGTGTGTAGTGTGTGTGTGCAGAGGAGCAGGGGGAGCGCTGTCCCTCGCCTCTGCACAGTGTGTGCAGCAGCTGCAGCTTTCAGCCTCAGTCTACACTGTAGGGGCCATTCTGCTGTCTGAAAGACTGATAGACACAAAGAGCAGGATGGTGATAAGAGGTGACTCAGAAGTTAGCGCTGATGGTGCATTTCAGATGCACTCTGCTGCTGCAATTCAACATTTGTATGAAGCCAAAAGAAAAAAAACATGATGCCGGGTCAAGCGTTAGAGCAGTTCTGGCTCTGTTAGGAGCTGTTTTTGGACGAGGGGATCACAAGGCTAACGCAGTCATTAAAGCGTGTGTCAGTTTCACAACTCTTGACCAGAGGGTGGGTGAATCTTGACTAAATTTGATGAGAGCGGTCCTCCTCCTCTTCCCTTCTCCTCCTTTCCATGATCCTATGCTATCCTCTGTTTACAGAAGCTGATCGACACCCCATGCACACATGTGTTACAGAGGGAAAACCCTGTGAGCGATGCAATCAATTATCACACTCATAGGAACAGTCATGCATGTACACATAAACACACAAAGGCAGCTCAACATGCCAGGCACCCACAGTCTAATGAGGCAAAATCAGAGAGAGAGTGCATGAATGGAGTACCCTGTTTGAGCCCATGGCACCGAGCGCTGAGCGGAGACAAAGCTCTCATGCAACGTCCCATTCATAGCTTGGCAATGAGGCCAGAAAATGGAGCTTGCTCAAAAGGCAGTTCACAGTACAGAGGTATTATATTAACCCAAAAAAAAAAAAACGGGGGACTCAGTCCCATCCCCCAGCCTCGCTCCCCGTGGGCCCTGACTGTACCCGCCCCCTACAAATCCCCACACCGCCTCACCCTTCCACTAACCCCTTACTGCTCCCCATCCCCCTCTCTCTGAAACATCCACTTCCTCCTCCAACATCATCATCCATCAAGGACCATAATGTGACTCTCTCTCTTTACAGATCACATACTCTGCATGCCACTGGATGTGCTTATTATTTTTTTCATAAAGGTTTGGAGGTCATGTAATGCCAATATGACGCTTGAGCAACCCAACCATATCCCGGTGTTGACCTTTATCACTGATGAGGGGATGCAGTTATTTGTGTCATATATTCACTATAATTTCATAAAAACAATCATGGTTACACAACAGTCATCATGTCTGTTACACTTATTACACTTATTATACTGTAAGAAATCCCCACTTCTAGGTTCCACCTGCTTTCCACTTGCTGAAGCCACATTTTAAACACTAGCCTTAAAATGTGCTGGAATGTGGTGCAGAGAGGAGCATTCAGCAGCAGTGGCTCCCGAGCTTCCTGTGTTACCTCCAGTTGCCCCCTGAAACTGTATACACGACTTAAGTACCACTTTTACATTGTCCTGTATCTCTCTGGTCTTTATGTACACAGGTCCGTTTTGAGTGTCCATGGCAGCACACATAGTTAAGCTGCAATGACACGAGTAGCCAATAGATGATAAAATACTTGTACCTAAATGGAGGGTGATAAAAGTTCAACCGGCCGAAGAACATTTTTACAACAAGCTCTTATTTTGAAGGGCAGCTCTAAAAAGCAGAAATGACTTAAAGCCTTCAGATAAGCCGAAATCATATAAAAGCAGCAATTAATGTCTGTTTAATGGTCGATTTTTATTTTCTGCCGGAGACAGTGAGGCGTTAGGTCTTCCTGAAGCAAACTTTAATGCTTTTAATGATGTTTAATGTCAATTAGCTGTGACTATAAAATGTTGCACACACATTTTGTGTGTTTGTGTGTGGTGCATTTATCCAAACAGGGCTTGGTGTGCTTTCAGTGCACTGATGTGAAACAAGCCACAAGCAAGCACTGGAAGGCAGGAACACACAGCAGAAAGACTTCAACATAAGGGTCAATTACACACACACACACACACACACAAATGCTGTGTTTCTCAACTTATTGATGTGATTGATTTTTTGGTGCTTAGGGGTGCTTCCCCACCAGCTGATGCGTACCAGAGCTGATTAGAGCTGTGATTTATGTCTGCCTGTGAATAATGGCTCTCTGGGCTTAGCTAGATTGACCTTAGAGGAGAGACGCTGGGGATGCATGGCGAAAAGACAAATGGGTTAAGCAAGGTAAAGCGGGACGGAGGGAACGAGATGAAGGAGGACATAAGAGCATTAGGCTGCTCCTGTACGGGAGCCCGGATTCACTGTGACGCCCATTGTCTCGGGCCAAAGCAAACCTGAGACCTGCCAAATGCGCTCATCCCTGCCTGCTTTGTCAGAGTTGACTCTGTCAACACACAGGCACACAGATGACACACAGACTCTGGTATTAATAGAACATAAATCACAAACAGGTCCCTGAGGACGCAGAACAATGCACCAACACTAATGAGAAACTGATTAACAGCTGTCCCATTAAAGGCGTCCCTTTCAGAACACCTGGCATTTCACTTTAAACAAGTTAATGTAGCTGGCGTGAAATTGCCACTTAAAGCATCATAAGTCGCGGACATCTATTTAGGGTGTGACAATGAGTCAATCAGTTAGAAACATGCATGACTTCCCGCAGAAATTAATTAGCATTGTGTAATGAAATGTGGCTTTCGCCCCACGGCACTGGAGCTGTTTAAATCAGCCATCTTTAGAGGAGCAACCGTCATGTTCAGGACTCTCTGTTAGCTGCACTGCACACACACACTGCCAGGAAGGAGAGAACACCAAGGCCAAATGCCAGCGCCAGCCGCAGTTGAATTTGTTTACTCTAGATAAGTAGAGACATCCTTGCCATCACAGTGACTGAGAAGATTTTGGCTGAGTGCATGTGGAGGAAGCAGGAGGGCTGTCTGTGTGGAATGAGTCTGCACTCGCACACGTGGGGAGTATGAAGGATTTTCTAATTAAAATTTTATTCGGGTTAAGCTGATGACATGAACCTGGGTAATCTGTGACTGAATCTCCTCGTACATGATGAATAATTTAGTTGACAGCAATGATCCTGCCCACCTGTGGTGTCTGAACTGCAGCTAGATTTATCCATTTTCAGTCAAAAGAACTTAACCCTTCGAACCCAAGAAACCGTTAGGCATTTTTAATCACCTACATACAAAGAGCAAAATCACAGTGAGAAGTAAAGAGCACACTTGTAAACACTAACACACTTGTGTCGTGAATTACAATAAAGAGACAATCAAAAACTAAATTTGCTCAGTTATACAAAATGTAGAAAGCACAAAGATCAGCTAAAAACTTGCTGAATTTTTGCCACATGACTACTGGCTGTAATAAAGTCAATCATGGCTCCCTAATTGCACAGGAGAGTGCAGAATTTTTTTATTTTTACAGAATGCTGTTATTGTAAATGGTTGATTTGGATTACATTTTTAATTAAAACATGTAGAATAACGCCCTTTTAATGAAATATGATGATTTTGTAGAAATGTAAATGCGCTGTTTGTATTTGATTGTTTGTTTGAGCTCTTAGGGGTTAAACATGATGCTCAAGGATACTTAAACATGATCCCTCTGGTTGTGGGACACCCAGGCAGAAAAAAAAACATATAAAGGTTTTGGCAAACACCGACCCTGACCCTGTTTTATTTGACAAATCCACAGGACATCATTCATATTTATATCTGACCGCTGCTGGGACATGCATGGCAGGGGACAAGGATCTCCCAAGCTATTATACTTTCATGTCTGGGTAATAAGTCTCTGTCAGCACGCAACATTCATCAGCCATCATTCACTTTCATCTGACTGCACCATGGACACTATCACTCTAATGTCACTGTATTTGCCTTAAGGAGCAAAGCAGGCTGAGGGAAGATCCCGGCTGCAAGAAAAGGCCAAGGTTTATAAAAGCACATTACTCAGAGACAGAGTTGAAATGGAGTTCAGCCCGAATTCATTAAAATGCTTTAGAGAGTCAGTGACACTTAGGTCGCAATAAACAACATATTAACAGGCCAAAGTCAAGAGGTAAGTGGAAAACAGTCGGTGGCAGTATTTTTAGCCAGTATACATCTAGGAATGACAAGATGGGGTTACAATATTGCCCGGCATCATTCCTGCAAAACTAACGCTGTTACTGAAGAAGAAGCACAAAGTTTTGACACCTAAGAATGTTTCAGATATGAGATCTGTTACCATTTACTTGTGTAGGTGCTTTACTGTGTCTTTTATTGAGAGTTATGGATTAGACTGCTGTTTTGTTTGATGATTACAGATCAAAACATGCCAGGAGAAGATGAAATTGATACACAAAGAAACAGAAGAGGCGGGTCAATGAAAAAGCTGCCAACATTAAGAATTGATTCACAGTCGCAGCCAAAATCAGCAGATGGCGAGTGAATGTACACGGAACTGAGCAATCAAATTTTCCGACAAGGCGCTTCAAGGATGCAGAAAAGAGGAAAGAAGAAAAAAAGAAAAGATTGAGAAGCCCAAAGAGGGGTAAGAGAGCTGAGATGGAAACACGCTAAATGAAAGGAGAACAAAAAGAGCCCTATTGCAGCAATATGTTCCCGCCTGCGGTTACACTTGTTTCAATACATCTTTAATCATCAAATCATGCTTGCCATATTCAACTGACAGGTCTGGTTGTGCAAAAATTGGATTTTGTTCACACTGAAATGGGAGCTTAAAACACAGAAATGAATGGAGCCACAGTGAGAAGGCACTAAGAACATAAAGCGGCCTGCTGTGAAGGCAGTAGGTCAACAAAATGTACCTACAAAACACGGGTCTGATCAGAGATCGGCTAAGGAATAGAAACTCCATAAATACATTAGTGCCTGAGGCAAGATCCTTTAGATGGCCTCAGCCAGCCGATGTATATAACCACCTAATGAAATCTCCTACATCACATTGAAGACCACACAGTGCTTTGTGTACAACCGCCAAACATCAAGTCTCTTCTTGTTTAGGGCTTTGTACCGCCTTTGTTAACATAAAATAAACATAAAGGAGGAGAAATATTGCTACATTATAACATACAAAGGCTGACTTAGTATCCAGCCAGCACATATTGTGTTTACAGTTTAAGATTTGTACCACTAATTATGGTTAGCAATAGTCATTTAGGGTATTTACATCCACTAAATCTC
Organism: Parambassis ranga; assembly: GCF_900634625.1. Taxonomy (NCBI): domain Eukaryota; kingdom Metazoa; phylum Chordata; class Actinopteri; family Ambassidae; genus Parambassis; species Parambassis ranga. The sequence continues at coordinate 10,514,901 of NC_041029.1, forward strand.
ATCTTAGTCCATTGCCTCTGTATTGTATCTGCATGAAGAGGAGAGTCGACCAGCTTTAACCCTCACACACAATGCCGAAGATTGGAGGGAGCAGCTGCTTTAAACTCTTTACTTCTTCTTAATATAAAACTGTTAATTAATAATGAACATGTACAGTCGTTGCATTTTAATGGGTTGATATATTTTGATTGCACCACGATCTGATCGTTTCCACTATGGTTACTGTTACTGTTACCATGGTTACTGAGGGTGTGCCAAATCAGAAATCTTAGCAACAAAGTAAATATGTACCGAAAGGACAAAATCATGCTGATACAGATTAACGGCCCTCTGGGGGAATCCTGTATCTGGATGCAGCGGTTGGATGAAGCTGAGGGGTCTTGACTGTTCCTGTGCTCCCCTGCCAACCTGGAGACAGGACCCCTGATAAAATCCAGAAAACAACTGCGCCGTGGAAGCAGAGGAGGGCCGATGCTGCCGCTCTCCCCTACGGCCTGCACATAAGTCGTTATCATTCTCTGAACAAACACGCTCTGCATCTGAGCTAATCTTTATGTAAACGGTCTGTCTTAAGGCTTCTTTAGGAGAGAGGCTCAGTTCCCTTGACTCATTCTTGCAATCCAAGGCAGTTCTGGGCAACAGAGGCCCAAACCAATAATACACAAGAACGCAAACAAGAAATAAAGCAGCACAGAGCTATTTAAAGTCAGGCCTTAAGCACTTCTGTCAAATGAATGTGATTTTTTTCTTTTCTTGTTTTGTTTTAGACATAGAGTCTCAAAGTGGTAGCCCGTAAGGCTATCATCATGGCTACACTAGTAGCACGAGAGCATCTGTGCCGGCCTTTGGGCTTTTTCCTACCCATCACACCATGGTGGGTTGTGGCTCAGATGATCCTGAGGCCTTGTGGTCATGGAAACCCACTCATGTATGAATGTTACTTTGTTTAAACATGACTTCAGGAGAAGACACAGAGGGGAAAGGACAGCACAGGACAGGGCTGTCCTGGGAGACACGTCACGTGTCAGTGATGTAACAAGGAAGAAAAATGTCTTGCTGAGTATGTCCTCAATCAATAGCTCAAAAAAATGAAGAGAAATTCATCTGTGACTGAGTTAGAATTCAGCATTTATAGAAAGCAGGTAAACTGCTATCTTGGTTGCACCTAAGGCCTTCCATGAGTATGTGTTGGCACCACTAGAGAGGGGTGTTTCTTACTACAGCATGCGTCACAGAGAGCCTGCAAGAGGAACCCTGTTCTAGAAAAGTGGTCTCAATCGCAACCCACAAGACCTCTGACAAGTGCCGTGACCTGATCTTGACATTACATCACAACAGTACATCCCTATTCAACAAATAAGAGCTGAGAGACTTCCAGGACAGTGCTCATGCAGCCACAGAGGAGTAGTGAGAAGTTGAATCAACATCAAATATCAATGAGGGCCTGAGAAATCTTTACCACAACCTTTAACCGTGGATCTCAAATCAAAACAGACATACCCAGTGTCGGGAGTGCTCTTTACAACATTACAATGCACAGTGATTATGGCTGCCATGGTCCAACATCTGCTTTGTTCACCTGGTTTGGCACCTTGTGGGTTGCCTTGTGGTGATGATGTCATTGATAAAATGTCATCAAACACAAACTTCTACAAAGAAGGGATCTATTTCTTGATGATCATGAGTGGGATGTCACTGTCTTCACTGTTGGCCATCTGAGCCAGACAGACCTAAAAATACATCATGACTTGACATCTTAACTCTTGCCATCATGGCCATTTTGCACATGGGTATTACCTCTTAATCTAGTTCATCTGCAACATATCTTGAAAATCATGCTCTAGTTTAATGTAATCTAAAGCAAGTGGTCTCCATAGGAAGCAGTATAAACACTGAGCACGACCCCAGAGCGTCCAGCGTCTGGAGGAACATGTATATGGAACAGCGGCTAAAAATAACCCAGTGTTAGCTTGTGTCTTCCTGTTTTTTTATTGGTGAAACCCCTCCAGTTGAATGAAAGAGCCACCAAAGACAAAGCAAGAAATTCAATACATTCAGTATTGGCATTAGTGAAGGTGGATGTAAAGTGACTCCATGATGGATGTCCTTATAGCAAAGTAAATGGCCACACCTCTGTGCTACAGCCAACACAGCACTGATGGAATAGGAGCAATAATTGAATTTGGTTATTGCTATGATGAATCATTTCTACATGCAGGCAACACAAAAACATGTCCTCCTCAGATTTTAGGCCTCACGCTATCTTTCCCGTGTCCTCAATTTTTTTGGGTTTTCTCTGCTCTGTGGTCCAGCTATCCACACATTTCTGCCTCCTCCTGTGTGTGTATATATATGTGTGTGTGTGTGTGTGTGTGTGTGTCTGCTTCAGTGCATGGAGGAGTGTGCCAGGCAAGGCGGTGACAGGGTGCCGGCCGCGGTCCATGAACCTGGCTGCTCCGTTCAGCTCTGCCTGTGATGGATAGCGAGGGGGACATAACCCGGCAGTGGCTGCCCTGGCTGGGCCAATCAGGCGTGAGCGCTCGTGGTCGGATCAGCGCATGCCTTCCGCTATGTGCAGCGCTGTGGCACAGATCCCCTTATGGATTCTAATATGTTCTCCGCAGTGTCAGCGGTGCTCTGCTGATCTCTTGTGTGTGTCTGTTTGCTCAGATAATGAAGGAAACTCGGTGGGTTTAATGAAAACATGTGTGCCCTCCTTCACTGCACCTGTGTAGATAGTGTTTCACAGGATTACACACAGGGCCTAGGCTTAAAAACAGACTTGTGTATGTGTGTCTGTTCTGTCATAAGTGTACTACTTGGTTGCTGCAAAGATTGTCTATCATAATACAAAGATTCACTTCTACTGATGCATTTTTAGATGCATGTCTATACCAGGTATTACGGTATGGGAGCTCAGAGCAGCCAAAAAGGGCAAAGAAAGGTCTAAAAATCATCTTTTATCAACTTTGACATGTGGAATAACAGTGGACAACATCTGAAGTGCAGTTTTTATTATAAACATATATAATAATATAAGACCAACCTAAACAACTTGGGGGCTTTATAACACTTAGGAGAATTTTGAAATACAAAAGAGCACCCGGTACTATTCTTTGGACAAGAGAGATTTAAAAAATAAAAAATAAAAAAATAAAAATTCCATTGCTGCTTAATTAAACCTCTATATTTCAGAAGCTGTAGATTCTTTCAGAACATATAATGCAATAAGTCTCTCATCTCTAATATATCCATCAAACATGGCCGCCTTTGAATTCTTCACAACTAGAGAAAAGAAGGTTTCAGGATCTTTCAAAATCTTGTGACTTCCTACAACAACCTGTATAACCAACATAAAATATTTTTAACTTTCTCAATAGAACTTTTACAAATAAATCATTCACAGCTGAGGGTTTCAAGTATCAAAATCCAGCTGTCCACAGTGATGCAAAAAAAAAAAAACACCATGAGCTGGACTGCCACATCCAACAGAGCTCAGATCAACCCTGACTGCCCACGATGCCTTCAAAGACCTGCTGACCTGTGTCATCGATGCTGATGTTAACTTAACCCGCACTTCTTCCAAATTTGATAGAAATATGTAAGAAAAATGTTGAAAGCTGAAAAGTTAGTGCCATTATTCAAAGTTGCAATATAAAGTACAGCAATAAAAACGCAATAAAAACAGCAAATTCTGACTACAAAAATGGCTGACCATTTACAGAATTTTCAATTAAGCTAAATTGGTTCAGCAAATCATGGGTCACATGGCTGGAGCAGCACTGTCAGACTAATGTTTTGAATTTTTCCAACTGAGAAGAAAACAGCCAAAACAACAGGTATGAGTCACATGAGCGCACAGCCACAGTCCTCCAAAGGTTACCTCATCACTGACCACAGCAAGAAAAGGCTGTGTCACTGCAGAGTGACAGTGAATGAAAGGCATCTCTCTGCCTTCATCGCTGTCACGTTGTGGCTCCGCCCCACCGCTGACCTGAGGGAAGTGGCATAAGACCTGTCACCCCGAATCACAGCCCGGGCCACGACAGCCACGCTCATATGTAAATGTGTCAGCATGCACAGACTCACGAGTCTGACATATCACTCTGAATATGCATGTGCAACGCTGACTGGAGCGTAAACAGCTCTGTACATGCAGGCCTCGGTACAGTGTGTGTCTGTGTGTGTGTTACAGGCACACAGTATGTATGTCTGAGCTGATCCTGGCATGTTATAGTGACATTCCCAGTGGGAAGGAGCCACGACTGTTTTCATTTGTTAGACTGCCCGTATCTCTTCATGAGTACAGGCTTAGGTGAACGTGGCATCTGATTTCATCAATTCTCTCTGTCTGTATCTCCCCCTCCTTACCCCCCTCCCCCTCCTGCCTACACCTTCTGGAGGGGAAGATTTACTGCTTTACTGCTCTGGTTCATATCACTGTAAGTTATTCTGCTTGGTGGTTGGTCAGGCAAAGTAAGAAGTTTACAGACATAGCTGCGGGCTTGGAGAACAAATGATACAGTATGGATATGCGATTTATCCAGATTAATGTGGAAAGAAGTGTCATAAAAGTCATAAATTATATGTTCATCTTTAAATCTGTTTTTCTTTGACTAAGCAAATCTTTGACTCAATAAAAGGATAAAATCAACTCTTGACAAACAAACTTAACCATTTGGGTCTACACTCATTTTCAGCTCTATAGTATAAACTTTAAGGCACCACTGCATTGCAGTTATTTTGCTCATGTGTTGCACCACATAAATGTATGTTTTACATCTCTCAGGACAGAGATGGGGACTCCAGTCAGAGACTAGGACTAGAGTCGGTACTTCAGTTGCACAAAGACTTCTGACTTGACATAGACTTTCCCTCAATGACTTGAGACTTGACTTGGAATTGGGTGTTGACCCATGAACAAATGTTCATTTCATGGAATTATTTATTTATTATTTCATTTCAGTTTTTACAATGTGTTATTACGCGCAATGTAATGCACACGTGCAGCCACAGGTTTCAGATAAAAAAAAAAACACAACAAGAACGGCAACCTGCAGAGTGTGTGGCGTTAGGAGAAACGATGCCAGCTAAACAACATCCAACTTCATCAGGCACATCACCAAGCACAAGGATGGGTCAGTCCATCACTTGGTTAGGTTGAAGGGAAGCTTGGCCTGTATAGACTGATAACCTCTGGCAAACTAATCAAAGCACAGATGTAGGCTATACAGACTAAATGCAGGTTACAGCTTTATTGCCCCCCCCTTGATTCATTCGTAGGAGCCTAGGAGGCAGTCGATGTTATGAGCTAGCTGAGTTGTTACTGTATAATAATAGATGATGGTACAGGATGCTTTCAATCTAATGAAAGAACGTTCATTTCAGTCACTTGAGACGTGACTTGGACTTGTGAACATGTCTGTCTCAGGATTCTGTTTCTCAGACTAAATCCTCCCATATCCATGTTTGCACTGAGATCTGCTGCGTGGCATCACAGTGACACGACACGTGCACCGACACAACGGCCTGCTCGTGAAGGGTCAGGGCCGACTGCAGGGCTCGCTTTCCAGAGGAGTCATCCTGAGTCACAGAAAGAGCACAGCACAAACCAACGCTCCCCCCCTTCTCTCCGCCAGTCTAATATTTGAGGTCTCCCCTCAAATATCAGTGCTGCACGCTACAAACACTAAATCATATGGAAGCACGTGAAGGCCATGTGATCTCCTCCGCTCACACCGTAAAGTTTGTGATTTTTTTTTAAAATTTAACTACAATCAACTCCTAATCATTACAATTATCTAAAGACACCCGAGCACATCTCAGCAGCCAATTATTTTCATATCAACATTACGGACCTAATTTCACTATATTCATTCAATCATCTAGTTGATAAAACTATTCTCCCAGAAAATGATCATTTACTCATTCCAGAAATAGTTCCAGCACCATCAACTAAATCCACAAATGACATGACTTACTGTACTTTAAAATGGCACCGTCAGTGGAGCTTAGAGGTTAAAGTACACCGAGTACACTGGCTGCCCTCCGCTGCATCCACCATTTTTAAATTTCTTGACCTCTAAGAATCCTAAACACCTGTAATCACAAACACAGCAAAGCACCTTCCCTTCTGCTCACGCTTTTAAGTCGTTGACAGGAACTGGCGAGCAGAAAGTGCAGAGCAGAGTACACAGTGTCAGGCAGAGGGAATCCAGACTAGTTGGCAAGCATAAAGACACAGTTTTCCCTCAACGTGCCGCACTCTGAGGATTAAGCCTGGCAGTGCGCTCACGTCTGCTAAACAAGATTTATCCATAATACCTTGATTTTTTTTTTGCGTCGCGAGGAGCCAGTGAGGAGACGCCGTGATGCTGAAGGAGCTGTGCCATCATCTCCGCACACACCTGGGCTGCAGCTCTACAACTTTCTGAGCACATGTTGGTGGTTTATGCTGCTCATAATGTGTAATTTGTTTTTGATGAAAGCATAAAATTTACCTCTTACTGTACTGGCTCCACATCACACATTCTGAAGGCTAGAACTGAGGAAAAACAGGAAGTGAATTACTCCATTTATTCCAAGTAGCTGCCTGTCATTGACTAAATACATCCTGCACACATCTCACTCTACAATTATGATGAGTGCAAATAGCTGATAACCTGCAAGTCATTAGTATTATGAAAAAAAACACACAGCAACATATTAAAGGGTGTTTTTAAAGATGGAAATAAAACTATGGCTGAGGCGGAGCTTTCATGTTGCCCGTTATCTTTGCTGCTTCTGACTGAATGTTACATAATTGTATCACAACATTGTGCACTGTTTGTGTAACAGCAGCATGCACCATGTACGTAAGATAAGACTTCAAAAGTATTTCAAAAGGTTACGAGAAAATTCACTTTCATACACAGTAACCCCAGGAGTATTTTCTAGCCTTTATCTGTAAAATGAAAGAGAAACAGGCTGATGAATTCGACATTAGAACAATATTGATTTGTTATAAGATGTTATGGACTCACTTACGTATTTAGGCGATTTATATCTTTGTGCTGAGCAGTAAAGCTGGCGCAGACTAACAATCATCCAGCATTAGAGAACAATTATTTTGATGCGAGTACTGCACATTTAAATCTTTTGGCTCTGTGCTACAGCCGAGAGGAGATACAGTCATTTTTTAATTCCCATTTGTTCGACACTGCATGAATGTCATCTTAACAAATGAGCATCATCGTGTGTTATCATCCCATTCATGTGGCTAGTAGGTGCCCTTCTTTGCTACACATGTTTATGACTCATCACAACAGGGCCAGTCTTTACCTGCTGGTAAAAGGTTCCTATTAGCCAAAACTATGGTACCGTTGTCACATGATGATGGCCATAAAATGGACTTCATGCTGATTTAAAAAAAAAAAAGATGTATAAAATGTGATGGTTCAAGATTAAATTACCTGTAAAGATAAGCTTCAATAGCAAAAAGCTACTTGCACATAATTGCACCCCACACTGAGGCTTTTATTCTGAAATGAAGAGTGATTTTTGTGTGGTGCTCTTTTTCCTGTTTTATCATTTTTATTGTTCCATTTCATTGTCTTTGTATTTTTTTTCTAATGTCCATATCCCCAGTGATTAGATTACGATTATGTTCTTATTTACCGTAATTTTAACAGTTTATTATTTGATTGATTTTCATTTTTTTGCCTTTTTCTGAGATGGACTTAAATTTTCTGTTTCTACATATATATATTTATTGATGTGTATATAAATCAACTCGCCAGACGGCCTAACAGACTTTTCTAGGACGCCTTCTGATCATTTAATAAACATCCATGCACAATTTATCACTTATATCTGCCAGGTCAGGCCTTTTTTTTTTTTGCTCAGCAGCGGCTTTAGTGGTGAACTAATACATAAAGGGCTGTATTTTAAAGGAAAGGCTGAGTGGTGCACATTCTTTATGATACTAGCTGAGGTGATGGGGCATTTCTTTGCTGCCAAACAGAATCTGCTCCTCATCTCTCTTCGCTCAGAGCTAAAAAACCACAAGGGTCCCCTTCCTCCTATATGTTCCTCCTCCTCCTCCTAAGTGAACATAGGGAGAGAAATAATGGTTTGGGGTGGAGGTTTGGCTAGAAGGATAACAAGTTGGGAGATAGCAAGAGATGAAGGGCCTCACAGAAGAGTTTCACATACAGAAAGTGTTCATTAAATGTACAGCATGCACGAGTGGGAGATGCCAAAAATGCATTTGCTTGATGGAAATAAAGATGAAGGAATGGAGGGCGAATGGAGGTTGATATGATTCTGCTGGCAGCTTACCAGCCAATAAATTCGGAATAAATCCACCCATATGTTACTGTATGTTGAAAGCGGACATCACTCATACGCTTTTTTTGTACTGGCAACACCCAAAAAAAAAAAAATCCATCATGACTTTACATTTAGAGCTGATTATGTGACGCATAGAGGTGAGAAACACATTATGGTGGCTCATATTTGAGCCTTTGCTGGTGTGTGGCATTGACAAACGCTCCATAGTGAAGCCGGTGTGGCATATTTCAAAGACATCCAGCAGCACAATGAAAGGCTTTCTCATCACGGTGAATAATGCTGGCTGCTCCTAAGGTTAACCGCTTGAAGGGGAAGGTTTCTTTTGATATGCTGACTTCTGAAATGATGCGATAATCACTGAATCAGGGAATGTGTGTGTCGGATGGACAGCCAGAAGCAACAATTAGCTGAGAGGTGAAAGGTTTTTAGGGCTCAAAAGGATAAATAAAATCCTAGGGGGTGCTTAATTTTCAGTTTTTGCATGCACAATTAGGCAATTATTTATACTTTATACTACCAACTCTTGTGCACTACTGTTAATTTGTTTTGGAAAAGGCTGTTTATGAAGAAATAAGCTGATTCTAGTGCTACAATTAGAGTTTTTGTCACCTAATTTAAATAATTTATTAGTGTGGTTTTTGTTCATGTTAGCCTGGATGCTGTCAATTAAATCAATAACAACGCATTATAGTGAAATATATTCATTATTAATTAATCTCAAGAGTTGGCCAGTTGCGCTTCCTCTAATCTGAACAGCTCCTGCCGGATTTAACCAAACCCTGAGGAGACTCCCTGCACCGCCCACCTACACCATGTTTGTTCAAATAATTTCAGAACAAAAGATTTCCAGACAGGCTGAAACAGGCACGGTGCGTGGATTTGTTAACTGTATTTGCTTCTGAATTTTTTACACCAAATTAGGAGACGGTGCCAATTACACGCGCTCAGTCTGCAGCTCCTTCCCAGAAGCACGCTGCCTCTGAGAAGTTGAGCTCTTATTGTTTCTTATTTGGCCTTGACCATCGTGTCACAGATACAAACAGTGTAAAAAAAATAAAGGATTCAGTCCAATTAAAACAGAAATGAACCACGAGTGTGCAACCGTTATCTGTGCGTTATGGTGCCAAATGGTGCGCCTGTGACCTCTCCTGTCACCAGGGCTCCCTCTGGGTTAAATTAGCCACATTTACAAACAAAAGAATAAATCCCATTAATGAATCAACAGACACATTCTTACCGCTATGCGAGTCTGTGAAGATGCTTTAAGATGTAAGATGATCCTTTTTTTGAGGGGGGAAGGGATGCTCGTTTTGGACTTGGTGTGGTCCAAACTTGAATCCCGCCGCCGTTGTTGTTTATCTGCTCCACTTCACGGGAGGAACCAGCAGGATGGTTCACTGATGGGTTTCACTGTTTATCTCATAGCATCACTACGAGATGTGGAAGCAGTCTTTGTCCATGTCAGCCACCTTGTTTCTGTCTTCGGTGGAGCTAACGTCGATTAAACTATGTGGTCTGCTGCGTAAAACCGGTGCCAAAATTCCTGCGGGCCCATTCCGTTACAGCGATGCTAGACAATAGTCTGATCATTTTGGCACGGACCGATTCCACTCCAGTGCCCCAGAACACTTGTATCGGTTGATTAAAACAAAGCCCTGAGAGCTGGGTTGTTCATATCTCTGTCCCCGGCTCGTATATTACGGTGATAAATATGTCAGTCGCTCACATGTGCCGGTGGGCTCCGGCGTTGCCTTTCGGGTCCCTCATCTCGTTCTTCTTCGCAGTAAGGGTGGACAGTAGAGTTGCCGATCTGTTGATCACCGGAGGTCCACCTCCATCCCGCAGTGACCTTTCTGTCCGTATTTATCGGGACCGGTCTCTTCGCCGTGTGCCACGCGCAATCAGACGCTGATCTCGGTGAGTGACAGCTGGATTCTCTGAGTGAAAGCTTGGCGACTCGTCTTCGCAGGGGAAGCAGTTAAAGCAGGATGTTGCGCGTACGCGTCAAAGGCAGTGCGCGCACCCGGCAGGTCACACATCTCGGGTCCATATAAACATCTGCCTGAAAGAAAGCACATAAAGCCAATTTTAAACAAAGCCTCAGTTTGTATATATATTGTGCAGCCAATCAGAAATTTTCCTCCCTTTTAGGCTATGTACACACTTTATAACCGCATAATCAGAGTTAACAGGATTATTAAAGGCTATAGCGAGAGAACTTTAAACTTAGATTTGTGTATTATTTCCTCAAAGATGACTTATAGGGTTTGTTAATAAGGGATACATTAACATTTACATGCTTATCCCTTTAGTTCATATTAAAATTGGCATTTTTACACAAATGTTTTTCTATAGATGCTTTTAATTTGAAAGGCCGTCTGCCATGCATGCACAAGCTGTAGAAATGGAAAAGTACAGCTAAAAGAAGCATGACAATGTAGTCTTAAGTTCATAAAGTGCACATTTGGTGACTCTAGCCTGTTGGATGGAACAGGAAGTGACACAGTTTAACCACCCCTGACTGAAGATTTGACCACCAGGCCTGCAAGCATATTCCAAGGAAATTACTTTATCCTTCACTAGATGAGATCTATGATTCCATACTAACAACAAGACTTTACTTTGACCAAATTAGTGGAACGATTTGGATCATTCCAAAGGTGCTTTACCATTTGTTACCAGCTCTTTCTGTGCTGAGGGCCCTCGTCTGGTCCCAATCTGCTTTTCTACAGGGCCCGCAGCGACGGAACACATATGGCTCATTTGGCAAATTGAAGCAGCTAGTTGCTTTGCAGCTTGATTGTTCTGTACTCTGACTCTGCAGGCGCCTGTGCATGTGCTTGCTTCAATCGTTCTGTTAGCTAAACTCTGGAATGGACTAACCTCCTGATCCTCTATGATTAGGAAGTGATTCAGTATTGTAGGTCCTCCAGGTGCCGTAGGCGGCAGGAGTCATGTGGGTGTGTGTGTTATTTTTCTGTCTGCTCACACAGCTCTGACCTTGCCAGACCTCAAATTGTCACGAACCTGCTTATAGAGGTAGAGATCAGAGTGCTGTAAATAGAGAAAACACAGAGGCATCCATCAAATCTCTAAATGGTTTATGTTCACAACAACCAGCTGCTATTTGTAACTCCAAAACGCCTCAAACTACAGATGGATCATGGGTAAACAGGCCCCTGGACTCAGACGTGTAAAGGGCCCAGACTGACAGTGACACAAAATAGCAACAAATGACAAAGCTGTGGATGTATTTTTGAATAATCATTTTGTTCCCCCCTTAGCTGTGGCAGCCATGACATTGTCTGAAGGCTGACTCAACCTCCATCCTCTTCATTCAGCCTTTTTTTGGTCTATTAATAATTTGTCGCTATAAGTACTACGAGCCGTTGGCTCTTCATGCCTATAGCTGGACTGGATATTCTAGAAAGAATCATTTGCCCGTGATGTTAGCAGGAAGAGACAAGTGTGATTGAATCAGGGACACATGGCAGAGTCAGGGAGGTGTGTAGGTACAAGACGAACAAGAAGTAAGAGCAGAGGACAGACACAGTAGGGGGAAAAGGTGACCGAGGAGGTTGTTGAGAGCAGATGGAGCTTGCAAAGGAAAAGGAGGGTGACCCTGGCCGGCCATGCACCGCGGCCAAGTCTCGCTCCCATCTATATTTAGCACAGGGACCACAGATTGTAACGAGTGCTCCGGGGCCTTGTGTTCAGACCGGCAAGAACTGCTGCCATCCGTCTCAGCGCCCGGGGTCAGGCACGATCTCTGCTCATGCCAGCACAAGGGGATGGGAGAGCACGCTTACTTAACACATGTGCAGAGTTGATCGCAATCTGTTTGAGCCTTCATAGCAGAGGTGACAGCACACAAACCCTGGGAGCACCTGCGTGAAAATACCATCACTGTACTTCATGTTGTTCTTCATTTCTCCTCGCTTTGAGCATTTGAAAAGGGCAGAGCACCCCCTCTTCAAGATCTAAAAAATAAAATCACTCGTCTTGCTGGACAGGACTGACATTCAGTCCAAAATGTCAAAAGTAGCTCAAGACATTTTCCACTCTTGCCGTTGACGTTCTAACCTTCCCCGTCTCCTCTTCCTCCAGGACTGTTCGGGGGGTTGTCAGCGGTGAGTGATGAAGGACTGAGCTGTTTAGACAATAAAGGTGTGACAAGCCTCACACATCAATCTTTCCACAACTGTTGATTTAGAGAGATTATGTACTCAATACCTAGCAATTTATTGCTCCAATACTTACCCCCTACAGGCATTTTCTTCAAGAACAAGAGCCTGTGTGTAGGATCTTGTCAAGTTCCACAACAGATTCGTCTCCAACAGCTCCTGCAGCATAAATAAAAAATAGTATCACTGTGTGTGTAACCTCCTCAACAACATTTTTGAATGTTGACATTGAAAATGAAGTCATACACTACCTCTGTCTGAAGCAGGTCCATGAGGACATGGTGACAGCTTGGAGCAAAAGCTGGCTGCTGAGATTAAAACATGGTTGGGGAAAACATGGTTGGGGAAAACAGCAATGCTCAGAGAAATACCATAAAAACCCCAAGAGCTATATGTTGGAGCCTACAGACCGTACCGAGCATTCTCAATGTTAAGGATGACTGAACAAGTAGTTGGTTTAAAAGGAATACCAGGAGAAAGATTCTTCTGCCTAAAAAGCACATGGAAGCACCAGAGAGGTTCACACAAATGCATCTGAACAAACCTCAGCACAATGTCCCATGGACAGATGAGACCAAAGTAGAGTTGTTTGGTCACTGCCACGCCTGGTGAAAATCAAACCCAGCATTACACAAACCTCAAGCATGGTGGAGGGCTGATGATTTGGGCCTGTTTTACAACCACACAGGACCTGGGCATCTTGCAGTCATTGAGTGTATCATGAACTTCTTTGTATACCAGATTATTCCTCAGTCATCTAACAATTAAAGCTTGATTGAAATTTAAGTCGTGAAACAGGTTAATGATTGAAAGCACAGCAGTTAATCTACATCAGAATGGCTGAAAATAACAACCTATGAAGAATGCTGCCGTGGGACTTTAAGAAGATGAAGAGTACTATAGTATACCCATGTTTTTTTCTTTTTGGAATAATTCTTGCTAAATAAAAGCAAGGCACGTTACATGTTTAAGTTGTTTTTGTCTAAGACCCACTATGCTACTATTTACACAAAAAACAAACAATTGAAAGAGGGTGAACTAACTTTTGAACACTATGTATCTTCAAGAACAGGAAACCTGCTGAGCCGGTTTTTGTCTTTCAGGAACTTTTTTGCTCTGACTTGAAGACAAGGACAGCATTTAATTTAATGACATCTGTCTTCTTGAATACTCTGTAGCATTTCTTCTTTTTTTTTTTTTAATTCAGCCACATGACCCTAACCTTTGCCTCCTCCCTGACTGCCTCCAACCATCCCACAACCTGTCCATCAGTCAGCGCCCACACAGAGACCCAAACAGACACACCGATCCATCAGCAAAGATCCTACTTAGTCTCAACCCACAGACACAGAACTGTTACTTTCACACCAATTACATCCATCAGAATTAACATCATGATCAACATTGCTGGAAAGCGCAAGGCTTTGAATTACACTTTTTTATTCAGAAATACACCAGATAAAACATCCATCATCCTTTTTCCTTTGTTTTCTACAAAAACAATGACAATTTGTACATATAAAAAAACAAAAGAAGGACCAAAGGAACAAACATTTGCAGTGTTTGACAGTTACAGCTGCTCTATAAAGGCAAGAGCAAAGCATAGTTTCATTGTTTTCATCAATCCAATTTTTTAAAAATGTGTTTTTTGAATTGGAACGTGAGAAAACAAACTAATAAAATCCCATCTAAACTGATGACTATGTAACCTGGATCTATAATTGTCTTGTTGTGGAAAGATTAAACACCAATATTCTTTAAAAAAAAAAGTTTTTTTGCCATATTTGACAGACTAGTGGAGGTGGATACAGTTGTGGTCTGCAGTGAATGTTGCCTTCTCACATGGGATAGTTGAGCATCACGTCTTGTTTTGCCAGCTCCAACAACATAGGATCGTCGAAGAACTTGCTGATACTTACATCTTCACTCAGACCCTAGAGAGCAACACAAAATACTAGTTATATAAAAAAAATCTACAAAAAGAGAATAAACATGTGGACCGAAAGGCTCACCTTGCGCCTTCGGGTCTTGATCATGAACTCTCTGGCCAGATGTGGAGCAGGCTGAGGCTCTAGAGGCCTAATCACAATGCTCTTGTCCAGGGGATCACCGGGAACAATCTGAGAGGGAAAGAATGGCGGGGAAAATTAGAGAGATGGAGCAAACGGCAGTCGTGCACGCTCCAAGACAAACTGACAACGTGAGACACATCAAATTTCAACCGTTAACAAGCTGAGTGGACACTTCTGATAGTGGCCTCACCCTTTCATTAAATATCTGATTCAGCTGCAAATCTGTCTGTCGTGTTGTTACTGAGTCAGGAGCGTGTCCATCAACATGATGGGAAAAGCAAAGACTGTCACCCCTTCACTCTGTGACCAACAATGCAGTGTGAGCAGGTTGAGTTAGAAGAATTAAGTGTCCACAGGCTTTTAAAATGATTCACTTAAGGAGCTCAGAGCATGACCTTCATGGATATATGATATACTGCAGAAGACTGGTTAGGAATCTGAAATAAGTGGGACAGAGCGAGACTTTCCCAGCTGCAGGGAGAGATCAAACTGAAGGAAAAGGGAAAAAATAATCAATAGAGTGGCTGAAGCCCAATCAACAGATGGACTAGAGTAACTCAACACTGTGCTGTTAGCATGCCAATACTGCGGGTACAAAATCAAACTAATGAGAGGCACAATACACTGTACTGAGTTTAATAGGGCAAACAACGGAGTTCAGGGACTTCTATGTTATTCTGATTTTCTAGGGCGGCCGAATCGATACGTGAAGGCAGGAACAATTTCTGTCAAACAGCAGAGCAGTGGGGGGAGATCCAGGGTGTCGACTGAAGCAGGTGCCGGCACTGTTGCTGCTCTTTATAGAATAATTTGAGGTTATATGGTCATGGTGTTGGTACTGTATGCCAGAGGAGTCTTCTGGGAAAAGGGGTACATTTTGCAGACGATGTAAAGCCAAGCCACGGAAATAAATCATCAGACAGGACCGCACGATGACACGGTGCCTAAACTGAATGACATATTTTTGCTGAAGTTAACAAAAAAAACAGGTATCATCCCAGGGGAAATCTGAGGTCCAACCTGCTGTATATTACGACAGATAATTCAAACTGAGGTAAAAAAAATGTTTAAACAAATGAAGGAGTCTCCTACTGTTTTTTTTTTTTTTTTTTTTTCCCCTCAATCGGTGCCTTTCATTTATTTTTCATGTCCCCAAATAAACACTACAGCTATAATACATCTTTTTTTGCACAAGCCTGTAAATAAAGAATTTGTGTCTAGTTTTACTGACTAAAAATGTCAACCTTTTTTTTACAGATTGGTGGTGAAGTATTAATCTAGTCTAAGTGGAGTTAATTTTCACTGACACAGCTCCACAGAGTGCCGACACAAACACATGTCAGACATGGAGGACAGAGACAGGGGCAGCAACATTACACTTAAAACATAATGACTCGACACTCCGCTCCACTCCGCATCAAAAGCAGTTTAGCAGGAGTGGCAGATTTGTGCATGCGGCTGGTCACTCTGCTGCACAGGCTGCTGCTATTTTATGTGTGTCAGAGTGTGTGGGTGACAGGAGGACACAAATCTTCATTTTAGTTCACGAATATGAGACATGAGGAGATCTTTCTTAGGTCTCCAAGGCCACTTCATATGGTCTTGCGTTTTTCATCTCTGGGTTTTTATTGATTACACTGCCATAATGTCAGAGGAAAATCATGTGTGCGTGTAATTCTTACCTGCCAGTGGTGGAAGACAGAAAGAGCGAAGGCCTGACCCTGTGTGTGCGTGCGAAGGTCTGTCTCAAAACCAAAGGAGTCGATGGCTGGGATGAAAGCCTTGATTGTGTAGAGAGGAGAGCCGGGAATAGGTGCGTCCTGGGTGACATGACCTCTGATAGATGACAAACACAGGATTCATTTTCCAAAAGAAATTTAGTGATTTAGTGATGGATTAACATTATAATCGGAATAAAGTAATCTGACCAACCTTCTTCGAGCCAGCACTGTGTACACAGCTGATACACAATCAGCTGGAGCCTGAACTTCAACAAAGTAATATGGCTCCATTAACCTTGGAGTAGCCTGGAACACAAAGGAGACTATTTATTAAAGAAGCGACCACAGTCTGGTGAAACAATATGGCAATGCCATGTGTAGCTGACCCATGGATTTATGACAAAAGCAGCGCAAAAGCCAAAGAAGACAAGGAAAGAAGTCAAAATCGTGAAAGAGGGATGTTATCACGCTGCAATTAAAAATGACACATGTCAGCAAAATTCCAAACTGTAATCAAGATAATGGAACATTAAAGAAAGTGCAGATGAAAGGGAAGTCTAGAGGCTGATGAGGAGAAGAATGGGGCTGGGGAGAGTGATCTCACCATGAGGAAAGCAGAGTACACCACTCTCCTGGCTGTGGGGATGACCTGGCCGCCTCCTCTGTGGAGGGGCTCCTGAGCGATGACGGCATCCAGGATCTTAAACTTGACATTCCTGATGGCTGAGGGCAGCAATAAGACTCTGTTATGGTAATGCAACGGTGATGAGGGAAAAATCCATTTTCCTTGTGCGCACTGTGCAATGTCCATAAGGCCAAACATATTGGTGAGAGGAAACTCTAATGGTGGATTAAGTCTGTAGGTGTATTTTATGAGTAACAGGTTTCGGGGTGGAAAGAGACTTACGTTCGTCACACAGAGGTCCTTCCCTGGTGCCCCACTGGAAACCCTGTACGATGCTGTCTTTGACTGAACCAAGCAATGCCTTGTCCACCTACAAACAAAAGAATTAGGTGGTGTAGGTGCACGCTCTTTTTTAAATTTCTTGTTAAAATGGTGGCTTCAATTTTGCCAAAACCCACCTCAGAAGGCAGCGTGTCATCTACAAGAATGTTTGGTCCTGTGGTGTCCGGTCCGAAGGCCCAGATAGACCTAGCTGCCAGCAGATCCCAGTCGTACTTTGTCTGGAAAAACTCTCCCAGCTTCTTCCTGTCATTAGAACAGAGAACATCCACTGCAGATTTGCACAATATTTCAACTGGAACATTAAGGAGATTGGTTGATTGCGCGGGTGGAGGGGTTAATGGATGAGGAGGAGTATGAGGAAGGTTTAGCATAATGGCGTGTGAAGTATGTCACTCTTCTGGCATTGCTGCTATAAAGCTGGCACCGCTGGGTCCAGATGGCCTCACAGATGACACGAGCACCGACAGGAAGTGCCTCTCGAGCTCAACACGCGCTCATGCATGCTCCTTGTGTCAGAGGCAGTGGGAAATTTATGCATGCTTTTAGTGTATGATTCAATTACTGAGAGTGAACTGATCGATACACCAAGGGGGACTGTTTTAATAAAGACACACTTCTCACAGTACACATAAAGCTGTCCTTTACTTAGCTCAAATATTGAAATGCAGAAATTCATTTACTTATTTTTAAATACAAATATATCAATAATAATCTGTTAATATTTTTGTATTTCTTACACCCACTACTGCTGCAGAATAGCTTTGACAAGTGGCCTAAATGGGTCAATGCAGGTCTTGTAACTTTATATTGTGACACACTGCAGTTTTGATAATTTCCATACCACACTCCATGCAGCACATACGTAGCTATCACACACCTATGCGTTTAAGAGCAATGTCACAAAACCAATAACTTTATTTTTAATTGGCTTTTCCAGCCCTGGGTGCTCCTATATTCCTTTACCTTATTCAATGACAGCATATAATTAAAGAAGCAATCATCATCCTGAAATGTCTGCTCAAGTATAAATGAGAATGAATGATTTGTCAAAATGGCAGTGAATTGAATTATGGAGAAATTAATAAGCCTTGTGCCTTTCCAGAGTGATATCTACAGGCACGTCCTACATCAAAGACACATCAAATCACTTCAGTTAATTAAGAGGTCACTTCTTAACGTGCGAGTATAATGGTAGCAGCTTTGACATCATACCTGTTCCATGTGATCTGCACCACTTCGTTCTCTATGTCCTCAGCCAGCCCCTTCTCCAAGGGCTCAGCAATCATGGTAATCTTATTCCTGTCAATCACATCACACAGCTGTCAATCACTCCTTGTGCAGTGGGGAGACACTCAGCCAAAGGGAAGGACTGATTTAAACACAGATTCCAAACAGCACACAAATTTATCTCCTTAACATAAAGCACTACAGACTAACAGCCCAAACAGTAAATAAGCAGCTTCAAAACAAATAAACAGAGCTGTGTGATATTAATGATTTAGGACAGTAGGCCTCCACTATGTGTGCACAAATGTCATTGTATGTTTAACAAAGATATAACAATATAAGGTTTATTACACACTTCTTGTTCGGTGTCTCAGCAAAGCACTTGAGAGATGATGTCTCCACAACTGTCTCACAGAAAGTCACAACTGGGTCAGCGACCTGTGGGTAAACACAACCAACCATACCCAATGAAACAACTATGCTCCACACTGCAAGGGCAACAGCTATTGTTTAACAGCACCAGTAAATCAACAGTGAGAAAAATTACTTTAATGTCGATCTCGGAGTACATCTTCCGCAAGTCATGCATGACACAATCCAGGTACAGCTCTCCTGTGCCCAGGATAACATGCTCTCCAGACTCCTCGACCTGAAACACAAGTTAAATTAATTGTTTTTCTACCAGTAAAATACTCTGAGTACTTATTCACTGAGAAAACAGCTGTGTAGTGTTGTACCTTTGTGGTGAGAGAGGGGTAGCTCTTGTTGACTTTCCTCAGTCCATCCAGCATTTTGGGCAGCTCTGACGGGTTGACCGGCTCCACTGCAATCTTGATGACTGAAGCTGTGTTGAACTTCAATGGTCTGAAAATCTGAGCCTGTCAGAAATAATGACAAATGTACACTTTAACTGATCTGAGGAGGCATTTTAGATCGCAGAGGTGTATTTTCCATTTGTCTCTCACCTCTTCGTTCCCTCTGGGCTCTGTGATTGTGGCAGTCTTGACAATTGGCTGATCACAACCCTCAATTAGAACCCAGTTACCAGCAGGAACTCGATTCACTTCAATCTGGTATCTATAAAGGGCGAAAACGTGATTTTAATGAGCATTGATTCCACGAACATAATAACGGCATGAACAAAACATATACCTGGCAACAGAAATCCAGAGCCGGCCCACGGTGCAGACCTGTGAGTCCTCCTCATCTTCAAGTGTGTAGTTCTCTCCTAAGACCTTGACAGGCTGACCGGCCTGAATGGTTCCACTCAGCACTCTGCCAAATGCATGGAACTGAACCCCATCCTCTGTGCTGTACATCTTAGTTGTGTGGCACATCAGAGGACCCTGAGATGGAAGCAGACAAGAATGTCTTAAAAGGTAATAGACTGTATTTACCAGCTTGTTTATTTCTAGCAGTTGCAGAAAGAACTCTATTGATTTCCACTACAAAGAGACTGCATGTAACTGGCGTCTCATCCCACCACTCAATAAAGTAGACGTTCCATTAAACTCACATCAGGATCGCACTCTGCCATGGTCTCCCCCAAGTTCGAGTCCAGACCACCAGTGTAGGTGTGCTCTATCTTGGTCCTAGCACCCTCTTGTGGTGAGGGGACGTGCTGCACACACATGTCCACAAGACCTGCAGTGAAATCATCAAAAGGTCAATAATACCACATAAAATGGATTAATCACATTTTCTTAAGCAAATAAGATCATGAGCAGATAAATAATACAGATGCAGCCACCTGTTTCTGCAGCATCATTATTACTTTTTTTAATAATAGTTTTAACCTGTGCAGTATTTTAAATGTCAAATATTTGCAAATAAAACTGCTTCTACAGTAAACACAATAAAAAAAGACATAAAAAAAACATTATAGCCATACCAGTGAACTCTCCAAAAAAGCGGTTGCAGACCAGCCTCAGCAGTGGTCTGATGTTTAGTTTCAGTTCCTCCTTAGTCAGGTGGATCCCCAGCTCATCCAAAACTCGTGGGAGGGATGTGTCCACATCTCCAACCACCTAGACACCAAAAGGATTTTGTACGGATTACACACTGAGCTTTGCAAATTTAACCAGAGCCTTCAGGAGGCTGAAGGTATTGAGCTGCATACATTAAAAAAAGACATGTTCAACCTGTGAGAGGATCTTGTAGAGAGGCTCCAGGACAAATTCAACGAAGCTGCGTTGAGAGTTACTACTAGGAGCTTTCTTTGTGAACTTGCGACTAAACATAGAAGAAAAGAAAATCATTATGCATTATAGATAAGGAAAATGAAAAGGCCTTCACAACCACTGAAATCCACATCTGCTACTCACGTTTTAGGGTTGAAATAAATGTCTCCCCAAAGCCTCTTGGCAAACTCATTATAGTTGATATCACCTACAAACACAGAGAAAGGAATGAGTTGATACCGTACAATCTGCATAAAATATAATTCAAAAGTCACATCTTACCATAAGTGTCTGAGTAGATCTTGGCAAAGGACCCCAGGGTGAAGCAGGTGCTGTACTGAGGGCTGGCGAAGCACACGTTTCCAAGGAGAGGAGACACCACCAAGTTTTCATCTGTGGAATATGTGCTGAAAGGGAAGAGGGATGGCCAATCAACTACCTAAGCATCACATGTGTAGTTCTTGACTAACAGGAGACATTATAACATGACAATATTCAGATATCTGACATAAGGTAAAGTTCACAGACATACAGTCTTTTTGAAAAAAAAAATCTGGTGTGACTTCCAGTTATTACCTCAGCAAACCATTCACCTCATCCACAATGTGGCGAAGTTTATAATAAGCATCTGTAGGTGGCAGTTTGAGCTCCAAAATCAACCGATCCACCTTGTTGATGCAGATGGTGATGGCCATCCGCTCCTGAACTGCATGTTTGATCAGACGCTCTGTGTTCAGCATTACCTAGGCAGAGATACAAATGGATGGTTAAAAAGTGTGAGTGTGTGTGAGAGTGTGAGTGTGTGTGAGAGTGTGTATGTAGAGGAAGAACAACTAGGAGAAGGTGACTCACTCCTTCTGCTGCATCTATGAAAAGGACAACCCCGTCTGAGATCCGGATGCTGGATGTGACCTCGTCAGAAAAGTTCACATGGCCTTTAAGAGACACATAAAATTTGACATTACTTAGAAACAGTATTAACAGTAACAGTAAGTTTCCAACTTAAGATATTATTCACTCAGCAAACAAAATACCTGGTGTATCCATGATGTTAAACAGGTATGATTTTCCTCTGGAGTCAGGCAGGACCATGGTGACAGGGGTACTTTTGATGCCAACTCCTCTCTGTATGAAAAATACCACACAGAATAAAAAAAGATATGATTATGTAACCAGGTCCTGCCACATCCTCTCTTTGAAAGACTAGTCACATGTAAAATATATATAAGGTCTTGTTATCAACAGCCACACCACTCACCTCCTGCTCTGTGAAGAGGATGTCTGTGTACCGGAGCTAAAAAAGAAAAAAAGAAAAGAAAAATAATGTTAGCATCTACAGAACATGCAACAAATTTCAAAGATATTACAAATATTGTAAGGAACACTCACGTCCAGATCATCTCTCTTCCTGATTTCTGGGTGTGTCTGTTCAATCAGGCAATCTACAAAACAGGTCTGAAGAAAACAAACACATTTATTAGATCCCTGGGTGGCACAGATGAGTGAAGTGCAGCCGTGCTATTAACATATGCTTCACAACAAACATTTTAATATTTTCTTTAACACAGCGTAGAAGAGCTCTGATGAGAAACATCAACTGAGACAGAATCGGTCATCATGCAGGTTCTGACCTTTCCGTGGTGAAGGTGACCACAGAGGGTGACGTTACGGATCAGCTCTGGACTATCCATCAGGTCTGCAAGAAATCTGACAAAAAACGACAACTTAATATCAGATATGTACTCACATGCTGTACATTATGTTGCATTTGTGAATAACATTAGCAACAGATTAAAACAACTATCCATTTAAATAGAAAATTATAGTTACTCACTCCATATCGTAGACAGTGGCAGGTAATTCCTGTTCCATCAGGGTGAACTGCTTGCTCTTCACAGGCTTGATGATGGGCTCTAGAGAGAGTAGAATGAAAATATGAACATGTAAAAGGGAAATGGATTAAACAAAAAAAAGTTAGCAGGAATTTGATGAATCGGATTTTACAAACATATTAAATTTTACTGTGTCTTTTAACTCGCTGAAACATTTGTCCTACATTGTAAATCTAACATTTCTTTAAAAATGTTATTTACCCGTCAGAGGTTGTGTGTCTTCTTCTTGGACAATAGTTTCTACCTCAGGCCCATAAACCTCTTCTGCTGTTGGATAGTACTTCTTGTCCTCATGCAGGACCACCTCCATGCCTGGGACATCGTCATCAGCATCTGCAGGCTCATCATCGTCATCTTCATCACCCTGCACGAGGTTCACACCATGACATTAGTGCACACAGATTGCAGAAAAAAAAAGTAAAGCATTTTGTGGTTTATTGGCCAGCTTTTGCAAAGTACCTCATCAACATCCCTGTCCTCTGCCTCCAGGTCATCTTCATCATCATCAGAGTCCAGTTCTGGGCCGATGTAGTTACCAAACTCATCATACAGATCAGCCTCCATCCTGTAGAGAACTGATTGAGGGATCATATATTAGTAGCTATCACATGTTGGTAGCCATCATTTGATTGTACACTCAGTGTACGCACAGGTGCAGACAAATCACATTTTACAAGAAACCTAAATGGATTTAGAGTCTTTCTCTAATATGGAGGAAGATGCGGCATCAGCCACTTCTGAGTAGCTACTCCAACGTGTTGCTGTAACCTAATATACTTCGTTATGGTCCCTCATGACCGGGTTTACTTGGAACAGAAATGGTTCCTTGCAATACTAATCGGGCCTTTTAGTTTGCTGGTGGCAGTTAACATGTATTACCATGTAAACACATCTGTATGTTGCCACAAGGGTAAATGCCAAGCGTATAGCACTAGAATTACATTACAATCTGTTAGCTATGCAGGAACCTTACATATGCTTTCCCTCGAAAGGAAGCACAGAAGTTGACCGAAATGAAAAGTTTCCAGTCCTGATAAACAACACTTCTAGTGTTAGTTACATTACAGGTTAGCCTAGCATGCTAACCGGTTACCCATCAAAGAAATGAATGGATCGTAAGCAACGTTCTTGTTACGTTAAGAGTTTTAGCTAACCATAGTTTCATGAAACTTGCAGCTTTCGAAAAATCACATACCTGTATCCTGTTATAATGCAGTGAGTAAATAGAAATTTCCAAACAAGACAAAAGTTGGGAACGTAATCAGAAGAAAAATATTCTTTCAAATAGCGCCATGCGCACGAGATGCTACTTCCGGCTTTCTTCTTCTTTTCTTTGAGCTGAAGGCGATCACGGTTGAAGCGTCACGGCTAATTACCGCCGCCATGCGAGACTACGGGCACACTACAATATTTAACCTTTCACCAAGAGCACAAAATGCTTACATCTGATTCAAATTTATTGATATATATTTAACAGTATATACTTCAGTATATAAATAGTGCTCAGTGCTGTTCTGTATCAGGTTTCATTTTATTTTGACCGTCTCTGAATTCTTGTTTTGTATGCATGAGTAGGACATTGCATTTTTAAAAATATTTTGAGTATAGGCTACTACCTAAAAGGTAAATAATCAATAAGGTCAATATGATACTAATTTACACTACGGTATATTATAATGTAGTCATCGTTTTCGCTTTGCCACCAGTAGAGGGCGTCGGGCGTTCGTGACTAGATGGAATTCAAGATTTGTGGAATAAAATGACATAACACATCCCTTTGGATCAGTTATAAATAGACTACAGCTGGTTCAGAACTCTGCTGCCCGTATCATCACCAGAACCTCCTCATCTGAGTACATCACTCCCATCCTCAAGCAGCTCCACTGGCACCCGATTTCAAAACTCTACTTCTCACCTACAAGGCCCTCCATAACCTAGGATCTCCAAACCTTTCCAGCATCTCAGATCTTCCTCAGCCCTCCTCCTCCCCACCTCTCATGCCCTATGTCCTCTATAGAGCATTCAGCCGCTCTAAAACCTCCAGACCATTGACTCCCTCCTCATTTTCAAATCAGGTCTCAAGACTCACCTTTTCAAACTGGTCTATTAATCTTAACCCCATGATTGCTGGCTTTTAAGCCACTGTTCTAAATATAAATGCTTTTTATTTTCATCCATTGTTTTAGATTTATAATTGATTGTTTAATTGTCTAGCGCCCTTATTGTATTGTTTTTTTAACAATAGGTGTTGATGGTTTAAAGTTACACTCAGACACGCTCAGTTTCAGTTGATGGCTTTATTCCTGCTGGTGATAATAATATTTTTGTAGGCCAAGCCTACACAGTAAAGACAGAACAACAAAGTAAACAAATAGACACAGCTTCAACATATAATCATATATTTGTAAATTAAACTCTTGAGAAACACGTTGATAAAAATAACATTTTGGTCTTCTTCAATGCCCGTATAACCATCAGATGGCAGTATTACTCTGACTCCAATTATTGTTTAATATATCATATTCAAAAAGTTCACGTTGTAAGAAAACACACTTATTGTTAATCAAGAGCCACCAGAACAATGGCAGCCTATGCAGGCCTATTGCTGGAGTGAATACACACACATAAAATGCCACTCCTTCATGTTTCATGATGCAAATACTAACATGAGTTGGTGTGACATTTATCATCACTTTTCACTTTTGTTGACAGCTGAAGTCCAGATAATCATTAACCTGCTGAGCGTAAAGTGGGCCCCTTGTTTCTCAGTGACCTCTGGGGCGTGCAGACACATCGTCACAGACACAAATGACCTTGTTTTGACAGACACTGCAGACACTGTTATTGCCTTGAACATTACTATTTCACCTGAGCATGACTTTAAGTGTCAGCTTTCCCCCTCATGGCCCCCTCCGTGTCCCCCTTTCCCCCTATTCTGCCACCAGTTTCCTCAGCCTCTGCACCACCTCCTCCGCACTGACCCAAGGCACTGTGACCGCCTTGAACTCCCCTGGCATGGCTTCGTGGGTCTCGGTGATCAGCCGGTGCATGGGGAAGTCCCGTCGCGGGAAGGCCACATCCTGAGGACCAAGAGAGAGTGCCGGGCAAAAGTCGTTCGCTCCGTCCCCTACGTAGAAGACCCTCTGGTATGGGCGGCCCCGCTCCTGCGTTCTGCGGCTCACATAGTCCCTGACGATCACCTGCTTGCACATGTTGTCGGGACACCGCGGGCAGTCGTGGGAGTGGAAGGGCCTCATCACCAGGCGGCCATCTCTGTTGAACGTGGCCGGGTTGGTGAAGATCCGGTGGAAGAGCTGGCGGGACCCTGTGCGTCTGAGCCACGACTCGATGAAGAAGGCGTTTGCGTCAGACACCAGCACCACCTCAAAATCATGCACGGGCCGGGTGCGGAGGAACTGGAGGAGGGTGAGCATGCCGGGGGTGGCCGGTATCTTCTCCATGACGCCTCGTATGTCGCTCTCCGTGACGCCTTGCTCTGCCAGGTAGGCCAACACCCGCTGCATGTACTCGTTGTAGCGGCCGGGCTGGTAGGTGTCCTTCAGCCAGCCGGGCAGGTGCTGACCCGGGGCCGCCTGCACCACCATGTCATCGCTGGTTTCATCCACGATGGTCTCGTCAAAGTCGAAGAAGATGATGAAGCGCTTGTCCGGTGAGATCTGAGCTGAGTGGGAGGCCATGATCTCTGTGCGCCTGGAGATGCGGGGATCCTCCTCGCCTGGGGGAGGAGGTGGGACATAACAGCAGTTGAAGACTGATTCCCCCATGATTGACTGTGTCACACCACTTAATGTTGCCAAGTGGCATCAAATCTCCACGCCTGTTCTTCTACTCTCAGTCATCCCACGGAGGTGGAGGCGTTCTGGGAAACATCAATGGATACATTGAAGATGTACCAAACCCAGAGACAACTACAGACATTTACACAGTGGCGATATGGTCTAAATAAATGGAACAAAGAAAGCAAAGCAGCCAACCAGCAGCGTTTTCTGCCCATGAGTTGGCAGCATCCGCCAGCAGTGCGGTCTCTGAAAAACAAGTCTACTTTTTTTTTTTTTTTTTTTTACAAGTGGAAAACAAGAAGCTGCTCCTGCTGAGTACGTGTTTATTATGTGGACTCATACTATCACGGCTCCATGCAGAGCAAGCAGGCGAGCAGCCTTATCAACACAAGTGGACAAGAAATGCCCTTTACACCTTTACAGAATACCTGCATACCTCCGATTGTTGTTTAGGCCGGGAGTGGATGTCCGAGTATCCCGAACCAGCCAGGCGCCTTCGAGCTGCTGATCGTACCTGTACGGGGGTAATGAATGAGGAGCTGCGTGAGAGAGCCGTGCGTAAAAGCGTCGTGCGTAATTGTGGCAGTCCCTGAGCACTACTTAAAAAATGGCACGTCTAAAGCCACCAGGTTATAAAACGCGTTTCCCTAGAAACACATGATTTGGTTTATTTCTAGGTTATAGAGATAAATGTCCAATGCTGATTGGTTATCAGGTTAAAACAACTTGTCAAGCTGCCAGGAAGCCGTCTATATTCCCACACTAACCCGTTCCTCATACCGAAAACAATCGAGAACAAAGCACCGACATGCAGTAAAACCTGAGCTTTTAAAATAAAAGCATAAATGTGTCACCGGCGCTGGTTCTGATCCCCGGTGTGTCAGCCGCGTCCGATCCGGTCTCTCAGAGAGTAGAGGCAGAGTTCCGCCGGTCGGCCGGCGGTTCGTGCACTTTTATGTGCAGCGCACAAACCACCGGAGCTGCCGAGGACGTGACCGCGCCTCTAAACCCGCCCCTTTAATAGCAGGCTACACTGTGCGCGTTCACGACACTTTCAAGAAAAAAGGGCACAGAGAGAGCTGTGGGAGGAAAGAAAAAAAAAGAAACGACTGCTGAGAGTACATATCTCCTTTCCTGCAGCCTGAAAAGTATGTTTGTGAAGTGGGCTACTGTGTCTCAAGGCAAATTACAAAGTCATAACCCAGACACGGTCAGCTGTAGCCTGAAGCCTTCACCATGTGATTTTGCAGTTTCCTGACACTGTCTCAAACAGGAAGGTCTGCGTTTAGGTCAGTGTGACAGGAACAGACCTCAGGTTTCTGCTGTTATACTGCCAATAGGAATAAAAGTGATTCACATGTCACTTATGGAGTGATTGCAATATGTTCTAATTATCTGAACATTTGTATTAACTACATTGAAACATTAACTTCACAGTGAGGTACTTTCTTGTTTCTCCACAAGACAGAGGTCTAGATAAAACCCTGCAAGTACGCTGTGATTAATGAGGCGCACCGCAACTTTCACAGCAATGAACACATTGCTGAAGAACACGACATGAAGCCCTCCTCTCTTTATCTGCCCGCTGACAGACGCAGCCTCCTTCCTCCCTCCCTCCCTCCTCTACACCACAAGGCGTAATGACTAACAGCTGGGGTGGCTGACTATTTTCAATCCCAAATGGGGATGGAGATGTACAGATGGTGTGTTATTATCTCCTCTGCTCATGAAGTGAGCTTTGGTACCTGACCACCCACTCACCAACAGTGAGTCACACACACACACACACACACACACACACACACACACACACACACACACACACACACACACACACACACACACACACACACACACACACACACACACACACACACACACACACACACACACACACACACACACACACACACACACACACACACACACACACACACACACACACACACACACACACACACACACACACACACACACACACACACACACACACACACACACACACACACACACACACACACACTTTGCTGCTCTGCTGTACTTTACAGGACTATGTGACTCAATGGTGCGCCACTTAAACCCACCAATGGTGGTGGAGGGCACATGGCATTTCAGGAAGCATTCGAGGAACAGAAAATGTCTGAAGTTTTTCCTTAGAGGAGGCACAGTTTGATAAATAATTCTGGTTGAATAGAAACAGCAGATGCATAAGAATATACATGTCACCTTGTAGAATCCACAGACTTAAGACTGGAGGCTTCACCTACGGTATTTATAAAATCCCTGTAGTGTAGACGCTGGTTTTCACAATTACATCAGGAAGTGGTCAAAGAATAAGATCTAAATCTTCCCTTGTCAAAGATCTGAAAAGCAAAGCTGTTGTTGTCATAGCCAGCAGACATTGTTAGGTAAGATGCTGCCAACAACCCAGTGACCCTAAAACAGCAGAACAGCACTCACTCCATCTCTTGTCTCTGTAACAATCAGCCAGGATCTACATTTATCAGCAGAGCTCAGTGGCTTCAATTGGACCCACGTCACTGTCCTCAGTATTGGAATTGAAGATTGAACAGAAAACACTCCAAAAATGCGGTAATCATGGCTACTTGTTTTTACTTCTCAAAGTTAGCAGTCAGTTAAATGTACATTATCAAAAAAGGCCCAACTTTTTCCACTTCTCCTCAGTCTCCAGATAACATACAAAAAAGGACAAACCAGGACATAAAGCTGCACATTTTGTACCAGATACAATAATAAAATACGCAATGCTACATTAAGTGGTTAAAAATACAAAGGGGAAAAGTATATTGATTTTTTTTAAAACATCTTTAAAGAATATACAATGTTATTTTTATTAACTACCCAAGAAATTTAGTAGAAAGTGCATTCTATATAACAAAGAAAGGAGGAGGAGAATCTGGAAAAGAAACAGGACATGACAGAGGGAAGAATACAGACATGAATGAAGAATGTATGTCAGACAGTGTGTGGAGAGGCTAGTGTGAAGTTGCCAAAGCAGGAGGAACATCGCTTTCACTTAGAAGGAGGTCCATATTGGAGCAAAATTGTATTTCTGAAATTTCATGGAAAAAAGGTAGGAAATTAAAATTGAAGCACGCGCGAAAAGAAATGTCCTTTCCTTGCGATGGTCCCTTCCACACTACCCGCCTCCACCCGGGATTCTCCTCCTTTCCTTGCCTAAAAAACATCCACTCAGAGTAATAACCTCCACCCCGTTCTCATGCAGTTACAACTGCACTCTGTTCCACAATGCATTGTCAGTCCCCCATCTTTCCCTGCGCCTCACCCACGCAGCAGTAAAGTGCAGAGAATACACACAAATAAAAGGCTTAAAAAAAGAGAGACAACAAAAGTCCAGACTGCAAAATGCTGAATCACAGCAGTGAACCCGAGGGGACAGGATGAGAAGCAAACATCGCAGCAGTATGAAGATCCACAGAAATGGCAGGATAATCGAAGGTTTCAAATCCAAAAAAAAAGGGACTATACTACTGAGTTTACCCACTTCAGAGTGAATACCGTTAGTGGTAAGAGAGAGTCAGGTTCAATTTACTGCTACTGTCCATCTCAGGTATCCCCAAACACACATCTTTTGGGGCACACTGTGTAAAAGCAGCTTTTGGTACAAGAGCACTGGGGACAGCCAGACAGACAGACTGGTAGAGACTAATGCATGCACGCATTCACACACTCCCCCCTAAACACACCAGCAGACTGGGTAAAGAGGTAACAACCTAGCAACCCAAATCCATGCCAAACCATTTCTGCGTAAACAAATAACATTCACACTATTGGCTATTGCATTAATAAATGTAATTTCTTGCGCTGTTTTGATCACACATATGTCTATCTATACAAGAAGTATTAGAAGTTGTATGACCACTGCCTCTTATCCTGACCCTTCCTATCATGTGCTAACAGTTTATCTACATGACAGAATCATTCATTAGCTTAAAACTGAGCAAATTATCAGAGAACACAAAAAAAAATACATGAATGACTCACCAGCCACCATTCTGCGTAGGCAACATTCAACAGGTTTAGATATGCTCTCGCCTGTGTGGATCAAAGTATGTCAGTACGATGAATGTCAAAAACAAACCTTTACATTACAACAACACCTCACACCAAACCGTGGAATATAGGCTGAGAGGAATATGCATATTTTCCTGCTAAGAGACCTGATGAAAAAGGTCCCAGTTGTGTATACTGTTTGTGTCAAATGACCTTTAACATGGTAACCCGTATCGTTTCAACAGCAGCGAAGGGAGGTGGGGGGTAAATCCTGATGGGGCCATGTGTCTGGCCCCTCACAGTGGCAGTATTTGACAGTCATCCATTATCTAAAAGCATCTGTTGACCAACAGTACTGAAAGCTGAGGTGGCACTGATCGTAGTAAGTAAATCAGTGACCATGTGGTCTTTGTCTTGTGTGTGTGTGTGTGTGTGCTTGAATACATGTGAGGGTGCCTAAGGCATGTCCTGCATAACTTGAGTTGTCTTGATCACAAAATGTCAAATCAAACCTCAAATCCACTGTAGAAAAGCCAGGCTGGCAAGACATGCCCTGTATGACACAATACGTTTGTATTCCATACTTCGGAAAATCAAAACTAAAATTAAGAAATATTTATGTACTGGAATGGAAAGCACCATTTTACCATGATAGGAATCTTAGACTACGCCTAGATTCAACTAACCATTTACAAAATCTTTTTTTTTTGTCTACAGTCCTTTACAAAAAACTCCTCCCCTTATTCTTACTGTGACCTATGGCACTGCATCATGTATTACTGCTGTTGCCCCTCTGACAGAAAGCCTCAGTCTTGGCCTTAGGGCAGAGAAAGGCTCAGGTAGAACCAGTTACAACATTCATTAAATGTTTCCGTGTTGCCCGAGGCTCTGCAGTACAACTAGGAGGACAGGTGGTGTATTGCTATGGGGAGGACCTGCACAGAACCACCTCAAGTCCTGACCAACGTGTGACTTTTAAGTCAACTTGACAAAGAGGAACGTTCAATGACACTGATCTCTGAAGCCAGCTATCACATGTTGACTTCCATCAGCAGCTTTTGATGAAAATGAGATAGTTTACACCCATCAATGTACACATGGAGAACCTGCACAAATTGTTTTCTATAGAGGTTGTAAAATCTGTCAGTTGAGTCTTGTTTAAATCGTGTGTGCACTGAGGATGCCATAGTCTGAACCTTTCACACATCTACGGTAGGTATGCTTAGCTTAAAATATTTAAACCTGTTTGACAGAAGCACCCCTGTATTTTGACATGCCTACAAAGAAAGCACTTTAGCTGTGTTGTCCACCTCATACTCTCTGCACAAAACACATTCAGCTGCTTAACCTTTGCTATATATTGTTGTACTTTTTCCTGGCGTGCAAATCCAGACAAATCTCACTTCAGTTGCGCTGACAGAATTTCAGCCCCTACTTGTTGAAACAGACTTTTCCATAAGGGGCCAATGACAACCATTAGCCTCATATTGGGAGGTATGGACTCTGAAAGCCTCATGTGCAGACACAGAGTGAGTACTGGCAGCTAACCTGCTTCTGTGCCTTCTCTGTAGACACGGCTTTAGGGGCTTTGCAACTAAGAAACTGAGGCAGGACTATGAGAAGACAAGGAACAAGGCGCGGTTTGGTGCTGGCCTGCAGACCTCGAGCACAGTTCAGTGGTGCTGGGAGGGTCCGTGGGCCTTGTCAGATGGGGCCATGTGGTGCAGGAAGCTGCTGTCTTCATGCCCACAGTGGTTCAGGGGCTCGCTCTTGAAAAGTGCTGGGGGAGGGGGAAGGTGGGAGACCGGGGGCACAGCCAAGTGGTGGTGGGCGTTAGGTGGGCCATGTTGCTGTGTGTTTGAGAGGTGCTGCTGGGTTGTTGAGGGGTGGGTATGATGGTGAGAGGGTGTTGAGTGGAGCTGCACGTGGGTGAAAGTGTGTCCCAGGGGGGCTTGTGGAGGAATGGACCCTGCTGTCGTGTTGAGGCCGAGGGAGGACGCTGTGGTGGCTGGGGTGGCGGCTGAAGGTCCGGGACCAGAGGTGGAAGATGAGGAGGAGAAGGTGTTGGCAAATATGCGGACAGGCACAGCCGGGCCACTAGTCTGCAGAACAACAGGGCTGGTGACCCGGAAACACTTCTCTTTGTGTGCTTTGAGCATGTTGGAGAAGCGGAAGCGCTGGCCACACACCTCACAGGGGTAGGGCTTCTCTCCTGTGTGGGTGCGGCGGTGGCGTTTCATGTTGGGTCGGCTGGTGAAGCTCTTCCCACAGATCTCACAAATGAAAGGCTTCTCTCCTGCACAGATTCACATAATAAAAGACCAATATGTGAGGAAGACAGACTATCAATTAGCAAATGATGTCCGTTTTCAATAATCTACAGATTAAAGCTCTCCATACAACAAAGTTAACTTTCCCTTTAACCATTTCTCTCTGCAGTGAGCAACAGTTTTCTTTTAAAAATGCAAATAAGTTGCCATCTTGAATTGAGGGTCTTTGCTGTCAACCCACCCACTCCACAGGAAGCTATTACAATTCACACTTGGAGGAGAGATGTGAAAGTGAACAGCAGCTCCGTTGGAATGCCGCTCTCATTAACCTCCCTCCATGGAGCCACTGAATGTGCCTGCTACCACCCACACAGCCATCTATTAACAGGCTGCTGAAGGGCTCTCTAAATGCCGTATTCTGGCATGTTATGTGTGAAGCTTCACCACACTAAATGAATATCAAAAGGTGACAGCTAATGTGCTAGTCTTTTGTAACTGTTACATTACATTCACTCAACAGAATTCGTGAAAAATCTGTGCGCACACAGAACCAAACTTTGGAGTGTTTATCATGTGTACTGCCTATTGCAGAGCATGGCTGGGTGTGCCTACTCTTGGATGAGGCTAAATTGGTTGGTAGCAGCAGGGAGAGGAGAACGTAGCATAATTACACATCACAAATAGAACTGTGAGAGCCGACGTAGTGCGGTCTGTCCACCCACGACAGGCACCACTTGAGAAAAACAGTGAAGGACACACAGGCATCACAGCTCAGTTTCAGTCTTAGAAACAGCCCTGCAACAGGGACAGAAAATCAGAGGGATGTTTTACAGCATGTTTCTAGGTAGTCATTATAAGCCGCAATATATGCAAGGCTGGTCTCTGATGTAAAACATCCCTCTCATTACAAAAACTGGGCGAAGTCTCCAGCTCCTACCGCTATAATGTTCATCTTGGAACACCCCATTTCTTTCCTTTTTTAGGAAGCGTATGGTGACTGGTCGGTTGAACGAGCCCTGAACATTACAGATATTTAAGGTTTCTGTAACAGGCAGAAAAAAACATTCCAGTATTCTTCACTAAGCTGCACAGAATGAAGTGTGTGGACTGACTTGGAAAACAGGGACATGATCTCTAGAAAGTGATTCAAATGTACTGACTGATAAAAGAATGAACTGGAATATTTTTCTGACGGTATTTAAATAGAAGCTGAAACATGCTATAATAAAAGGGAAGCCCATCACAACGGAAGCCATTACAAGAAATGAATGTGCCTACATAAGTCTGCGTCTATTTTTAGGAACAACTGGCACCAAATTCTCCAAAAAGGCATCAATCTTAAGGCGTATTTACTCAAAACTCAATTCTGAACTTCATTCTCTAACTGGGAACTACAATATAACCTAGCACAAGTCTCTCATTCCCTTTAAAGCTTTTGCAATCAAAAGAGGCTTTAAAACTAGAATTTCAGGAGTCTTGGTCGTAAGTGAGGAACTTAACCTAATTTTTTCCCCCCTTCATTTCCCACTAAAGCTCCTGCAGAAGCCTGTGAGGGATGTAACTGACCCAAATAACACAGCACAATCGGCACATTTCTCACCTGTGTGTGTCTTCATGTGCTCATCAAAATACTGTTTCATGTTGAAGTCTTTGCCACACCATTGGCACATGAACTGCTTGTGTCCGATGTGAATGCTCATGTGGGAGCGCAGCTGGTACTTGTATTGGAACCGTTCATCACAGTTCTGCCACAGAGACATTTAGACAACACGTACATATCAGGCCAGTACAGAGGTATGCACACAAAAACATTACCGTGCAGACAGACAGAAACCTTCAGACTAAACATCTGTCACACACGCCTAATTCTAAAAAAAATTTAAAGGGAAGTTTTTTTTTTTTTTTTTTTTTTATACACCAATCATTACAGGTTCTAATGTCAACTTCTGCTGCACTAAAATTCTTTCAGTTGACTTATTTGGTCCACCTGAGAAACTATTCGTCAGATTTTCACTTAACTAAGAACATACAACAGATTATTTGACTGAATGAAATTCTTTGCACAAGAAGCTTCTTTGTTTTTTGTAAATAGACAATGTTAAATAAACAAGCTAAAATTACCAGATTATTTATGTGCATGTACCACTGTACTGTAAATTTGCACTATGAGGCTCTCTTGGTCCAGTCATTTCCAGGGGTGAGGTATTTGTAATGCTAAAGGCACCACTTGAACAAATAAAGGTCTGCGGGGGGAAAACCAGCAGTCTCCATATGGCACTTACAAGTACAAAGGAAAATGGCCTACATATTATATACACTTAATAAGCATATAATTACACACTGCATTGTAGGATAACTTCAGACATTTCATTAAAGCAACTCCACCCATACACATGTTCCCTGTGCCATACATTTAAGTGGCTTGACATGAAAAAAGACCTTGGGTGGATGTACCCGTTTGTCTGCTCCCTCTAAATTAATGAGTCAGAGAAAATCAACTGCAACAAACACTTCGAGCTGAAATAAACTTTGACAGAAGCTAAATTAATTCTACTTGTTCTTCTGTATGTGTGGTCTCTCTTTAAACTTTAACACTCTGAAAGACACCAACTCAAGTCATGCACTGCATGGCAATGATGTGCTACCTGATGAGCAAAAACTAACCTGAGGCTGCTTTTGAGGCAAAACGGAAAAAAGCCTGTAACCCCCAGTTAATCTGTTAAAAACATCCAATCACTCCTCCGTATTGAAGTTGACTCATCACAAATATAAGGCAAAAGAAATCAAAATAATGTAATTAGCTGTAGGTGTGCATTTATGCCAAACTTTCCAACATACTCATGACTAAGCTGTGGTGTAGTCACAGAGTACAAAGCTTTTATTCTACAGTGGAATTTACTGTACTGATTGTGAACTGTCATTCTTAAAAATCTTGGAGACCAACCATTTCACCAGCAGCAGCAGCATGTGAAATACACACTACAGATCTCACGCCACAACCGCAGCACTACAATATGTGCATCTTACCTCACAACGGAAAGGTTTTTCTCCAGAATGCTGGAGAGAGTGAACTTTTAAGGACATGCTGCGTTTAAATGACTTCCCACAAGTCTCACAGGTGAATGGCATGTCCTTTGTATGAGCTGGATGAATCAGAGAGGGAAAAACAACACAGACACAAGTGATCAGGCAACTCAGATCAAGATAAAGAAAAAACAGTGAATGATAAGGAGCGCATATCTATAATTTATACATGTCTAACATACTGCCTACTGTCTTTTCCTTTTTCTACTTATGTTATCTATAGTTTTAGACATTTTAGTTTGCATATTGTCACTCCTCATGTTCACTTTTGCTTGTTTATTCACTGCCTGAGGACAGCTGTGTATTGTCTGTATTAATATTCTGTAGTTCAATTATATTGAACTGAAAGCTGTGTGTTGTGTGAAATGGCAAAAAAAGGCAACGGGAACCTCCTCAACTTACCAACCATGTGCTTACGGACATGAGCCATAGTGTAGAATTTCTTCTCACAGATTTCACATGAGAATTTCTTCTCTGCATAGCCATGAACAATCTTTATGTGCTCATGCAGTGACCACAGCTTCTTAAAGGACTTGTTGCAGGAGACACACTGTAAAACATATAAAACAAGACAAAGCATATTTAAATATTATATATTATATTTGATTGCTGCCAATATGCTGCATTTCTCAGTTACTTGGAGAGTTTTATTATACTACAGCGCCCCCTGTTGGGGAAACTGCGCAAATCTCTTTGAAACTTGTGATGAACAAACAGATGAAATTGTTTTTTTTTGTATTTTCAATAAGTTATATAGTCATGTAAACTATAATGGTAAGTCCTCACTATTACTCAGACCTTGTCATTCTGTTTTTATGGAATTGAATGACAGAAATAATAAAACAAATATTCTGCAATTTCTGGAAAATAATCTAGTTGTGTGATGGTAATTATCTTGGTCACTGCAGAGAAGTGCATGCACAATAGCAAAAATACCAAAGCAGTTCTTAGCATTGCCAGAAAGCTTGATTTTAGTCAGGTTGAACAGAATTAGACCCCTTTTGATTCAGAATGTCCCACAGGCCTTCTGGCAAATGTTAATCAAGTTATCATGTGAGCAGTTTTTGAACAGCATCTCCCTTTTTCACTTCCATTAAACTTACAAGTACAGTGGAACCAGTTGTGTAACCCTTGTCTTGTATCTAAGCCATGGACCCTGGAGCTCCTTCACAGCTGCCACTGGCTTGTTGGTGGCCTCATGTGTACTTTTAGAAAACAGACTTTCAGTTTCTGAAGTCAGACAGATTTACACCTTGCTAGAATATTTTTGTTTTTTTCACCCATTGTTAAATAAACTCACTGCACTCTGGACAGTCTATTTATGTATGTCTCCTATTGTAACAAATGCTGACAGCTACTGTGTGTTTCATAACGGAAAAAGGCCTTTCATTCGAGTAGTGCCTCCTGGACAACATAAATGCTATTTTTGTCTCATTGACACAAAAATATTTACAAAAGAACTTGTTTCCTCACAGCCTGAACCGGCCTCTGCTAAACTGAGCAGCTGGAGCAAGCAGCAGCTTAAACAATATTTTCTTCTGCAAATGAAGCTCTGCAAAATGGGCTAAATTAAGCTATTCAAACTGGCTGCATGACCCATGGGGATTGATGTGCTTAAATTTTAGAGAACTAAAACCACTATACTGAAATATTAACATTCTAGCAGAGGACATTAGACTACATTCCTCTATTTAAAACTTTTTCGAGGATTGATTATACAGATATAATGTAATAGGGTTTTATTTTACCTGAATGTTCTTTTCACAATCAGTTTGCTGGTGCAAGGCTAGCTCACTCTCCAAAACAAATTTCTTGCCACACTTGTCACAAATCTGCATCCGTCTGTGTGTGACATTCATGTGCTTCTCCAAGTACCAGCGGGTGTTGAACACTCGAGGGCACTTTTCACATGCCAGCATCTCCTTCTCTTCCACCTCAGCTTTCCCTCCTGTTGTTGTGGTACCAGCAGCGGAGGGAGCTGCTGACCTGGCTGACCTGCGCTTGCTCTTTGGAGGCTCCAAGCGCTTCCGCCTTCCTCTGGTGGTCATCCCAGCAGTGGCAGTGCTCAGGGCTGTTCTGAGACTTTTCCTCCGTGGCTGGCTTGGAGTTGCGATGCTACTAGCACCTCGACGACTTCTCTTTGAACGTGTTCTTTGACTTTCAATCTCATCTTCCTCTTCTTCCTCCTCTTCTTCTTCATCAGGGCTTTCTTCATCCTCTTCTTCTTCCTCCTCCTCCTCTTCATCCTCGTCATCCTCTTCATCATCACTTCCACCTCTGTCAGAGTCATCGGCTGTGGTACCAGTTTTGTTGTCTCCCTTGGATACATGAAGCGTCTGGTTGTTCAGGTTAACCTCCACAATGATCTGCTCACGCTTGAAGCCGTCTTCAACATCCTCACCCTCCTCTTCCTCATCATCGTCATCATCGTCTTCACTGTCATCAGTGGTTTCTTCATTACCTGCCTGGGAACCCTGTGTGCCAACCTCCTGCCCAGCTACTCCCTCTCTGAAATACTGCTGATGCTGCTGTGGAGTCACGTGTTGACTGGGCAGCTGGCCAATGTTCTGATCTCCAATGGATGTCTTGGCTGCCATTTTGCTGTCCACTAACACAGAGTAAGGCTTACCACCAACTTCTCTCTTAAAAAGCTTTCCTGTCAGGTCCAGATCTGGGTTAGGAGAGTTAAAATAGGACTGGGACACGGGAACCCTACGTCCTTCCTCCTGTGACATCCCGCCAAGGCTAGGGACGGAAACCTCTTCCTTGAGGCTCTGGCAGGATTTCATAAGGGAGCTTGTATGGGAGAAGGATGGAGTTAAGGAGGAAACAAGGCAATGCAAAAGTAACTGCTATAATGCCTAGCCTGCTCTAGGAGGAGAGGCAGGGGATGCTACACCAATCCCCCACCCTCCTTCTAGTGGAGAGACAGGAAGGAGGGGATGCGGCGAGAGACAGTCAACCTGATTCAAACAGAGCATCCATGCTGTCTGAGGTAAGAACTGCAGTTGGAAAGACATATAATCTGCTCTGAATTCTCTTCCATGTGTTTAAAAATCACACTGCAAAATCCCAGGCACAGTATCGTCGATGCTGAACATTGAAGCCAAATTCCCCTCCAACTATCGAGCGAATTCCACAGTGCTTTCAAATACCAGGGTCTTCAGACTGCAGAGCAGGAAAAGATGAGCTGAATGCCAGACACTGAACTGCTGTAAGGACCTCTGCGTCTTTCTTCAACAGCCATTTACCGTGCATTACCTAAGAGACAGACAGAAGACACAGAAAAGAAATAAACTGTCGATTAGAAAATGTGCTCCTCTGCTGTCACTAGAGAGCTGGTGACCTGAAACTACAGACACATTGTCAAGTTTATAACAACGAGTGCCACATTTACCCACAAACGTTTCAGTGTCATACGTAGGAGTTGAAACCACAGCTTTCACAAATGAATGTGAGTGAACTCAATTTCACCAACTGAGCAGTCTAAATATTTCTAGACCACAACTGAAACGCCTCATAAAATAATCCAGAGATAAAAAAGCATACCTACGTCTCAAAAACAGAAAAAGAATGAGTGCAGGTAGCATTTGCAATGAACTATGCACAAACATCGATGCAATCACTGTATTGTCATCTATTATCTGATTCTTCAAATAATGGTCACGTTTTACTCACTCAGTTATCTTTCAAGTTTTAAAAGTGTAACTTCAGGAATCATTTACAACAGTTTGTATACTGTCTGGAAATAAAGAACTTAGACCAAACTGATGGTGAAGCACAGATTCAACACAAGACTGCCTTTGTCTTTAACACCTCTCATTGACTGCTTGTATAGTGTAACCACAGTTTAGGAGCGTGTATTGCAAATATAACCACAGGAAACTGTATTTCAAGTTCTTAGTAAAGCCATAGTGCCATGCTCTTTAAAACCTACAGTAATATCATCATGTTTATTTTGGTTAAAGACAACTTTAAAAGAAGAAATGCATTAAAACACATTAATGTGTTTTAATGCATTTCTTTAATCCTTACTGTATATCTATGCTGGAGCATCCTCGGGTAACAGCTAAATGACCTGAAACAACCTTGCACCCAACTAGCTATTTTGTTTGTGCACCAGGGCGGTTTGCTCACGAGAAAACCTCCCTGAGCGATAAACAAAAACACATTTCCTTTTTTGGAGGGAGACAGCAAACATCCTCACCTCATCACAAACACCTGCTTCTTTACTTTTTAACTACTGACACTCCACAGTCTATTAAGAAATTCAAATGCCCATAAAGATACTTTGTTCTAATGATTTATATTCATGATTAACATGAAGGGCACAGAGTGCCTGCCTAAGTATCTGAAGGAGATTAAATGCAATGCGATGAGTGAAGAGCTATGGTAATTAAAGCAAACCGGATAAAACTGATTATTTTAAGAACTGTCATTGTAATAATTTATATAATGACATGAACCTTCTCTTTTTACTTTGTTCCAATCACTACTGCCACCGAAAAATACTGCCAAAGCTAAACAATATGATAAAAATCTCAAATGACAGAACTGAATTTAAAAGCTAAATATAACTCAAATAAAAATATATTATGGTGAAAACATCAGTTCTATCCCAATCATGCATCTATTAAAACTGATTCTGAGTTATCCAACCACAATACATGCAGCTGAAAATGGAACAAAAGGTGTAAATATACTGTGCATCAATCAGTTCTAGCTTAATATGCAAGCACAAATAAAAGCTGTTTATCTATACTTTGACTATTCACACATATATGACACACCTGTCTTCCTGTGCATGCTGACTCTGATCCGTTCTAAGAATTGGACAGCAGCTCTGAGAGCATTAAGACCTCAAGGGGAGGGTGAACTCAGCACTGACAGAGCAACTCAACTCACATGGTTGTCCTAGACACAAAGCCTAATAGATTATCCCGTGTCTAGATGACAGAGCAATATAAACTGCATGAGAAACCACAGCCTGAACCTGACTTCACATGCAATCGGCTTGTTCCACATGCAGTGGGTTTGTTTTATTCTCTGTAAAGTTATTAAAATACAAATTTGAGTAGTGAAGAGAAAATCAAACAGAATGCATTAATTTATTCTTCAAAGCACTGTAAAACTCACAAACATTAAAACCAATAAAAAGCAAACACACAGTTGATGTGCCTTGGATACTATGTATAATTCTTACCCACACTTATCATTATCAGTGATGAGTCATTTTGGGGTTTCGCTCACTGTGAAATAATGCAGTCCTTTGATGTGGGAATGAAGTAGAGCTCACACTTCTCAATATCACTGGTAATTAGCAAACACAATCCCCTTGTCAGATCAGGAACGTCAAATCGATTGGAATGATGATCACTGCTGACTGCCTGTTATAATAGCTCGACCAGCTTTCAAATGTGACCTTTGCACCCTGATGCAAAACATACACCAATGAGTCTCTTCAACAGCCCATTTCTGCAGCCCTGTAACGATATTACTAATGCACAGCAAAACTTTCAGAGAAATCACGGTTTCCTATACACTGCCTTACTCAGTCATGCTTCAGATGCATGACGAGAAAGCAAAACTAATTCATATAGCCTAAACCACAAAACCATCCATATAACGGATAGGTGCTACTGGGGCTAAAGGTTTGTATGACACAGGATGGAAGGCTTATTGCAAATGTGCTCCAGCAACAGCACTAAATGCTGCTTTTGTGGAGGTTATGTTATTAACAGGTACTCAGCTGACAATAAAGATGAGACCTCTGAAGTCAAAATGCATCACATTTACCTTTTATTATGCACCTTAAAATCCATGCACCCTCTAAAGTCTAGACTTTAATGAGCTTTTCCTTTTGCAGCTTGTAGTGGACTGTGTGAGGGTTCACATTCCTCACTCAGTCCAAACTCATAAGACCTTAACCAGCTCACTGTGTGGTGCACTACATGCTTCTGTAGGTATTTGACCCTCAAGCCCATAATCAGGTCATAGAGCAATACCAAAGTTTTTTGGTCTGGAACAAGTCATCGTAGGCATCATAGAAAGGTGTCAGGACAGTAGAAAATTGTCTCCATATGCTTAGTGGGATATATCTATTTTTAACTTAACTTGAAATAACATGAAAGCAATTGTGACAATTACATGAAATCCGATTTTAACTGAAGAGTGATCAAAATACAAATTAAAGCACTGCCTCCAATCTGCTTCCTATTTTTGATCAATTACGTTACAAGTACACAATAGATCATGTTAGTATTTCATCACGCTGAATGCCACCTTCTCAGCTACAAGACATGGAATTGGCGCTACAGTGTGTATGAAGCAAAGAAAGGGTTAAAACAAAAAGGCAACACTGTACAACGAAGAGCTGTAACGTTGTGCAGGCCTGGCCAACTTAGGCTACTTAGCAAGCTAGCAGTAGTCCATAGGTACTAACCTGCACACACATGACAAGCTAACTTGGCTACATTAGCTAAAGGTGCAGCCATTAGATGTTTAGTGCAGTTAGAGGTGCTCTGTCTGAAGAACAGTGAACACTACCGTTGCACGGGCTGTACTATCTAAAGGCTAGCAATTGTTGACATGCATTAGCTACCGACAGATATAGTACTCTCACTTTTTTTAACCCAAAACCGCCCAGATTGGGGCTAGTTAGCTTAAAGCTAACATTAACGTCAGATATTTAGCATTAATGTTACATTGCAATCTCGATGCTGCTCTTTGAAGCGAAAGTGTGACAGTTATCGGACCCACATGAAGCCGTGTGAAAAGCCGATGTCATGCTTTGTTATCAATGTATCTCTCTTGTCGTGCAAGATGAAAAGCGCCGCTTTCCTAACAAAACCCAGACTGCTGTTCAGGCAAACCCACTGAACTCGACACTGTCACAAACTCCCTGCTAGCTGAGCTTACGGACGATTCTCACCGTAGCTTCGGACACCGGCTACCGGCGACCCGCGTGTTCTTTTCCCCGGTAGCTGTCATGCCTGTCATACGTGTAAGTGCATAGAATTAACTAATACAGCGACATTTTGTTGTCGGTTTGCTGGCTTACCTCCGTCGACAGCGACCTCCCTCTTGCGTTCGTGCAATCAGAGTTGCACAGATTCAGGGTTGCACGCGCACTTCTCTCGCTCGCCCTCCCTCTACATTCGCGGATGTACATTTAGAAAAGACAGCGCCAGTGGTCTTTGTGTGCAAAATGTGGGAGATTATTTGTTGATGCGCGTTATGGGGTTTTACGGAGATACCTGCGCACCGGCGTCCTCAGCCGCGCTACGTGGCCCAGCCAAGCTCTCGCGCGTACCACCACCACCGTCCCGCGCTCATCCCAGGCATTCAGGCCGCTGTCTGGGCAGGCGCGCGGCAGCGTGTCTGGGTCTGGATCCTTTTTCGTCTCCCCTCCAAAGCAGACAGGGCACGGGGCGCGCACACGCTGAGCTCAAACCCTTGATTGATTAAATCATAATGAGAAGACCCAGAGGATCATTTTACCCCCTCATAGGACTAAATTCTAAAACCGATTAAATCATAAATTTATCATCAGCGCTCAATCTTTAATAATACAACTCTTAAATTTGAGGATTTTGATGTACTGTCCATGTGATAATGGATATAAGACGCCGATTGCCAAAATGCAGCAATTTAATCATCCCTACTTCTAAAATTCACCTAATTAAACTGAGATTACCACTGCCTTGTCTATACCTTCATCCTTTGGTAGTAGTTTTTATTTCTCATGTCACTACACTGCCTATTCAAATAATGTTATTTGACACACAGCAATTAATGCAATATTTTAGGAAACATATTTATAAATTACCGATTAGTATATATATGACTGGACATTCTATGAATTTAACCAACAAATCGACAGCTCAGAGGTACAAATGTTTTTTTTAATATTCAGCCACTTCTGAAACATGGGGCATATACTTCCTCCACTAAACATACAGCAACAACTTGTAAAGAATGAAGGGTCATTCTCTACTGACCATTAGGCACATTATCAAGAAATAATTTGCCAGAATGTAGATGTCTTCCAGAAAATGAATCTAACAGGTCAGAATGAATAACCCATCTTAAGTAAGAGCAAATCTGAATGACTGGCTTTCACACAACAACAGAACAATGGCATTTATCATTCACAATTTTATGGTCTTATATTTAGAGGAATTAGACATTTCAATTATTATTTTGTAAAATAACTGGTGTTTTCCACACATGCAGCGCTATCATTTGGAAACATGAATTTCAGAGAATTTACTGCATTGGCAGTTCTTCGCAAAACAAAGTTATATTTGTATAGGTTACCACAGACAGAGTAGTTAACCCCCTCACTTCTTTATACTAGGGTGGACTTCATAATTGCAGACCTCTCACTTTGTCTCCCACCATGCTGCTATTAGCAGAGCCCAGTCCAGAGTTGGTTAGAGAAAGAGTGGGAGGAATGTATGTAAAGTTGGGAGAATTCCTGTGTTGAATCCTCCTGCAGCCTCTTCCATGGCCCACACAACAGCTGATGGGAGAGGGAGAGAG
This sequence comes from Parambassis ranga, assembly GCF_900634625.1. NCBI lineage: Eukaryota > Metazoa > Chordata > Actinopteri > Ambassidae > Parambassis > Parambassis ranga. The sequence goes on from NC_041029.1 coordinate 10,559,208, forward strand.
GGTATTCATGATGGTGAGATGCTATCACTGGGGCAACTGGAGTAGTGTACCCTGTCCTGAGGGCAGGTAAGTGACATTGCGGGAGCGTGAGAGCTGGAGGGCAATGTCCTCAGCTGCCTCCAGTTTACGGAGCTCAACCAGACCATCGCCAGCCTCCATCAGGGAGTTGGCAATGAGCAAGGCAGCCTGGGAGTCTCCCTCTGCTGAAATGATGGCTGCCTGCTTCTGCTGCTCTGCCTATAAGTAGAAATAGAACATTGAATTCAATTTTCTATACAAGCTTTTAAATGCACAAGGATAATAGGAAGGAAATGCATGTTAAAAGTAATACCTTTTCTACAACAAAGCGGGCCCTCTCTGCCTCCTGCTGGGCCACTTGTTTCATCTCCACAGCCTCTGTGAATTCTTTGCCAAAAGTCAAGTGTGTCTAAAAAAACAAGTGCACATTAAGATACAACCCTAGAGATAACATAGAAAATGTTGCAAACTTTTCCAGACGCTTCATACCAGTGAAACATCATCCAAAATGAGGCCAAAGGTGGAGGCTCTTTCTGTGAGGTCCTCACTGACCTGCCGAGACACTAGCTCTCTCTGAGTAATGAGCTCACCAGCATCAAACCTGGCCTACAAGGCAGAGACATGCAGTAGATTACGAGTCAGTTCATTATTTATGACATGACATGATTCTGTATGATGGGTGATGCTCACCACTACAGACTTTAAGACCTCTGTGGTGATGGATGGTAGCACCCTTTCGTCATAGTCCTCACCAATACTGGTGAAGATGCGTGGCAGCTGGCTCGACATTGGCCGGAAGAGGATACGCAATGTGATGTTGACATTCTGCAGATCTATGGATTGAAGGGTTCAAATGTAACTCATACTGAATTGTGGAAAATTATTAGTTAGCTTGTTCTTCACCCTCTTTCTTCTATCTTTCTTTCTTATTCTTCCGTACGTTTTTTGGTGCAGCGTATCTTCAGCATACATTGACTGACTTCAGCCATTCAACTATCAAAATGTTCATCTCACAGAGGACATTCTGGGGCAACTTTAAAAAAAAATTACACCTTTTCAAATACTAAGCAATTTCGGTGTCAGTTTTATCATGGGAGTCTATGGGAGAGCCCTTCAACAAGGGTCATCTGCCAAATGTATCTCCTCCTACAAATTTCAAGCTACAGACTCCATTTTAGTCTTAAAACGCTCATTAGATGCTGCTCTATTAAACTTGTATTCAGAATTTTCTAATTCCTAATTGTTTCCACACACTAGGCTCTCAAAGTTGGAGTGGTTTTTGAGGTCTCCTCTGCTGTTACCATGGTGACAGGCTGACACACAGAGGCATACAAAAATCCTTCAGAGCAATCCTTCAGCTGCAGCAATAAAACTTGCATTTTCTTCAGGAAATGCCCTTTTCTAGTTTTAGTTTAAAACCTCTTATGTACATTACAAGATCCCACCCAAGTAATGTTTGAATAGCTTATAGCATGTGAAGAAATACAATCAGCAATTTCCCCATTGTGGGACTAATAAAGGTTTCTTAAGTCTTAAGCATTATTTATTGTTACAAAAGCAAAAAAATAGAAAATTGAATTCATTCTTAATGAAGGAGCCACATAAATGTATGTAATGTAATGTATAATGTATGTATAACTTAGTTATATTTAAGAGACATTTAGCATGCTTTTTTATTCATGTACCTTTGCTGCCCGTGATGACAGGCACATTGCGTGGACGGGAGCGGCAATCGAAGAGAATAGGCTTCTGAACCCAGGGAATAAGGAAGTGGGTACCTTCACCAACAACTGCGTCTTGTACACCTCGGAACCTGTCAAATATTACAGCCCCATGACCTGCATCAACTGCATATAAAAAAGACAGTCAGTATCTCATTTACATTAAGCTGTGAAACAAAAGAGTGCAATGTTGTAAGTTTGTGTGTCTGACCAGCACTCACCATTAAAAAGGGCAGAGTTCACAACACCTCCACCAATAGCGAGGGCGAGCCCCAATTTTCCAATAGACTCAAATAGCTTGGCCATGACAGCAACCTACAGGTAATGGAAAAGAGCAGTGAGACAGTGAAATCCGTCAAACACACCCCCAACTTAACTCCCACGCAAAGTAAACCTCTTAAATGTTTGTGACGGTCCTTGGAATGCCAAAATAAATCCCCTTTTTCCAACAACAGTTGGCCTTGGCCTTTGGTTGAGTGATGCCAAGGCTGTGGGTGTTAGCTAATGAAGCTAGCTAGCATTAGCTTATCTATTATCTGTAAAGTCTGATAGTTGTTAAACTAAACTAAGCTAATCTAAACTGTGCACTCTAGCTTGGGGTTTATGATATGTACAAGAATACGAATAAAGCAGCAGAGATGTCTTAAAAGTATAAACGAGTTTGTGGAGGTAAAGTGCCACTAACACACCGGCTGACTGTACGCATGTTGTCTGAGGCTGATGGACGTGCAAAGTGTAGTTTCGTGGTTGGTCTTACTAAAGACTCCTGAATTAACGACGATACATCTGATTACTCTCGAAATAACCGTGGTATAATTGCTTTACTAACGTGTAGCAAAACAATTACGCATTTTAAATGTCACGAACACGCTGTATGTCATAACTCACCTTAGTTTCCTCAGATTTCTGTGACCTCCACCGGACACGACGCACAACACATGAAATACCAGCTTCACTGCGCATGCGCGCTGGCTTCGGCAACGTAGATTCTGATTGGACAAAGAGTCAGACTTCTTCTTCTACGACAGGAATTACATTTAGCGACTTCTAACTGCCACCCAGTGTTTGGATGTACCCATAAACAACAGCCGTTTTAGGATCAATTGGTTTGTTTTTGGATTTATTATTTTTCGGTTTTTAAATAATTTAATTTAAATTAATCTAGCTATCTATAGATGTATACATAGATCTATCAGATATATTCAACTGATTCTGCGACTATTAGGACGGGTCAGAGACTTTTCTCAGCAGGTTATTCAATCATGGCCAGTAAGCCTACTGAGTTCGACCATCGCGTCGCCCTCATAATGCAGAAGATTATTTGTGCCGTATTTAACTTGTATCATCCACAAATTCTTGGTTCTTATTATTTAGAACCAGACGGGGCATCTGCTTACATCTAATACATCTACGCATCTGCTTTTGGTCTCCCCCCGGTGGGAAGAAAACGAATCACATAATAGTCGAGTAGTTTCACTTTTCACTTCCACGGCATGTAAAGAGTGACGATCTTTGATAGAAACTGCAGTGAAACACATGTAAGGTCAGTTATGATTAGAATTCAGATCTATTCAGACCTAATGTAATTTGTGGCTTTTTGTGGCGCCGCAAGCAAGATCCATCGAGGGTGCGATAAGCAGATTGTCAGTTCAGATGTGTTTGATTTTTTTGTTACTTCCTTGACTGGGCAATGTGGCTTCCCTGTTGCTACTGTGTATGTTTTGACTTTATTTAGTCGTACAATCGAAGTAGTTTTAAAGTCGGAAGAAGAGGTGCATTGACCATCGATATATTCTTAACATTGTCACATTCCCATCAAAAAGTGGCTTTCCTTCAAAGAGCCAATCTCATTGCTATGACTTTGGTGTTATAGCCTAGACATTTATTGTTTAAAATAACTAGCTCCATATGAATAATAATAATAATAATAATAATAATAATAATAATAATAATAAATCTCTCTAAATGTCTCCATGTTAAATGTAATGGAAAGTTTTCAGTATGTTGATGTAGTGTCCCAGTAACGCCCAATAGAGGGTGTTAGATAATCAAAGATGGCTATCTTCCTATTTACAAGGGTGGGGTCTTTGCATGGTTGCCTCAAAAAAACACTAACAGCTTCCTAAATAGGGTTTTGTTGTTTTCTTATTATCTTCATGTCAGTTTTTTTAAGCCCTTTTGCTGAATCACAACATTTCTTTTGTGTCTTGTGTCTCACCTAGGCAGTTTGTCTTGATTGTGTTTCCTCCAGCAGATGGCAGAGCCAGGCAGGGCTGTGAGGGTGAGGGGTCTGCCCACAGACATTGAGGATGACAGGCTGAAAGACAAGCTATTCATCCACTTCCTGAGAGCCAGCAATGGAGGAGGGGAAATAGACTCTGTCATCATTGTCAAGGCGACGCCTGCCTCTGCCCTGATCACCTTCGAGGACAGCAAAGGTCAGGGGGGGGGGGGTCACGATGTGTTCATCTAACTGCGTTTCTAATAACACTGGCTGCACAATACATCTTTAACTTTCACTATGAAAACTCATGCAATCATTTACGAAGTATTAGTAAGCTATTGCTCTGCGCATGATTTACACTGAGCTGGAAGGTTGGCATGCAAGTCAATGGTAAAAAAAACGCTTAGTCAGGCTGCTCCATAGACTGTGATTGATTTCCCTTTGCTGACCCCTCTCCCACAGTGGCACAGAGAGTTATTCAACGCAGACGGCACATTCTGGAAGTGGACGGGAAGAAATATACACTCACTGCAACTGAGCACCGTGACACCTTAAACCCAGATCAGGTATATTCAGCTCTGACCACAATCAACATTTTAAATATTCAGTACAGTTCACTATTCTCTCTTTCTCCATCATCACAGGTCATCTTAAGTTTAGCAGCAACTGTTGACTACGGCCAGCTTCCTAAGGGAGTCATGGCATTAGCAAGCCTTCGAAAGAGCCACCCTGATGTGCAGATAAACTACACTGATACTGTGGGATACTGTACAGTGTATGGTGACTACTCCAAAGTGCAGGCTGCCTTGGAGCAACTGCTTGATCAGTCTGTAAGCTCACAGTCAGCAGAAAACAACTTCTCAGGTCTACCTGCGCCCAGTGGCTCCAGGTCTGATCAAACAGCCCAGAAGTATCACAATCAAGAGCCAGAAGAACAGAGAAGAAAAATGAATATTAAGAAAGATAAGTTTAACTCAAGTTCAAATACAGATGGACCTCCTGGTAGTTATGGTTGGGAGGATACCAGCCAAACAGATGGTGCAGCTCTGCAGCTTCCACCCACATCAGTAGAGGACTATTCTCTCATTCTGGATGCGGACATGTTCCTGTATCTGCAGAAACACTGCAGAGAGGAATACCAGAACATCCTCAGTCACTATGGTGTTGAAGCGGTGGATATGACGAATCACGGTTTGACAACTTTGTACCTGCAGGTTGCAGCAGCATCGAGACAAGGCGGCCGAGAGCAGGAGCGCTTAAAAAAGGCAAACAAAGCAATAAGCAGGCTCTACCAGGAGAATGAGGCCAAAGTCCGTCGATCCCAGCTCCCCAAGTCTATCCTGACTCCTAGGGACGGACTGAAAAAGGCAATGGACATTATAAGTACCAGACTTCCTAAGCTTCTTTTGATGGAAGATGAGCAAAATGTTTACATCATTGGTAGCAGTAGTGACGTGTCTGAGGCTAAGACTTTTTTTCTCCTGGACAACTATAAAGAGAGAGATAAAAGGGAGGATGTAGCCAGTCTTCTTCAACGCCCGTCATACAATTCAGAAGAGGATAAAATCCCCATAACTACGTCCTCTCCTGCAGGGTATCTGGATGACAGTGTAGATCAGATGCTGAGGTCAGAGGAAGACGGAAGTAGAGCTGAAGGAGCCAGAAGGTATAAACTAGCTGCTCGGTTTAAGGATTCAGGTCTGACTCCATTAGGCCTTCGAAATGACTTCACCTTACGAGCCAACCCATCTCCCAGTAAGCAAACACGCCCTGGACCAATGTTAGGGCATGATGTACTGTCAGAAAGGGCTGGCATTTCTGCTCAAGCTGCTCAGAACACTGGAGGGGACATTCTGTTTAAGACTGCTTCGCCTTCATCTGGATCTCTGGAGGATAAAATCTCTTTAACCCCAGATTTAACGGAATCTCGACCCAGGAGTTCAATATCCCCCTTTGGCACTTCTAAGTCAGGAAGCTCTGCACCTCCACCTGCTGGGTCAGGATCCACCTTGAAGCGAGCCAGTAGTTTCTCAGGAATGCCTCAGCAGAAGGCTCAAGTGATGAGTCAGAAGAGTCAAGACGAGTCCACGGCAGTCAGGGCCAGGGGCAGGTCTTCCAGCTTCAGTATCCAAACAGAAAGTGACAAACTGGAAGTCTCTGAAGCAGAGATTACAGTTCCATTTGTGATGTGGCAGTATATAAAAGAAGCATACGGCACCAAAGTGGAGGACCTGACTTCTGAAGTACAGATGAAAGAGAGCCGCTCGAAGGAGAAGAGGGATCTGACTCTTACCTTAAGAGGGGCAGACTCATCCAGTGTGAGTTCATGTCAGCTCGGTTTACAGAAGCTGGTTGACTCAGTCAGTTCGAACTTCTCTGTTCTGGAGCTGCCCCTGTCAGAGCTGGGTGTCACTGAAACAGATGAAACCTTACAGGCTTGTTGTTCTGAGGTGCGGAGCCGCTTCAAGAAGGTCAACATCCACATAGTGAAGAAGAGTATATATCTTTTAGGTACACAACAGTTGTGTTCTCAGGTTGATGCCACACTGCGGGAGGTATTTTCTGGAAATTTGACAAAACAACTTGAGCAACAGCACACAGCTAACCCTTCTATGTGGAGCTCTTTACAAAAGAATGAGGACCAAGGCAGCAGTTACGGTAATTCTCTGATGATGCTACAGAGCCAAACTGGAAAAGCTGATGGGACTAGCAGGAGTCAGGAATGGAGGACAACCTATAGCACTGACTTTGGTGGGAAAGAGGTTGTGAACGGATCCATGAGCCAACCAGTGAAGAAAGACCATGTCATCAAGGAGAAATTGAAGATTACAGATGCAGTGGAGACGGACGCACAGAAAACGGAGTCACATGTGAATGGTGTTGGGTCAGCGACAAATTACACTGAGCAAGGCGGATCTGCACATTCTACCCCAATAGAAAGTAAAGAGCAAGAACAAGCAGAGATTCAGAACAAACCAGAGGATTCCAAGTCAGACCAGGGGGACCAGGGGTGCATCTGCATATGTGGGGAGAGTGGGAGGTTGAGAACCAAATGTGGGGTTACCATGTGTTCAAAGTGCCTGGATACAGTGCATTCCCATTGCAGAGTTTGCCATGAAACGGAGCAGATGCCACGAGGCATCCAGGGCAAAATCAACAAATCTAAACTACACATGAGCGTGCCAGGTCACAGCAAGGCCGGTGTTATCAAGATAACTTACTGCATTCCTGATGGTATTCAAGGGGTAAGTGGCTTACTTAAAACATATTCTCACTGATAACTGTTGAATCTGATAGAAGCCTTTTACTTAATCTACTGGAGTGCCTATCAGGCTTTAATCTCAGGAGAGACAACAAATGAGGCCAGGACAGCAGCTCGACTGCAGCTTCATCAGAACCTCAAAGCCGAGTGTACAGCTCAGCATATATGTACGCTACTTAAATAACCATCATGTTACTGATGCTTATCACATATTTTAGCTACATTAGCGTAGGAGCTAGTTGTTCAGCAACCACTCAGTAAGACCAAAAGTAAAACAGACTGCTGTTGTGCTAATGTTTGACATATAATCATGACTATTCTACCTTACCAGGAGGGTCACCCATCTCCCGGACAACCATTTCACGGTGGGAAATTCGAAGCTTTCCTCCCTGACTGTGAGATGGCGAGGAAGCTGCTGCCCAGGCTGGAGAAAGCCTTCAGGTGCGGACTCACCTTCACAGTGACGGGCAAAGAGGAAGAGGCCAGGGTCACCTGGGACTGCATCCCACACAAGACCAGCTTGCAGGGAGGAAAATCAGGGTGAGTGAGGAGGTCTCAGAGAGCTGCACAATTAAAGGTCACATGCACTGGAGATGAAATATCTTCCTTTTGTTTTTCTCAGGAACGGTTACCCAGATTCCTCTTACCTGACGCGGTTATCTCAAATCTTGTCCTCGCATGGGATTGAGGAGCAGCCAGCCAGGCCTCAATAATAACATCTTGCAGAGATGGTTTTATATATAAATAAATACATAAATAAATACATATTTGCACTGTGTTTGCAGTTCAAGCATCAGGTGATAGAGTTCTTTACTCCAGATATTAGGGTTAGGTGCAGAATGTTAGCCACCATTTTATGTCATTTTGTTTTTACCGTTTCAGAAATGCATCTCATTCTGTAGTATGCACATATAGAAATGTTTTGTAGCAGTTGAAAACATAGAATGTATTTGTATACTATTGGACCATAAATGAATAATTTTGCATTTTTTTAGAATAGGCACAGAAATAAAAAAACATTATCTGTCTTTTTTTGTTATGCTTTTTTATTAGTCCTGGAAAACATGTAAGGCATATGGTAACATTACACACTGAAGCGTTACAAGCTCTAAAGGCCATGTGGACAACATGGCACCACGCAGTAAACCCAGAGTCAAGCACAGAAGCAGCATCAATTCAAAGGGTTTAAAAAACAAAGTCGAGACGAGAAGTGTGTTTGCAACCGGGAATAAAAAAAAGAAAGAACACCAGGAAGGAAGGACAGAGTAAAGAAGGCCTAGAAATCAACCTGTTGGGTATGCCTTGTAGAAAATCTCCAGTGGTGACTCAACTCTTACAGGAGGTGTGTATGTGTGTGTATGTGTGGTGGGATGGATGTGAGTGAAGCATTCCCAGAGATAGGTAAAGATTAAGGAACCAGCTGGCCGTGACGGTGCCCATGGTGACAGTGAGGACAGGGACTCAGGAGGGCAGGCAGCAGACTGGAATTCTCCTCCCTCACACCACACCACTACATGACTTCTAAACTAAGAGACAGTGAGCTGTACATACGCACATGCCTTATTTTCTGTTCAACTAAAACATGCATCCTAGTTCTGTACATGACAAGCCCAGCCAGGTTGTACTTCTGTGGCATCTCTGCAGTGACTGCTGAGGATGCGGTAGTTTGGGTTCTCAGTGAGGACAGATCCTCTCCTTTTTTTTTTTTTTGACTCTAAAGCTTACATCAAACATGGTGCGAAGGAAAATCTGTGTGTTTGCGCAGTGAAACAATGACGTTAGTAAATGCAAAAGTATAGTGGTTTCTTACATGAGGAAAAACTGCTGTTTGGAATGACCTGAGAAACCATATAAAAGCTGAACGGTGGGTGCCTGTGAGCCACTACAAGTCAAGACAGACAGACAGAAGCTACTGGAAATACTACACTCATGTGCTATTAAATCTAAGACTGCAAATGCTCAGAAAATTTCGTTTTACTTTGAAACACTGTTTTTTTTCTTCCCCTAGAGTTGCTAAGTACTCTTGCATAAGTGTCTGGAATGACTGGGAAACCATTTCAAGATTTAGCTTCTCCACGGTGGAAAAGCATTCAGACAGCAGGGCGAAAGTAGGAAGGGGTGGGCTGCAGTTTAACCAACAGATCCACATAAACCCCATAAACCCCAACCCCCAGACATGAAACACCCGCCCCACTTGATTGAGTTCATCTCAAAGGCATCTTAGCTCAAAGAAACCGAGGGGGAAAATGTTGAAAAAAAAGAAAAAAGTAATGTGTTTTCCACATGCAGATGAATGCATGCAATTTCAAATTCCAGATGTCAAAGTGACGTTTTATTTTCTATGAATGTGTGTGCAGAATGGGAACAGGGGCTGATAATGGAAGAGGAGTTTTGGCTTTAGCTGCTGCATTGCTGCACCGGGCCAAGAGGCTCTTGCAGATGCAGGACAGGAAAAGAGGGAACGACTAACAATCCTTGAGTGAACCGAGATCAGCTGTAAAGCGGAAATGTTGTGTCTGGGACAGGCCAGGGCTGAGATACGTTCAGCCAATGAACGGAAGGGATTTTGTTCAGCTGTGTTACAAGTGTTGGCATCTTTGCACAGCTGTGTGAAAACATCTGCACACTCGCTTGTTATATGGATAAAAAAACACAGAAAAATCCATAGAGGGATACCATAGAGCTTTGGATTTGGAGATTTCTATTCTGTATGTTTTTTTTTGGTGGAGTCACTTTTCACTGTGATATTCTTGTAAACACATATGAGGAATCAACCTGTGTGAGAGCTGGTAAAACACAGTGAAAAGGACACGCTGCAAATACAGGACAAAGGGCCTCAGATTGAGGTAAGGTGTGTGCAAGGAGACAGGCACAGTGCGGGCCTATGCGCAAGCAGAACTACAAATTGTGTTAAACCTTTTTTGTAAACTGCAGCAAAAAATTCTGTCAGCACCCATTTGGGATACAAAACTGACACAAATCATTTGTGTTTTCATTTTTTTTTCTTCAAGGTTGACGGCAATGCATCCAAGAACAGAATTTTCTTTATATATATTTTTTTATGCACTGTTAATATTCAAAGCATAGACAGAGGAATATACATACAATTTTGGCACACATGGTTTGGACCAACAGAAAGACTTTGTCACATTTAAGGAGTGCAGGTTGGCAGGTCCCCACATAAAAAGAGTATGAGCTTTGAACTTTTAAACCCTTGGATAACAAAACAAACAAACAAACAAAAAAATATATATATAAAGGTAAATTAAAATAACATTTTTTTTTTCACTTGAAGCGTTTGTTTCTCACATGGCACTCGGAACAGAAGCACCATCCACAGGTTCACAAAGGGAGCCCAGCAGATTAGAACAGAACACTAACCAGAGGCTGACAGGACACAATCACTCCCCACACCAGTGTGGCGGTCGCACTCCAGCCCGGATCGCTCCGCCCTGCTGCTCCACGTTTTACTTCCCACAGTCAAGGATGGATGAATACTTTGATTTTAGCTGCCACCCAGGAGAAGTTGGCCCGGGCATGGACTGGCAGGCTGAAAATGAGCGGACCTTTTAACATGAGTGTGTGTTTCTATATGTGTGTGCGTGTGTGTGTGTGTGTGCCACCTGTGCTTTAGCAGATACTATTGGATTGATGATGGGGAACAGGCTGCAAACCTGGAGCAAAATCAAAGCCTGTTTGGGACCGGAGTGCGACTGCCATGCCTGCAAGTGCATTAAGATCAGCGAGCAGAGTGCAAAATACTAATATCAACTGTCCTCATAACACAGGCCTCTTATCAGACAGGAGGGAGAGATAGAGTGAGAGGGGAGCTACATCATACTGTAGCTGAGTAGTGTAAAGGAGGGGGAGGAAATGTGACAGGAGAGAAGGATGCTTTTAAAACCTGACAAACGACCTGAGGACACACACATCTTCACACACAATGGCACACCACACACAGCACATGAGGGAGGCCACTCATGCTAACACAACAACATTTTTCTTTCCTTTTTTTTTGTTTTTTTTTAAACATTTTGTTTTCGTTTTTTACAAAGTCACTAGTCACCATCTGAGTCTCAACACTTAGGCCGGACTCACGGACAGGCAGCGAGGCAGGCAGAGAGGGGTGAATATCTAATGCTTAAAGTGGATTGGTAAGACACATTAAGGATTATCCTTACAGATATGACAAAATTCATACTGTCCATTAGGGGGAGCGGTGCACTACTATAGCCAGTGTACGGCTAACAGCACACATTGTCAGTATTTAATTTGAAATTTCTTGAAGCAACAGTTTGCTTCATCTCCTTCATTTTTATCATCAGGTATTCCCACATTTTACACCTGTTTAAATACTGTTCGACAGCACCGACTGTTGGCAATTGCAGAGTTAGGAAAGCAGAAAAAAAAAGAGAGAGACGCGGGGAGAGGGAGTCAGAGAAACAGACCACAGTGCCATCTCTGACGAGCCTGACGCCTGTTGCTATGCCGACCATAGAGAGGGAAGTGGAAAGAGGAGGGAGAGAGCAAAGAAAAAAAAAAGAGAGGAGGGGAGGCGAAGTATGGAAGCCAGCTTGAACTGAATTCTCTCGCTCTCTCTCTCTCTCTCAGGTCAGGGTGATCGACAGGCAAATGTTCACTGTGAAAGGAGCAGAATGCCATGGAATGCCTCGAGGAGGTTTGGGGAGGAAGGAAGCTTGATACACAGGGAAAAAGAGCTGGAATTCACCTTCTTAACTTGCTCATTTCAGGAGCTTCACTGTCTCAGCATGACAGTGCCTCTTTCATCACATTCAGAGTGTGTATGTTTGTGTGTGTGTGTGTGCGAACAGAAACAAATACTCTCTTAATTGGCACTGTGCTCTTCTTGCCAACAGTTGGTCAGCTAGAAAAATCTGTAACTAAGGAGAAGGAAGCTGAGCAATGATTTCTGCCTCCCTATTCAACACTGCACATAAAGGCTCATTATGGAGTTATTCATATTCAAGCAAGTGCTAAACTGCAGCCGCTAGACTGACTTGAGTGAAATTTGGTGGGAACACATGGATTATGGTTTCCCTTGCCTGGGATTGAGACTAGAACAAGCTTCATCCAGGTTAAGACTGCATGAGTGATTGAGGATGTCTGGCTTTGTCTCACACAGTCAAACATCATGTTCACAACCACGATGCAAACATCTCCAGTGGTGCATTAGCCAATCACAAGCATCTCTGACTCATCCTCTGTGACATAACTAAAAGTGTTGGGCACCGAGAGAGCAACGTGTGGGTGGGTGTGGTTTTTTGTTTCCCTGCCTGTCTTTGTGCCTGTCTGTGGGTCCGGGCCCGTGGGTGGGTGGTGTGGGAGTGGGTGGTGTGGGAGGTGGAAAGGTTGGGGAGGGGACTCAGCACAGTGAGGGGGGAAGTGGAGGTGGCAGGTGGAAGTCAAAGCAGAACAATATAGCACAGTGGGAGTTGAGGTGCGGAGGGGCACGGGTGTCGAGGGGCGGGGCCAGAGTGCGAGCAACCGGGGATTACGGTTGTCAAGGAAACGGCAATTTGCCCGAGGCCTGGACCATACCCACGATCCTCCGAGGCTTTCCTGTCTCTGTCACTCCCAATAGGAAAAAAAATCTTTAAAGTAGTGTGGCTCAATATTCTGGGGGATGGAGATAAAGGTGGAGCTTAGATGGTGGTTTTTAGACATAAATGTAAGAAAGGACAAGGAAGGTGGAAGTGGGCGGAGCCAGGCCTTGGGTAATTACTGCCACGGTGGACTTTAGAGATGAGGCAGAGGGGAGGTGAAAGACTGACAATGGCATGATCATTTTCTATTCCAACTTCTTCCCACCCCTGCTGACCCCCACCCCACCCCACCCCCAACCTGACCATCTACATCACCACCTCCATCTTTACCCCCACCCCTCCATCTCACACCATGCCCCCTGCTCCCAGGACACAAACTCCCTGCTGGTCTGCTTGACTCTCCATCCCTCCCTCTCACTTCTCCTCCTTCTTAGCTTCTTCCTTCTTCTCCTCCTCCTTCTTCTCTTCCTTCTTGGCCTCCTCCTTCTTCTTGTCATCCTTCTTCTCCTCCTTCTTTCCATCGTCCTTCTTCTTGTCATCCTTCTTCTTGTCCTCTTTCTTCTTGTCCTCTTTCTTGTCCTCCTTCTTGGTCTCCTCCTTCTTCTCCTCCTCGGGCATGGGCTCCGTGGTAAGGATCACTTTGCCGATATTGTTCCTCTCCTGCATCTTTCTCATGGCATCACCCACCTGGAAGAAAGCAAGTGTTGCAATTATTTAATACAAGATGAAGGAAAGAAGAAGAAGAAGAAGGAGCAGAGAAGAAGGAAATATCTATGAAGGCCGAGGAGTAGTAGCATGTTTCTTTTCTGCTTCGATGCACTCTAATCTTTTTTGACAGCACAGCTTAGAAACAAATCTACGCGTCATATTTTAATATGCAGTGTGTGAGAAATTACACTGTTTAGATGAAACTTTAATAACCTTCAAGGGGAAATGAAACTGTAGCAGCAGCACAAAAAAACACACACGGATATTTTCAACATCAGCATAAATGTAATAAAATGTTTTTAAATTATAAGAAAACATGTCCCAAAAGCTGCTTAACAACACAGAGGTTATTGGAAAAATATATCACGTCTATATTAAACAGTATATTTTAAAGGACAGAAATTCAATGTTTTCTGAATCAACAATAACAATATTATGTTTTTTTTCTTTCCTTCACAGTTTACTTAACCTTTTGTTATAGCTGAAGCATAGAAAATAAACTTAAGAATTTATTGTTCTATATCTTCTATTGATATTGGGTTGATGCATAGTCATTGAAATGGCTTTCAGAAGGAATTACTTCAGAGTATGAACAGGATTAGAATGATTAAAAAAACACGGCGATGGACATGTTAGTCTTGTTTAAAGATAGACTTAAAGAAATGCCTGTGAATAATTAGGCACTCTGACTGACAGGTAGGAGTCAAGCCTTGGAGTGATGTCACAAAGGATTCATCCATCTTTATGCGTTCATGATGTGAACTTATCCATTAAATATATGTTTATAAAGAGAGCCTCCATTGTGGCTCATCTGGACGGAATCACAGCAGATCACTGCCTAAAGTCAAACATTTTTCATCCAAGCATTTTCCTCTTGGGGACAGACATTCCTGTGATGAACAACTCCCTTCGCAGTTATGGATCAAGCCACTTGTTCCAACTGCTTTTCCATCATAATGATGAGTGGAGAATCCCAGCCAGATCTGCCCCACCCTCCTCTTGACCACTGTGCTCTGTCCAGTGTCTGTTCCTGTCTCCATCACTTCCCACTCCCCTCCTTCCTCCACTGCCCCCGTTTGTGTGAGGCAGGCAGACCACCTAACGACCAATGCCACGGCAACAGGGCCATCTCCTAGCAACGTAAAGCCTGGCTGAAACGTGGTCCTGACGACTCAGACACATGGGAAAGAGCGGAGGGGAGGAGAGTGAGTGTGGGAGTCTGCAGCGGAGGAGGGGGGGAGGAGAGAGCAACTGGTATCCCTCACATAGAGAACATGCACTAAGAGGGAGGGAGGAAGGGAGGGAGGGGTGAGTCCAGGAATTATGAGAATCATCTTCAATGTGAATGAAAGTCACAGTAAGAGCGAATGAGGCTCTTTTGGCAACTCCACCCACTTCCACCCTTCACTCTTTACGATGTGACAGCCTCTCTGGCTGCTGGGCATCATCAGACAAGAGTGTGGCTATTTGTAGCACGCCCATTATCTTCTTGGTTATCGGCAGATGTAGATAATAAATCATGAGAAACCACAGGAGGAAACATTCATGCTAATTTCTGAATATTGGTCAAGCATGTTTATTGATTACTGGAGCAAAAACGTGGAGGGACAGTGGGGGTGGGAGAATGATGAATGGGGTCAGGGTGTGGTTTTTGTACTCTGGTTGTAATAATCGATCAGCTGCTTGAATGAACCACCACCCAAAAGCTGTTTGGTCTTTGATGCCACTATAAGCAGCAGCAGGAACAAAAAAAAATCCTTCAGTCAGACTGAGATGTACCTTCTGTTATCTTCTCTGTTTCCTGTCCATGTCTCTTTCTCATACATCAGGGCCCCTCCCTAAGACAGACGCACATGCTGACTAAAGGATGTCACCATAGCAACAAGAGAGAAAGAGCAAAAAAGATACACTGTGAGGAAGGAGAAGGAGAGAATACAGCGAGATGGAGAGAGACAGAGAGGGAAGTCAATTACCTAAAGACAGAGAAAAAGAATCTGATGTTGCGAGCGGACAGATGGAGAGGCAGGGAAAGAGCGTCAGATGGCGGAGAAAGACAGCGGGTGTTTCTCTCTGACCACAGCCGAAATACTGACCAGCTCTGACTTTGACAACAGAAGATGTCAGCCTCTGACTCTCTCTATCTATCTGTGTGTGTCACACTCTCTCTATTCATATCTGTTAGCAGTGTTAATGTTGTCAGTAACAATCCGAGTCTGTCTGGCTGATGCTAGAAGACACACAAGTGATTCTTGTGGACAAACTTCGCCTGTTGAATGTGAGGCTTATTGAGTTAAGGCCACACCCTGCAGATACCACATGAACTGACACAGACCCACCTGGCATTCGCATGCATTCTGGGTGAATGTGTTGGAGAGCGAAAATGCACGTAATTCAGGTGTAAATGCACTCATGTCACAATGAATCATGCAGTCAGTTAAACTAAGGTGGAATTAGTCACACTATCAACCAGGGTAAAATGGACCTGACTGCAAATACAGAGGTT
The DNA here is from genome assembly GCF_900634625.1 of Parambassis ranga. Classification (NCBI taxonomy): domain Eukaryota; kingdom Metazoa; phylum Chordata; class Actinopteri; family Ambassidae; genus Parambassis; species Parambassis ranga. Next base: position 10,575,208 of record NC_041029.1, read on the forward strand.
GTTTACTGGAAACTCTCTTTTCAGCCAGAAACAACATTAATTAACAATAGCATGTGCAATTTGATGCAGGTCAAATGAATGTTTTGACCGGAACACAAGCCATCTGTTGGTCAACCTGGACATATTCCAAGCATAGAAAGCAAACCAGACAGACACAAACCTGCTCGAGGTGCCAGGTGGAGTCAATGCGTGGCTTGATCTTGCCCTGCTTGTAGAGATCCAGAATGGTGTCCATGGCCTGGGTGATGAGCTCCGTCTCCCCGTCCAGGTACCCCAGGTGGAAGCCGCACACAGACTTGTTGCCCTGGATCAAGCTGAGCGTGTGGATGGAAAACTGGTGGTACCAGTTCTTGGCCACAGCGAGCAGGTTCTTCTTCTGGCCTGCCAGCATGTTAGCCGCGCCTGGTAGGGCAGGAAAGCGAAAGGACAGAAAGAGTCTAAATCACTACTGGAAGAGAAAGACATCCAATAATTATAAGAAATAATTAAACGCATTGCAAAGAATAGCATCTTTAGATTGAAGACATCCATGCTTATTTACCATGCTAAGCACTGGAGTTGATACCTAAAACCACCTTGATGTGTCGTACAAACTAATGAAAATATGACAGCATTTGCAAATCTCTCTTGGGTGAGATATCACACTATTGTACCTTTAAGTTATGTCAAGTACCTCCACTTGTTATTTCTGTTCTATTTGTTTCTTGCACCTCTGTCTCTGTCTACTCACACTCCCACCTATATCTTTCACTCTAAAAACCTCTTTAGCACTTGAGCTGTCACTGTCACCACATCGCCTCGCTATCCCCCTTCCTTTCATGCTCTCACTGTCTGTCTTTCTCTCTCAGGGGGAAACAGGGGACACAAAGCATTCTCAGAGAGAAGAGAGGGATCCAGGCTGCTACATTCAGACACATTCCAGGTTTCGTGTGGATAGAACGTCCATTGTTCCATCAGGCATACTTCTGATAAGCTGGAAGAGAAGCAAGCCCGCACAGAGGGACCAGGAGGGTGAGGTGGTGCGGGGTGAATGGGTGAGGGTGGAGGGCACTCTATTGGGTAGTACGTTTCTGAGCAACATGCAAAGGCAAGGCCCTGTTCTCCATGGATGCCAACCCTGCCCACTGCATGTAAGCCAGTTCCAGACTGGCACCGCAACAGAGCGAGGCTAAAAGGCTTCCCACGGGTGATACGCAGCGCACTGAGGACACGGACCTCTGCAGGGAGGCCACACAGCTCATTAGAAAGCAGCTTTATTCTGTGACAAGTATGAAATGTAATGATATTTTGCAGTAAATCTGAGGATTATTGAAAATTAGGGTAGAGCTTTCTACCAAGATGATGTAATTCCCAATTATTCCAAAGGTTGGTAGTTCAATACCCAGTACTGCATGTATTCATTTCTCGAACTAATAACTGACTCTCAGGTGCAGCTGATTTTTACTCACCATAGGTAATAAGTTTTCCCATAGGCTTCAGCAGGTTGTAGGCCTTATGGGTGTCTGATCCTCCAAGAGGGTCCAGGATTATGTCCAAGCCTGAAGCGGAATAGAGGAAAAGGAGACAGTTATTGCTGGTGTGAATTCAGTGTGCCAATTCACCTCAGCACGCCTGCACTCTGCATGAGTTCACTAGGAGCAGCAAGTGTGCCATGTTTACACCAAGAGGAGCCCATACGTATTCAGAGACGGGAGAGGAGGTTTGTGTTTTTTTCAGTCTTGTCACTGATAAGACAAGAGGGATGAAATGCCTCTCTCACAACAAACCAACCTCTGAACAGATGCTGGGGCATGGCAACATAACAATGACAGTTTCATTGTGGCTTATTAATGTCTGAGCATGTACTAGGCTCTGCTTTAATGATGCTCCTTTGTGCCAGAGGGGACTCCTCAAATTGGGCTACCCCTCCTTACTTTGTTAAACCCTGGCTCTATTGATTCTGGGAGGCTCACAGCAGGACTCTGCCTTGACCACAGCACAGATGAATTGACAGAGAGCCGAAGGCAGAGGCAAAGGTAGTAAGCAGAGCTGCACATTGATCTGGGCTTCTAATTAGATACATTCTGTCTAAAGTGTCAGTTCCTGCTGTCTTCTTATCTGTCTCTGTAATGTCTGTCTGCCTCACTCCATGCTATAAGGAGCAGAGGAGGGGTAGAGGGTGGACTATGAAATGAGCCTTTGGAACACAGCAATAGGTAGGATGATAAACAGTAACCGGACATTGTTTCATTTCTCAGAAAAAGGAGCAGCTTTTGTGCATCTCTATGAAACTCTGGGTACACTACTGGTTGGCAGCGAATGTCTCCTTTTAACTAAATGAATTTGCTTTGGAGGGCAAATGACTCTACATACTGTCAGTCTAGTGCACATGGCAGCCAGCACTACTGAGAAAAAAAAACAAAGTGAATGAAAATGTATCATCTCACTGTCTGCAGTTTGTTTAACACTGGTACAGTCACACAGTATTGCTTTGTGCCAGTGGGAATATATCGATTTGGACTATTTATGAGACATTCTCACCAGAGAACATAATACTATGAACTATAAATGCAATGTTCATCCCTGTGTGGCCAAAATCCAAATTTAGAGCCCTATGAGAGATGCAGCAGATGGCAACATTTCTCACCTTTTGGACTGATCTTGCGGACTTCCTCCACGTAGTCCTTGGTGCGATAGTCAATGGCGTGTGTGACTCCACCCTGGGTGATGGTCTCGTGCTTGCTGGCCGACGCAGTGCCGAACACGATCACGTCCTTCACCGTCTTGCACATCTGAGTGGCTGCAATGCCAACACCACCTGAGGGATGAACAGACCGGCTTTAATACATATATTAGACACACACACAATTCAAGACATATATCTATGTTTTCAGTGGCAGGTAAATATGATGTGCATTATGTCCAAAACAAGCTATAACAAGGTAAATGTGTTTTGCTCAGGGATATGTAAGGAGCGCATTAAACGCAATTTCATTACCCAGAGAGAATAGACACCCACACACAGATGCACACACACATACACATTAGACTGGAGAAAATAGCCATTGTGGCTCAAATGACACATCTAATTTTTTGGTTCTCTTCAAAACAACCTGCCTAAAATTCCACAGGACAAAATGTCAGAAATGTATCTGTTTTGTTAGGAAAGGAGAGCTGGATAACATTCTATTGCAAATTACAACCAACCCAAACAAGACCTGCTGCATTGTCCAAGACTTTAAAGTCAGTGGATGTTTGGGATATCTGTGTTTTTGTCCACTGTATTTGAGAATGTGTACATAGTTGTGGCAAATGCCTCAGCCAATGTTTGCTGAGGCAGCCAGTGCACCAAGTAATAGGTTACTGATAAGCAGTGGTTTGTTTGAAATGGAGGCTGACTTGAGGACTTGAACTGAAAGGTTTCCATAAAGGTCATTCATGCCTGACTGCATAAAGAGTACATCTTATCTGATAGCTGAGAATAAAGCAACACATGGGTACAAATAACATACATTTTGAAAGGCGTGCCTGAGCTGACCGAAGTAACACGAAAGTAATGAGCTTGCACACTGTGGTAATCAGAAAAAAGGAAATCAAGCATTAGAATAGAGTGTAGAACGAGTGTGAGGATTGGTGAGATTTTTTTTGCCTAGAACATTGTATCAATGTGTTTTGCACAACTTGTGAGCTGTGTCTGTTACTGATGCACTTCTGGATCCTTCATTTAAACATAAACCAGTCTAATACCACAACATACCCAACAATATCTTCTCTGATGCTGCACTATTACATAAAACCCGCCAAAAGCATGAGCTCTAATGATAAAAACAAGGCCAATTCAAATAACCTCTGACTGGGAAACAGGTTTCTTTATTTTGTTATTTAAAAAACATATTAAGTGTACAACAGATTGAGCTGAATAGACCCCTCTGCATTGCTATAATCATGCCTGCTGACACCAAGGGTGGATCTGATGAGAAAACAAAATCAAGGCTGTTGCTGTTGGATGTGAGCGCTGTCACGGCTGCTTTATAACAGCACCATCTCCCCTTGTACTCAGTGAGAAACCAAGTTTGCGTTGCCAAGGAAACCTCAGCCAAATTGCCGGCAATGACTGAGCAAAGGGAGCCATTTTGTTTCATTGACTGCTCTTCCTTTTGGACATGAAAGAGTCACTCAATGGCGATGGAGAAGTTGGTCATCAGATCACTTCCTCTTTGTAGACACCACGCTTTGGACAGTGTGTGATATTTTTATTTATTTAGGTTGGTGTCTCCATTCGTCAAAAATATGCAAACGCTACCAGAAAATGTGTGTCTGTGTGCATCTGATACGAGTTTTACAGCGAGAAAATGTTGAATATGCACCATCTCAGTGGGAGGTTTAAGCACTGTTTATACTTAATGGCTCTGTAGTAGCAACCTTCTCGTACAGGTGTTAAAAAGCACCCATCCATTAAGCCTACATACTTACAGGCAGGCTGACACATATTAATATTTAACTAAAGCTGCTGTTATAAACAGACTCCCCTTCTGTTGTAGCTAAGGAAACAGCAGAAAATCAGGCTTTATTTATCACAAAAGGTCCTTTTAGTGATGACAAAACAAATTATTTTATATTATTTAGACATTTTCTTTTACTAAAATACATATCTGGGCCAAAGAGGAAGAAGGTACCTGTTTCTGAATCCCATGAGAACAAACTGCTGATCTCCCATCACAAGACTGCTTAGCTGTGCCAAGAACCCCTTACCGCTCCTCACCTCACTTCACAAATACACACACACCCACACACACATCCATACATACACAGATCACAAAGGGGAGAGGAGCGGGGCCACAGCCTTGAACAGACCTAAATGGCTCCTGGTATCTGCTAATCTGCACAAATATTCAAAGATTAAAACATTAACCTCTCATTAGTGAGTGTTTTAGTCCCTGTGTTTTTTTTTTCATTTTTCTTTCTCTATATCTTTAGGACTGTGCCTCAGTAAGAGTAGAGTGTAATTTAAGACCAGCCAGAAACACTTATCCATTGCCTGGGGAAGAAAAAGCAGCTTAAGCAAATTCTTGCTGCTAATTGCATTTGTTCTGCTCGAGATTCAATTGAACTGTTTACACTTGGAAATTAGGGAATGTCAAAAAACATCCACCTCTCTATTCTGTTTTCCTCTCTCTGTCTCTCTCTCTGTCTCTGGAGATACACAGTAGGGTTTTGTCTTTCCCTGAATCTTTACATTCTGGCACAAATTGCACTCGGCTTCCATGACATGACTGTTAGGAGCGAAGAGGAATTTTCCCCAAAACACAGAGGAATCCAGGCTGACACTGAGGCCACTATTATTTCTCCACACCCAGAGTTCAACAGCAGGGGCGGGGTGGGGACATTTAGAAATGTTTTACAGATTTAACAGGATGTCCTCTTTATTTATACACCTCTTCTACATGATGATCAGGGCATGAGCCAGGCTGTGATCTCAGGTGTTGCTCAGGGGGACTGATGGTGGACACATGGTTGCTGTCAGCACCATGACAGGATTGGTCTCTTGTCTCTGAGCTCAATGATGTGTTTTTTTTCTGTGATTTCCTCAAGGACTAGTGTCTTTCTTAACCTATCATTAGCCTGTGGTGGTAGTGGTTAACAAAGAATGAAATACAAGCATTTCTTTTTTAACCCAAATTCGCTGTGGCAGTGTTACAACACCAACAAGCTGGACTAAATAAATGAACGTTTTATTGCTACCCTTTGAGTTCAGATACGACAATAGGAGCTGTGGTTGGCTGTTTCTGAACTCTTGAGGTATTACGCTGCATTATGTAACCTTGGTGTTTTTTTCTGGGATGGCTGTTGAAGTGTGTGTGTGTGTGTGCACTGTGGGCTTGAAGAGCAGTTTAATGTGCTCTCTCTCTCTCTCTGATGGAGATTTTTTGTTGCATAGAGGAAGCCCATTTTTAGTTTAGTGGGTGAGTGAATTAGAAAAAAAACATCCTTTCCTTGAGTGTGTGTGTGTGTGTGTGTGATTTCCTGAGTAAGGGTTCACACACACGCAGAGCATAACATAATTATGCAGCTACATGTACAGACAAAACATTTCCCATTGGTTGCAAAATGAAACACAATCTGTTTGCACAATCATCTTGCAACGCCATATGCACATATATGTATAAATAGACGTACAAACAGGTGTCCTGACGGAGGTCTTACGTACACCTGTGACTGTTTGTGGTGGTTAGGATGAGGTAGGGGGGTAAGGTGGGGTCATTTGTCAACGGCTGCAGAGTGCGAACAAACGAATGCGATTGGCGGGTTAGGTTGGAGGTTGCCCTGGTTTCCCTCTCCTATCAGTTTAGCTGATCTGCCGCCGGCGATGCCAGGCCTGGGGAACGCAGAGACGGTTCAACCACGCAGCCCAGACTCCCGCTTAGTGGTCACAGTGAATTAACATTCTCTAAACTAGGGTAAGACCTCCCGAGCAGACAGACTCGAGGGGTGGTGTGGTGGAGGGGAAACATTTTATCATGGCTCCCAGGAACAACTGATCTATTAAAGCAAGAGATATGCAAGAATACATGAGCTGATGCTTAAACAGCAAGGGACTTTGTTAGCTGGTAAATAATGGATGAGAACAGTAATATGGGAGGCAGTCCTGGGAGAAATATTGTTTTTCTATCCTTATAGATCAGACATTTCTTTCTATCATCTAACATCAAAACTTTTTTCATATATAATTTTTGTCATGTTTCAATCCAATCTACAACCCACTGTGCACTGAGGGCTCATAATGCCTAAGGCTCTGCCTGCAGGTTTGACAGCAGTCATGAAGATCTACACCAGGATGTGGTCATATTCACCAAACCCAGAAGAGCATGACAGCACAAATATTCAGATCATCATTTTGCACGTCTGATTATTATTTTACAGAATATGAGAACTTAAAACATGCATCTAGTCGTTTCATGAAAAATCCTAGAGATACCTGTGGAAACTGAAATGGCAAATGGTGTATATAGTCCTTTGAGTGGTACTCAGAGTTCTTCACGTTCACCCAGTCGCGCACTCAATCACTCATACGTTCATGCAGGGGCACACTGGTACGTGGAGGGGCCAGGGATTGAACCTTTTGATTGGTTGACAACCCTTTAAACCACTGGAACTCTTTCAAAACAATACAGCAAGGCAATTAGATATATGGCAGCATATGTCTATGCTTGTCTTAAAAACAAGCTGTTATCACTCTCGTAGCTGAACAGTAATAAGAATAATGGATATAAACCTATTTTCACATCGAAACCCCCACTATTAGCACATATCCACTCAGCCTCTGGACACCTCAAATGTGATTAATTTCACATTTTGATTTGCAAAAACAAGCATAAATCAATTTCCTTTTTTTAGACTGTTTGAGTTATATTTCTGTAAAACAGGAAAATCCAGCTCGAAGATTGAGTTACATGGAAACCATGGCGGTCCTTCCAGGTGTGTGAGCTATGCCGTTAGCTGTGTCTACTGCTGACAGTTGCTGTACACCTGTAAGCAAGAACAGTGTTTTGTTTTGTCTTTCCTTTTCACTATGGAGATTGAGCCAGAAAGTAAGAAGTTATCTACAAGCCTTGCTAGAATAGGAAAGCTCCCCACTACAGTACGAGCCCCGAGTCTGGAAAGGTAACACTTGGTGTTATCATACAAATCTCCAGCTGCCTTCCAAGCCAACCACAAGAGTGCATCCTCTCAGTGTCAGGCTTTGAACAATGAGGATTAAAAGAAAACTTTCAAACAAGAATTTACAAGAGTAAAAAAAAATGACTTCCAAAAACCAGTGGCTCAGCTCTGTGGATTACCATTAACAAGGATTTAACTGCTCAGCTGTGACTGCCTTCGTCCATCACTTTCAAGGACGCACTGCAACCACATGCAACAGCTGGAATCCTCTCACTTCAACCCTAATCCTTAGTGTAACCTGGTGTAACTCTATCCAATGTGCAGACACTCCAGGAAGGAGCAGCTGCAAGAAGTATGGAAGCCACTGTAATTGGCTGGTGGGAAAAATAAAATCTAGACCTCAAACACACTACTGAGGAAGTTTATGAGAAGCTGATTGATAGCACATGTTATTAAGCAGTCCAAAGCACCTTACAGTGTTATTTGTGAAACAGATGGCAGAACAGAATTGTCACAAAGTCATGTTGAGGGAGTTGAATAATACCCAGAAGCAAAAAAACTGATAAATCTATGCAATATACAACAAATTTATATCATGCATTCCACATCTGCGACACAAAGCGTGACACTTAATACTGGCCTGCAGTCATGCCAGAGCTCATAAATAAAACAGAAGTAGACGTCATCATTGGAAGCTGTGGAGCCCCATATGTATGCAGGAATGTGTAGAGTGGGTGTGGTGGTGGGGTGGCTGGCTATGGTTCATAAACATCAGGACCAGTTCATGGAGAGGTTAGAGGAAAGGCACTTGGCCGGGTGCATTGGAAGACCCACGAGATACATCCAAATGTCGCTGGACTTCCCTCCCCACCCAGGCCCTCTGGGGAAAACAAAACGTGCACACGTTCCCCCCGATGACAAGGACTTAGAGCGCGGATGTAGCGAGGTCATGCAGCGGGATCGGAGCATGCGGAGGGCCTAGGGGGGGAGGAGGACAGTGGAGGATGCAGATGTGCGGCGCGGTGGAGAAGAGAGGCACGATGGGAGGAAATACAACAAGCTATTGTTTGGAGAGAAAGGACAGGAGCGTACCCACGAGTGAGGCAGCTGAGGACTATTCACCATGAGTTTACTTATACAGACATAAAGGCATGACTGACTGATGGAGCCCAAAACACCAGGCAGGCATTCCTAAGATGTTCTGATTCCTTTATGGAACAATGAGCCAAATGGCAAGACAGGGTCTGCTCATCATCCCTCTGTAAACACCTTCACTGCAGAGTTCAACAGGTTAGCATCTACCTTTAACAGAAATTTGCACATTTATGTTTTTTTTAAATATTATAGTAAATATGTAGCTGAAACCAGCAGTTAACTTAGCCAAAGGTACCAAAATATCACTCCAAGACAGTTAAGCAAATTATTTGAGATTATTCTTGATTAAGCTATACTAATCACTATACTTGCTGCATAAGCAAACACACAGACCTCCTGTCTCCTGATAGGTGGTGTGGAAGTTTTATAGTCAATTTATTGGGGCCTACTGTGTACAAAGACTGCAATGCCTATGAAGGTGATTTTCATTTCATTCACAAATACTATTATAATAAATTATCTGTTTAACTGCAACCCCCGGGACCTCAAGCACCCAGAAATCTAAAAGCAATTGAAACAGAGCTGGTTATTTTCCAAAAGTAATTAAATCAGCTGATTAAATTCTTATTACGAAAGTAAACAGGTCAGCCATGAGAAAGGTCAGGGGAGGGTGAACCCCTCAAGCATTTACTAGGCAAAGTGTGAGAAGATTTATGACAGTAGAAGAAGAAAATGACTCATCAAAAGCAGTATGGCTGCTGTGATAAGAAGCTGTTGATCAAGGCCTCTAATAAAAATGTGGTTTGAATCATTATTACAACCATACTGTGTGACAAGCAAAGCACTGCCTGTCTTTCTGCTCCTCAGCTGCACAAATAGGCTCAGTTAATCTCATGTAAAATCTTACTATTTTATCTTTGCTCAACATAAAGTGGACAGGAATGCAGAGTTGTGCAGGCATGCCTGGCACACAAAATCTCTGTTGTTTGGTATATATACATGTGATTGTCACTTGCAAAGCCCAATGAGGTGAAGTTATTTAGCCACATTCTGCATGTGGTTTAGCGAGGTGTACACTGAAACAGGGCTGAGTTGTAACGGTTGTTGCACTTGTTTCATAACTGAGGTATTCCCACACAACAGGCATGTTAGAACTTATTTTGTATGTGAAAATGAGGTCAGGTTTTGGAAGGGAAGTTAAACAATCTATTTTAATTGGTAACTAAGAATCATTACATGATGTCTAATGCTGTGAAACAAGAGGTAGTGATCTTAGAGTAAGTGTAATATAGAGCGCAGCTAAAGCCTTTGCTCAGATCAGCTTCATGCTCCACCATCATATTTAGATTACCTGGAGTGATAGCGATGGTCAGAGCCAGAGATAACAAGATGATGTACAAAAGGCATCATTGTGGGAATAAATATTTCTCAGCTGTTATCTATGGGAGAATCCAAAGTTCTTAGAGGATGTGGTCGGAAGCCAAAAGTGACACCTGCTGGCCAGGAGGATTGTGAGAGAGGTGAAACAACTTCCAAGGATCACCACCAGGGCCGTCCTGGTGAATCTGGGCTCTGCTGGAGGTGACATCTCAATACAGACAGTCCAACAGACACTGCACACCGCTGGGTTCCACAGACCAAGGAGGACACCGCTTAACCAGATAAGGCATTTAAAAGCTTGCTTGGCCTTTGCAAATGCTCATCTGGACAAAGAAGAAGACTTCTGCTCTTCTATTTCATGGTCTGATCAAACACAAATTAAATTGTTTGGCCACAATGATGTATCCTTTATTTGGCGTAAAAAAAAAGGAGAAGCCGTCAACCCTAAGAACACCATCCCCACTGTCAAACATGGTGATGGGAACTTAATGCTTTGGAGGTGGACCAGAGAACCTAAGTACACAGCATTGTGAAAAAAAGAGCAACACATCAGGATTCTCAACCACAACATCAGGTAGTCTGCAGACACAGACCCAAAACACACAGCAAGAGTGTCGAAGACATGACTAGCAGACGATTCACGTTTTGCAGTGGAGGGAGCTAAAGATCAGGGTGAGTGAGCAAGTAGACCCTTCAACCCGAAAGAGCTGAGCTCATCACTTACAACAAATGGGAGAAAATACCAGTGGAGACATGCAAAAAGCTGGCCAGCAATTTTAGGAAGCCTTTGATTGCTGTAATAGCCAATAAAGGCTTTTCTATTGATTATTAAGAATGGCGTGAATAATTCTGGGCATGCATGTAAAGTACAGCTGAGAAATATGTTTTTCCACAATGATGCCTCTTGTACATTTATATGGAATATTGTAAATGTATGCAACCCTGGCCGTAGTTTCCTTTATAATATGAAAAGATATCAGACTGGAAAGAGCAGCACAGACACAATCTAGTCCTGCTTCCCACCTCTCCCTCTCTCTCTCTCTCTCTGGCCCTGTCACAGCAGATACCTTTGATCTCTCTAATCAGAGAACATCAGGAACAATTTTTGACAGACACACACACACACACACTTACATATACACACACATCATTCCGCACACTGGGAGTCATGCAACGGGAGGATGTGCACATCTCTCATGCTGGTAACACCTTCTTGACAAATGTACACGGCTATTAGCCAAACTTGAAAGGTCTCAGCAGAGTCGTGTTGTACAGTAAGATAATTATTTACACATGTGAGGAATGACAGAGTGGAGGCAAGAGACTGGTTCAGCAAATGTTTTTTTTTTTCATAGGCTCAGTAATGTGCTTTTTACAATCCTGATGTCCGGACAGCTGGCGAGCCAAGACTGGCAGTCCGCCCTGAGAAACCAGAGACGCCTCCTCGACCAAACCAGCAGGGAAAAGCATCTTACAGCATACTTCCACTGCATTCCTCCTATAGCAAACATACAAAACCTCTGGAAATGTTCACATATGAGTGACATCAGCTGGATGTTATGATGAACACAAACATTTGGGATTCCTCTGTAGACCACCAAACCCACAACTATGAGCTCCAGTGCAAACAGTTATTGTTAATCTTCCAAATTCTTTCTTTCACAGTGTTAATATCAAGGGATAGATCCACCTGTGCTGGCAGCATCCCAGAGCTCTTTGTCATTTCTTTGTCTCCCAGAGAGAAACATAGGCCCAGGTTTCATTATGTGCATAATTCTCAGAGCCACATACGCCCACAAGCTGTCCCAAATGTCCAGGGATCCCTTTCTGGTTTCCCTCTGCACAACAAAAGTGGGAATGAGCGGGAATGTGAGAGCTGCACACCCGCAGATAGGGAGAGGGAGAACAATTTCTTTTGGCTACTTCTCTCCCATCCCCTCCAGCTGGCCTCATCGTGTAAACACAGCAAAATCAAATGCTCTCAGGCTCTGGTGCATCACGCCCCAAAACAGGTGCTTTTACTCCCTCAAATCCCCATCCTTCTCCCACCCACTCACTCTCAACTTTGACCTCACACTCCAGGTGGCAGGTGCTTCAGTATTAATGCAATTTTGGAGACACACTGCAGCCGTATCTCACACAAATGAACATTGTGGGACTGTCTCTAACAGCCATGATTTATAAAGACAAGAAAAGCATAAACAAGAAGTGCAGAGAGGGAAAAAATAGTATGTAAATATTCAAGTGTGTTTTTATATAGCTCTCATCACCATGTTGGTGTTATAATGCTAAATTCAGTTGTAAGGCTGCTAATTACAGAGCTGTTAGTTCAATAATTAACCGTGCTTGTAGGATTACTACACTATCTTATAGTGAAACACATTTAAAGCCATAGCCATAGCGAATTAATGATTAATCCTATAATATTAAATTACACAATCCTTTGAAATCTATGACTATGATGATGCATGGAGCTATTTTCAGCTTAAGACCAACAGAGAGGAAGAGGTCTGTGTGTTCTTCCCCCCTTCATACCTGCAGCCGAGTGGACGAGGACGCTCTGGTTGGGCCGCAGGTTGCCGAAGTCAAACAGCATCATGTAGGCAGTGATGTAGTTGACAGGAAGGGCCGCCGCCTCCTCAAAACTCATCCCCTCTGGGATAAGAAAAGTGTGGTTGGCTGGTACCACCGCCACCTCCTGCCACAGCCCAAAGCGGTTCAGCACCATCACCTTATCACCAACCTGAAACAGAAAGCAGCAGAAGACACAGCTCTCAGTCTGTAACTGGAACTAAAGCATCAACATATGTATGGCTTTAATGGCTTTATAGTTACCTCATGTGCTATTTAAAGTCAATTTAAATGTGTATTTATTTGATGGGTATCATCAGTTCAGGGATGCTGAGCTTATCCCATAATGCTACACCGCCGATTAGATGGTTGGGCGGTAACACCATAATGCACTAAGCAGCAAGGTATCTGATTATTATGCAACTGGCCTCTAAGCTGCATATTGTCAAGCCAAGGCTTTAATATCCACTACACAATGACAGTATTATAGTAAAGTAGACAAATTACAGTATATGGATCAATGGGAGCAACAGGATTCAGTCCTGCTATCTGAAGCTTAGATTTTCTTTGGTGCAGTGTGATTACAGGAATAGCACAACTGAGATTTATTGTTTCACAACAACAACAGCCACACAAACACGTAACCACCTCGTCCACTTAACCTCAAAGAATTTCAAAGGGCGCAAGCAAACAAGAAAAAGTGACAGAATAAGGGGAGTAACCAAAGCTGTGCCATCTCTGTCGAAGACATGGATACCGGGGTAATCCAAGACCTTCTTAATATGATACAATATGTGATTAAGATTGAGATTGTGGACCCTCTGTTCTACACGTTGCAACGTCCTGTATGGCCTGATCAACCTCCTGTCCTCATCTGCACTCAGTCCCTCCTTATCAAAGCAGGATCCTCCGATTCACAACTGTCTCTCTCCAGAAGAATGAGCCATGATATAAACTTCCCCCCTCCCAGCGCCCCAACTAACCAATCAGGACAACTCAATCGAGGGACACAGGAAACAGAGACGACTGTAGCATTATAACCCTCTTCCTGTTTTCTTCCTCCCCCCTTATCCACAGCTCCCCCTCCCACCCTCTTTCTACTCACTTTTTTCTCTTCCCTTCTTTCTCTTTCACTTCCTGACTCCTTTTCCTCTTACAACTTTAGAACGTCTTCCTTCCCCTTCTCCAATCCTCCCCCGTCTTCCTTCCCCGTCTCATCCTGTCTGCGTCTTCTTTCCTCCCCACTTCTTCATCATCTGATGTCTCATTCTGTCTTTTTTCTTCTTTCTTTCATGACGAGTGTCCTGTATTCTCGCTTTCTCATCAGTGAGACAGGACAATGGGGCCCATCTTCTCCCCTGGCTTCTCTCCACTCATCAGAGTCCCTGCCAGATTCTTCCCCATGGCTGAGCATAAGACAAGCTCTCCCCTCCTGGGAACAAACCCTCTCCACCCGGGCCTCTCTAATGGTCTGGAGGGAGCCATGCGCCTCGCTGTCTATCCACTCCAATTAGAGAGATCTCCCTCTCTCTCTCTCTCTTTCTTTCTCTTTTCATAACCTCATCTTTCTATCTGAGGCCGAGTCATTTGGTTTATTTCAAACTTTCACTTTTTCACTGTACTTCTCTTTGTTATTCACGGCGACTAGCGTCATTGCATCTCCATTCTTCCCTTTCAAACTCAATCAACCTCACTGCTTTAATTGGGGGTACAGTGTGGTACAAATCGATACGCGGGGGAGTTTACAGGAAACAAACATGACTCGAGCATTGAAGTGCATCTGCAGCTCTTCCTCTGTGCCCATGTTGAAAATGTGACTTACTGTCAGTCACACAGAAGCTGGTTAGGAACATTCAAGACCGCCCAAACAAGCCTTGTGACACTTCTGTTACAACATCTTTACAGTGAGACACAAAAGCCACACACATGCCGGCGCTTTCATTTCTCAGCTTTTCGTACTGCATCAAACGTATTCACAGTCGGGGTCATGACAGCAGGGGCACCGAACAAAGACACTTCCAGTTAGCTGTATATGAATGGACTTAATCAGATGGTGATTCAATTTTTAAGGGCATGCAGGCCTCCAAGTCAGCTGCTTTGTGGCTTGGAGGTTTGATGATCTCAGCAAAAAATAATCAGGCAAAAAAAAAAGCTGAGCTAAATTTCTGATTCATTGGGGCAAAAGATGAAGGTTAACTAACACCCACGCAGCTCACGAGGCTCCTGTAAATGTAATCAAATGAAACACAATATCTATATGATGTTAGGATAAAGGCCACACCCAACTTGGGCAGAAGGGTCTTTAGCTGCATTTAGCTTCATCATGCTGACCTCAAAAAGTATTTCATACATTTATGGAATCTGAGCAAAGGAACTAACACAGATATCTGTTTTTATGTCAACACACTATCACAAAATGCATCCACATTTACTCAAACTAAATAAAAGAATTCAGTGAACGTCGAAGGAAGAGATTATACAAAGGAGCAAAGCTATAAGATAGGGAGAAGGGAAGGATTAATGGAGGAAATACCAGAGTGACAATGTGCGCCAGAGGGAGATAATTGAGAACATATGGGCCAGATTCTACCAAAACTCACCAAAGGACATCATGAGTTTTTCTGTAAGAAACAAAAAAAAGTGCTGATGTTTGGTGTCAGGGGAGCATCAGCGTGATTTGTGATATTTCCGCTCTCCCTTCGCTTACTCACTGTTCCCCACACTCGCTCTTAGGTCAGTTGGGGTGAGTTCACTGTAGTATTACCTCACTCACTTTTATTGTCCCTTGAAGGGAAGCTTGTTGCTAACTGTTATTGAGATGCAACACCAGGCATGCAGTGGAGAACAAAGCTGCCTTCACTGATATCACCTTTGCTCCTTGTGTTATATTATGAGAAATATGAAACTCCCTGATCTTATTTGTCCATTGGAAAATATATATCACTAATGGTGATGTTACATTATTAAGTTAATGGCATTGTGTGTTCATACCTGTGCACGCTGTATAGAAAGCAGACAATCAGACACACCCTCTATTGTACCTCTTTGTGTGCATATGTGTTTTTGAGAGGCACAGAGATAGAGCAGCAGTGAGTGATGACCTCCCCCCCCTCCACCTCCACCCTTAAAAAAAAGTCTGTGCCATCAGGGTCAGCACATTCTCTCTGAGCTAGCTGCCAAAAGATCTCAGAGATCTCCATCCATTACGGAGATTGCCTCCTAATTCTATAAGCTAAAGACTGCACACAGGGGTACGTGGGAGTGCGATGACAAGCAGTGTGTGTTTGTGTGTGTGTGTAGAGTTTGTGACCTTTAAATCCAATCAACATTACTGACAATGTGGAAAGAAGCAATAAAGTATTGTGGAAACACAAGAGTCTTAACCTTCTGTGATGTGCTACTGTTAACTGACCCATCACCAGTCATTTGATTTATTATATTCCTGTCACCTTCCACAGATTTCCCATCCAGACACACTTTACAGACATATGTGCCACTCCCAGCCAGATGCACTGACTCTGCACTTGCATCACACGTCTGATCGCCGTGATTCTGTGTTATCCACAGATATTGAGTGGACGATGTGAGAAAATGTGGTACTCGTACAACAAACAGCGTGAGTCATCGCTAGATGGTGTGTGTAACATTTGGGTTTTGTAGTTTAATTGCCTTTCAAAGGCGTTACCGTGGTGATGCCATGCGACCAGGACACAGACATGAGGACTGTGACTCATCATGCAATGTTAGAAAGACACCAGTAATTCTCCAGCAATCCCGCGCATCATTCTTCCTTGTTTAAGATTAAAGATTTCATTGTGATTCTTTAAATCTCTTCACTTCATTGTTTCCCAGCGCACTGGTTTGAACTTTAATCGTGGTTATATTTATGACTGTAAATATTTTCTGCACAACGGAAAGTGGCGACGTGACGAAGAGGGCGTGTGAAACCGTTTCTCACCCCACGCCGTCTGTTGTGTCGCGCCTCGCCCTTTCCTTTCGGTGCGTTCTGTGCGCCACCGGTAACAAAAGGCGTCGGTGACTCCGGTCTCCGCCACCGGTGTCAAGTCATACTAATTACCATGGCACCTGTCCATAGCTTTCAAAATAAAAGTCCATTTTCATTAACATTCTGCAAGCAAGTTTTTGGAGGTACTTGCAGCACCCACAGTAGCACCTTTTTATCCTAAATGCTGATTTTATTGCTCTTTGTGCGTCCTGCTTCTCATATTTTCCACATATCTCCCTTATTGAGTCTTTTGTTTAACCAAACTCTCACAGCTTTAATTCTGAAAGCATAATGGTCTCACTTCCGGTCTCATCACAAGCGATTATGGCCGGCTTCACGCAAACGCTCGGCACCGTGGCGCACATCAAAGCGCAGTATAGAGCGTAGGTGCAGCAGCGAGGATGGAAGGCGTCCCGCAGATTAACATGTGCTTATTCAGATTTAGACTTTCCACACCCACGTATGGCGTTAACAATGAATCCATCAGCACTTCAGCAGCTATGTGGCAGCCTCACTTGAAGTTGCTCAATCAAAAAGTGCGCACCGGCGGCGCAATCTGAAAAGCAGGGAGACAAGAGGGGCGACGCCTGCTGCTGGCTGCATTGTACTCAACTTGTGTCATTTACACTACACACTTTTTCCTTCTTCTTCTACAGAGATAAAATACAACATGGACACGCTAACAGGTTTCATTGCTTTCAACTTCCAGACAACAAGTGCCGTCTCCTTTGTGCGCACAGATGAATGAATGAATGGATGGATGAATAACCTCCATCATAAGTCATAGGCCGATTTTTATTATTTTTTATGTCTTCGATCTCAACCTTTGACTTATTTACCTTTGATTAATGAAATCTTTAAACTGTCTGATACACTATTTCAGCGCTACCACCTCAGCCTGAGCGGCGAGCAGAGCCTGACACGCCCATATCCAGATGTAGCTGTTTAGCACCAAAAATGACAATATTCAAGATTTAAACAATGAAACAACGTGCAAATTCATGTGATCAGTGGAAAAACTGAGTGCCATGTGTTCTTACTTTTCTGTCTGTTACTTCTTCCCCCACAGCCTCCACCACCCCGGAGCACTCCATTCCCGGGGTGACCGGCGGGGACGGCAGCCGGTCGTACAGACCCTGTCTGGCCATCAAGTCGGCGAAGTTCAGCCCGCAAGCCTTGACCCTCACCAGGACCTCGCCAGCCTTAAGAGCCGGCTTCCCCTTCTTCACCTGCAGCTTGACTTTATCATAACCCCCGTAGCCAGTGAGCACCAGAGCGCGGTAGGTAAAAGTCTCCTCTTCAGGGACCTTCTCGGTGGCAGCCGCGGGGGTGGCCGCTGCCTCTGCGGCACCTTCAGGTGCAGGCTCCGTCTTGGGCGGCTCGGCTTTGGGCTCCTCGGCGGGTTTGGTCTCCTGCTTCTGGTCCACGGCGTTTTGCTGCTGGGCAGGTGCGTCCTCTCCAGACATTGTGCAGGGGGCTGCGAGACAGTGATGAGTCTAGAAAACGACTTAAGAGGCTTTTTTGACTTCTTCTTGTGCTTTTGCTGCCGTGGAGAGGCTTGTTGGTTTCTTGCTGCGTGAACGCTTGCCTTGCAAAAAAAAGAAAGAAAATGTGAGAGTCAGAGCTTTTTTATTTTATTTTCAGCAGTCTTGCATGGAGACGCAAACCCCGACAAAGTGGGCTGATCAGTGGCCAGTGGCTGTCAACGCCGCGCTCTGACAGAGTGTGAGTGGGACGAGACGGAGGCAGAGTGGAAAACACGGAGTGCTGATGAAACCCAGGGATTGGCTTGTGTGATTGGGTGGGTTTGGTTTGGCTGTTTGGGTAGGGCTATAAAATAAGCCTATATTGCATCAAGCAGAGAGGTGATTTGCAAAAAGGCTGAGAGGCAAATAAAGTTAAACCCCCCCTCAAAAAATGTTGATTTCTGGAAATCTCAACAACATGAAGATTAAAGCTACAGAAACACAGCAAATACAACTATAAAGATGATCATTGGGCCCCTGGGGGACACATATGTCACTGTAAAAAATGTTTTTGTGCTGCTCCCAGACTTACATAATATATGAATATTTCTTTGGCTGTTTACTGCAGCATGGTTAGGTTTGTGGACCTCTAGGAGCTGGAGGAAATGTCTGTTTATGCTGCCTATTCTACAATAGGATTTGCAGGAACTTTGGGCCTGCGTATGGCTCATTGTTGTAACTTCCCTGCGAAGGCAGCTCAGAAAAATATGAGCTTGTGTTGAGGTCATGCCAACTTTTTTTTTCTCTTTTCTTTCTGTTTTTTTTTCAGTATCAATATAATCTGTGTTCTATTATTCAGCGACAGTAAGGAGGATCCAGAGCCACAGAGCAGGGTGACCTCTCCATCAATAGCAAACTTACACAGCTTTATTGTTTTTATTATGATCCTGATCCATATTTCTCAGAAAAAGACGTAAGAGTACTTTTCTATTTAACCAGCACAGAGTATCAGAGCTGAGGCCCAGTGTGCATTCTTCTTTCAGAGAGCTGTGACCACAAGAGGAGTGGTGAGACACCTTGTGGCCGTAAAGTGCCACTCAGCACTTCTGAGGCCAAAGTCAGCAAAGTCCCAATCGATATCCCACAGGGGGGCTTAATGATGTAGGATGCAGGCATTATTGATCAGCCGCTTTGACACAGACAAAACGTTACAAGGCAGATGTCTGTTCTCCTCCACGGACCGCACTGAGCCGTTCTACGTCACTATGCTGCAACTCTTCTTCACATTCTCTCTCTGACAGGGCCAGCATGTCAGGAGGACGTCAGCTTTGGGCTGCAGCTTGGAGTCTGGGAAAAGCATGAGAAGAAAATGCAAATGCTAAACCAGTTTTAAAAATTTGTCCATGACAGGAAGTGGCTAGAGTTAAAAGAAAACAAGGAGTACAGTACAGCCTGGGACACCTGGTGTAATTTAGAGACGTCCTCTATTGTCTAAGTAGGTTACTGCGCGCTTAGTGTTGCTCAGTGGTGTAATTTGGCCTGGATAAAGTACTGTGTCACCACTGCCAGGGAAACTGACTGCAGGGAGTCTGGATGATGTCTGAAACACACACATTTATATTTGCATTAAAATACATGGATTTACAACACATTTATTTAAAGTAAAAATACACGAGAAGTCATTCTTTCCCCTTTGTGGGGGACAAGGCTCCCAGCATGAATTATTACTGCTAATGTTGTGAATGTGAATACCTTCAGGTGGCTGTAGAGCTTATTACCCACAGTGTGAAGGTGCCTATATTTAGCCCGGTTACTTTTTAACACACAAAGGTAAATATCAATCTTTCAGGTTTTATTACAGTATCCAAGATGCTAAATCACCTTCAGTGCTGCTCTCTTGCTAAATCACTGGTCTACAATTCTCCAGATAAGAAAAAAATGGGGAAGTATTACTGAGTAAAAAAAAAAGAGTAAAGAAAGAAACTGATTGCTAAAACTCTAAAATAGAGGATGTAATCATTTCATAGTGAAGTCTGCACCTTCAATCAATTCTACCCTCATCGGTTCAGCCGCTGCTTATTGTCATTGAGTGATCTGATGCTGGCATCTCTGCTCTATTAATGCTGAGTAAAATGTCCATCAGAGCCTCTCTTAGCACAAGGCAGCCGTCAGCACAGGCAGCAGTAATACAGAACACTACACCCACCTGCTGGCAGCTGGAGCACACTGGACCGAATAGTCAGCATGAGAGTGTCTGTCATTCACCCACTGTTTATTGTAAAGACTGATCCATTTATGTACACACATGCTTTTGTAACCATGCCTGGAGTCTCTTCGTCTTACATGAAATAAGGAATATTTTTTCCTTAATGTTCAGCTATTTGAATTATACAAGAAAACCCACCAGAGGTAGCTTGACACAGGCATTGTAAAAGAGAATCATAAAAGAACATTTTTCTATACTTTTTTTATTCAATTTACTTGTGAAGAATGATAATGTAATATGTGTCCCACAAGGTTTGGGCTATACAAAAGCCTGTTCTACTACTGAAAGCTGCCTCCTGCTCTTCTCTTGAATCCACAATAGAGGATTTACTTAAAAGGGACAGTTCACCAAAATTCGAATCTGTCATATTTTGTCACCTACTGCAACCTTCAACACGTTTTAGGACCAGTATCACCACTTTTTTTCTTTCCTCTTTACAATGGAAGTGTCAGAATTCTCCACCAAGGGTCACATGACTTGTCAGTGTAAAAATAAAATGCTCCTGTTTGCAGCAGCTTTTACCTGAAACAACCGTTGTTCTGTCTTTTTACACTAGCCATTAGTGTGTGTGATGTAAGTTTAGAATTTATTCATTACTTCAACATTTTGTAACTTATGTTTAGCATTTTGTTACCTTCAACACGTGGATGAAATATTCGTGCAATTAATTTTTTTTTCTTTGGTTTCATGGCAGATCTTTAACCATATATAAGACAATAAATAAATATACAAAAAGGAAAAGAAAGCCAGGAAAGTAATAAAATGCTCTGCTTTGCACCCAGGTTCTGCTGCCTCATTCATCTGTGGGTTCTCACTCAGCATATTTATCCACTGTCCACCGTCATATATCCCACTGACGGCTACCATGGCAACCAGATAATCAGTGTTACTCACTTCACCTGTCAGTGAGCATCATATTATGGCTAATCAGTGTGTATTATGAACACAGGTGTGTAAGGTAATTTCATTATTAAAACTGCATTAAAAACTTTTTTTTTAACTATTGCTTTAGCTGTGATGTGGTGTGATAACCCTGCAGCTTTATGTTTCATATTTGTAATATTTCACTAAATGTTTCTTTACCTTTAAAATCACAGCATAGTTGCAGCCAGTAGTTATTGTTCTACATTCTATTTGATACCATTTATGTCCAGCAGGAGGCAGTGCCGCTCTTCAAACAATAACAGAGGACATAAGGATTGGGTGCTGGCCTGTCGTCGCACATGGTGTAGCGTCATTTCATCGTCTCATTCACAAAAAAAATAAAAAAATAACTCCTCTGTTGAGCACCTCCGAAGAATATCAAATATCAACAACTAAATGAGACCCATAAAGCCTGCAGTCATCTCTTACTGTTTAATTTGATGGACTATTTTATCTGGCTATGCTGCATTTATTGTATCTCCATTAAAAGGTCACGCTGGCATTAACTCAGGAGGTGTAATGTGCTGAGCATATCTGCTGCTGTGCCAGCAGGGAGGGAGAGAGTGGCTCATTCAAGCAGCATGTGATTATTAATATTAGACTAAATCGCTCTTAAAATGATTAAAAAGATTCAAAAATACTTAAACTTGTCTGCCCACCGAGAAGTGTAAAACTTGACCTTTTGATTTCCACAAATAAAAACAACCATTCCAGATGCACCAAACAGCCCAACAAGTGAAAGACTGCATGAACCAATTTAACACCAAGTTAATCATGAAAATAGAAATATAAAAGATCCACGACTGATTGAAAATTCTCTTTGAAAATGGGAGCTGCATTATTATAGACTTAATAAGACTGGGTAGAAATAGAAAACGTGACCAGATATTCTCATTTCATCACGCTCTAGAAGCTCCAATAGGCTTGTAATATAATTTGTAAAGATTAAAATATGTACTTTCTATTCTCAAATACTGTCCCTCAAACTGCAGAATAATAACTTCACGAGTCACTTAATATCCTGGAAATATCATAAAAAAGATTACAGGATAAGGTCAAGCCAAAGCATTGCTCCCATTGACCTTTCATTCCCTATTAGAGCAGCCTATTACATTAAGGTGATGTGACTCTACGTGGATATTAGGAAGGCGTGGCCAGTCATCAAACCGGAGTTTCCAGCGAAAGCTGCGCGCTTGTGGTTTTTGGTAGTCGACCAGTCAGACAGAGAGAGAGAGAGAGAGAGAGAAAGAGAGAGAGAGAGAGTCTGTCCGCGGGACCAGGGGCTGCGCTGCGCGTCGGGACAGGAGAATCTGGATAGAGCGCACCGGCTCGGCGCATGTTTTTACTCCTTTTTCTTTCCAAATTCCGCCGCGTCTCTTATCGGATGCTGGATGCAACCCATCCCCGTGTCAAGAATACATGTCTGACGGACAAACCATGGACAGTCTAGTCAGCCGTTGTAAGATTGTGGTGGTCGGAGACACGCAATGTGGGAAAACGGCGCTCCTGCATGTTTTTGCCAAGGACTGCTTTCCAGAGGTAAAAGTCTTAACTTGAGCTTTTTTTTCTTCTGTGAAGAAGGAAGAAGCACTTGAATGGAAATAGAACACTATAGAACTCCAGTTCCGGTGGCGGCGTGCACCTGTCTGTAAGATTAAAAACAAGAGAGAGAGAGAGAGAGAGAGAGAGAGACAATGACTAAATTGGCCTTTTATGGTATCACCAAAGAAATGTACTTAAGCTCTGAACTGTGTATGCCATCATTGTAATTTGTAAGCCTCATCTTTTCTGGTGTGATCTCCCCTCTGGTCTGCTCACTGTGGCTGTGTACATCATTAATTGGATGACTAATATAAATCTCCTTTTTTCCAGAACTATGTGCCCACAGTGTTTGAAAACTACACAGCCAGTTTTGAGATAGACAAGCACAGGATTGAGCTGAACATGTGGGACACATCAGGTAAGACAATGCCACTAGATGTTTGACACATCATATCAATCTGCTCGGTGCCTGTCCCTGGCTGTGACCATGGTGGGAGGACTGCCTCCGACTCCCCTCTCTAACTTTTTTGTAGCCACCTCACTGATAAATTGCTCTGACCTAGCCAGCTCTTTGTTTTTAGCTCAGCTATTTTTTGTTGTCTTTGCTGAAAACGTCAGTGCCAGTCTTGTCTCTAGCTGGTTTGCATTCCTTCCAGTGTAGTCCACTGTATATATGTGTGTGTGTATGTGTGTGTGGATGGCCCTTCCCATGCTCCGGCCTGGGGTCAGACAACTGTGGGGTGGAGAAAGAGGGGGAGGGCATGGATAATTCACACAGAATGGGCCTGAGGGACCAGGGACTGCTTTAACTATAAGTGTTTTCTTCAGATTAAGATGGATGTCAGGTCACATGTTTGACCTGCTGTCTGCTGTTCTGATTGAGTTGCCAAATTTTTTTAATGTCAGCTTTTATTATGTGGTTTCGTTCATCACGAGTTGCAACTCTATAAATGTCACACAAAGGGGCTTTCCCGCTATGAGTAAGGCATTGAAAAGGTTAAACAGGTTTCTGAATAAGAACTGCTGGTGACGTCAGCGTAAAAACATTGTTGTTTCACAGTAAGGAAACCGTGTCAGGATTGTTGTGCCATCAGACCTTCTCTGGAGGACTGTGCTAAGTCGCTGCTGTGGAAATCAGGCAGAGAGTGGCATCAGTGAGCCCCCCTTGCGTGTAAAGCCAGGCTCCAACCCGGTCTTGTCAGTCTGGTTGGATTTACTGCTATGGGATTCCGCATGTCATGCTGCCAGCCATCTGACCGGCGACATGGCTGGTCAGATTGAGGCATAGAATATGGGAGCCTCCCAGAGGGAATCTTTTCCCGTAAACATTCCCAAAAGCTAAAAGTATCTTCCGGGAAAGATGATGGGAGTATTTTCATATGCACAGTCACTTGGAGAAAGAATGTTGTTTTTTCTTGGACCTTACGTCGACCCGGGGAGTAAATCTGCCTGAGCCTGTCAGTCAGGGGGTCAGGGTCCTCTGGGGCCAGAGGCCGCAACTTAGAAGAGTTGCTTATCTCTGTAAGAGCCTAATGATGCAGTGGGAATGCTGCGCTTCTGTCCATCTTTAAAAACCCTAAACCACCTTTGGCAGTTTTAGACTTTAATCTTAAGCCTGGAGCTGCCCACACCACAGCAAACATGACGTCACCCAACCCTCAAAGCAAATGTGTGTGTGTGTTTGTCTGTGTGCGCGCTCAGAGGTCCTTGTGTGGCGTGCCATTATTCACTGATTCACAGCAAACACAGATGTTCATATTTCTCTCAACAAGAAAAATAATTGGCTCACACTTAGATGAAAAAAGGCTTTCATCTGAAGAAAATAGCACGTCTCCTATCATTCCTCTTCTACAATCCGTTTTTATTGCTTCACCCAAAACCTCCTTCAGCTCCCCTACTATTTTTCTTTCATACACACTATCAGCATCACAACCAGTTCAGGTGGGGTTCAGGCTGTGTTTAAAGGTATGTTTTAATTCATGGTTTTTCCCCTCCATGCTCAAATAAATACCAGACACAAGCATTGTGAAGCTATCAAGAGCATGCCAAGCTAACAGACGCTGACATCACCCTAACCCTAAAGCCATGTTGTCCAATCAGCCTGCTGGCTGGCGGGCTGGCGTGTCGGGATTATGCAGCAGGAGTCTTTCTGAGAGAGAAGTCAAAGAGCGATGCTACATTATGGGAAAACAAGTCTTATAAGCAAAGTTAGAACTGATTAGGCCATATCCGCCGCTGTAAAAAGAAATGTAAACAAGGAGATAAGTGCAAACACAAGCCAAAAAGATCAGAAAAAAATTTCCCCCAACTGCAATTACATGTGAACCCGCTAGTATTAAAAGTTTTTTGAGACTCAAGAGCAAAATTTGCTGGATCATTAGTTCAAAAGGGTTATTGCAAAAATGCTAATCAGCTAGTCCAATACCACTTTGTTGTTGTTAGTCTCATGTTGTCTGAAGACATTAAAGGTATCAAGCCTTTGAATTCTGTCTATAGGATCATGTCATCAGATGATTTCATGCACAATCTACATGAAAGTGTGTTAAACATCGGGTTCGCTTTGTGTTGCCCCTAAGCAGTCATGACAGCGCTGACCTTTGAGGGAACAGGAGACTCCCTACTTATATGAGGAGTGATGCTACCCGCTCTTCCTGTATCTCCTATTTGTTTGCCCCAGTTGTACGACAAAAACCCACACTTTTTGTTTTTATTATTGTGACCTGACATTTGTATCAGTCAATCTCCCACTTGCTCTTCAAGCCACAGCCCTTTTCACCTCGTACACACCGCTGTTTTCTTGCTTCCACATGGGAGTATTGTCTCCCTTTTAATTGCTGGTGAAGTCTGCCTGCTGCGGTTCTTGCAATGTTCACAAAACATTATTGATCGGCAGTGGAGGCCAGGCTATTTAAACAACTTGGTTCACATTTCTCCAGCATAGGCTAAATTGTGCATTTCCATTTAAAAAATGCTCCATTGTTGCTGCATGGAAGTCAAATATCGATTTGTTTGGTCTCATTAATTCTGGTTCTTCCACGGGGTCTAGTCCTTGCAGGATGGAAGACAACAGGGATGAGCCGTTGATCTAATTGAGGTCATTACAGGGTATAAATCTGTATGTTTGTGCATGTGTGTGTTTTGGCTACACTTCCTAAACAAATGGGTATTTTAAGAGACACTAAAAAGAAACAGGGAGGTCTTATGACTTCTGGCACTTGGAGGGCAACTTTCAGCTGTGCTTTGTATTCTGCTTCACACTCAGCTCTAGGACCATCTGGAGAATTAAATAAATTAGAAGGTGATTGAGAAGGAAAAAAACACACAGTCTATTTATGTATCTATGTTAAACAAGTAAGCAGCCACATAATGATAGATGGTGTGGTCTGTTTCACCACTGTGTGTCCGCGTCTTAATTGACTTTTAAAACAAGTCAAGCTGTCAAGTGGTCAAAATGTCAATGTGGCTGGGTGATAACTTGTCTAAGGGCCATTAACGATTACTGTCGGTGCTCACGGGACCCTTTGGTAGTCAGCCAGTCTGGGTTTTTTACCGAGCCTGAGGCATTAATGCACTCTCTTCCCAATATGGTAAGGGTGCCTGGGAAAGATTCCCTGCAGGCTTGGCCTGAAACTAATACCCCACTAAGAGGTGTGCATGCTGTTTCTTACAAGTCCAAGTCATGACAGGCTGGGTTTCCCCAAAGCTCCTACAGCAGTTCGTTCACGTCTCTTTCTCTTTCTGTTCTCAGCTGCCTCTCTTATGCCTGACCTGATTCTCACATGAAAATCTTGCTTTATGTTTAGTCATGCTGCTTTCAGGAACCAGTCCACAAGAATCTTTCTTATTTTGCTGACATCTAATGACATCTAATGTGCTGTAGCTTGTATCACTTTAATTTCTGTTGACCTTTTCCCCCTGATCTGCAATGTTAGCTATTACCTCCACAATCCTAACGTCTACTTTTTCCCCCTAAACAAAGTGCTGTTGCTGCTGGGAACATGAAGCACATCACTTGCTGTGCTGTGGAGGTTTTTTTTAATTTTTTTTTATTCCTGCAACACTCCTGCCTGGCACCGGGTGTTCACAACAACACACACAAAAAAATAAAACATAAAAGCTGTCTTGAACTGGCTACAGCTGACAGTGATGGAAACATTTTAGTCTGAAAATGTCACAGATTATTGCTCTAGACTGAGATAAGGGTCTCTGAAATAGGAGTTAGCACTCGCATGGAAATCTTGCTTTCTGTTTAGTCATGCCTCAGTGTGCTTTCAAGTCAGAATCTACAGGCATCATCTTGCTTTTTTGGCTGCCATCTTTGACACTAATCGCTCACATTGGGGTGCAGTATCCTCACTTGTCATTCCAACTTTGTGTCTGTCACTCCTATGACGAGTTCTAAAGAACCTCTTGTCTCTGCTGAGTCAGTTAAAGTGGGTTTTGTTAGGGATGTTATCGGCAAGACATTGTTATCAGCAGCTACAGGCCCTGAAGTGAAATCAGTCTGCAAGAGCGATACTGTTCCAGCAGAGATGTTGACATTGTCTAATATTCAGTGTGTGGCATTATTAGTTGGGGGAGAGATATGTGCAGTGATAGCTCAGTATTGGTCATATGAGGAAGAGCCAGCTGGCATGTCTTCAACACTACAAATTCTTAATGTGGTAATTCCTTTATAGGAAATGCTGGATGTTCTTTCTAATAAAGTAGGAAACTATGTGAATATATCAGTAGCCAACTCAAAGAACTTGAAAAATATTAGCATATCACATATCAGCAAAAAAAATCAACATAATTCTTCCCTAGTATTTGTTGTTATTTTGAGAGCGTCCTCGTATTTTTTACAGTGAGAGGTGTGATCATTTTTAACAAGACGCTACAAGCGCGTAACGCCGCTCTCCAGAGTCGCAGTCTGGCCGTCTCCCCTCCCCTCATACTTGACTTTCCAACATTCCTGGTGCCTTTATGCTCTTTAAACTTCACATTCTCTGCGCAGTAGAGCGGCAGGGCGTCCAGCGGCCTATAAAAACACACACTAGTTCAGCGGGCTTTTTTGTTCCTCAACACTTTCCACTTGATTAATCTTTAATGGACAGTGAGTGAACTACAGCAACAGCGCAGGCCAGAAAGAAAATCAACAGACCCTCCTCCTCCACCCCTCTGCCCGCAGTTTGCTGGAGCTGAAAGCGATATGATCCGAGTATCCTGATCACAGGAGATAACTGTTTCTGCTCTCAGCTTGCTGTGTTTGGTGTTGTTGAATCAGTACTGTAACACTGAATGATTGAAGATCCTCCCTTTTTCTCTGAATAAGGTCAAATTATAGCTGCACTTCAAGTGGTTGAACTCACAGGAGATCCACTCTTGTAAATATAACTTTATGTTGATTGTTTTCAACATCCTGATGAGAAGGATGGATGACAACATCCTTTCAACTAGTGTTCACAAGCATGCTCTAAGCTGAAAGTTGTTCTTTCTCTTTGCCTAACCAGCCCAGGGCAATAACTGCCTAATCCAAACCTGTTTTGATGATGCATAGGAGGCTGGAAGGCACTCCCCTACACCGGGGAACAGTCACTGCATGACAGTTTCTGGTAATGAGTAAACAGAGGATAGTGCAAGCTTGGTGAAATACTGTAGGTTAACACAGCTGTTTGTCTCCAATTAAACACATTAAATGAAGGAAGTTTCCCTATCCTCCCTAGTTCACCCAAAATATTACAGATTAAAATCAAACTATTTTGCCATGGACGATTTCAGAACACACCTTAGTTAACGCTGCAGATATGCCGTATTTCAAGTTTCAAAAGGATGCATTTGTATAATAAAATACAACCAGGAAGTGTTGAAGCAGGATGACGCGGTTCTGCCTTCCAACATTGTACAAAACATAGGCTTGAATACCTTGCTTAAGGACACAGCCATCTTGGAAAAAGATGCCATCGCCATCTTAGAACCAGAGTATGTGAAATAGAGGTTGAGAGGTAAAACCACATTGTCGCTGTTCTGCCCAATCACACCCCTCTATTGACTTTTTGCTTACCTTAGCTGCCACACTGGCTACTAACTGCAACATTACTGCCTCTAACTAATGAAATGTAAATGTGTATATGCATATATATAAAGAAATAAAGCATGTGAACACAGTTTATGGTGATTAAACACACGCTAATTAGCCATGAACCATCTTGGGGACTCTTAGTTGCTGTGTCCCATCCCGTCGCCCACCAATGATATTCAGTATTGACTGGTTATGTGGGTAAATCATTTGCTGTGGCTGCTGAAGCATGAAAAACCATGTAAGGTGTATCATTCTGAACCCTTTATACAAATTTAATGAAAGTTTCTGTTCCCTATTTGTTAGCTGAAGTGTGAACATAAGAGCAGCTGCACACTGGCTACAGCATAGTGTACTTAGTTTAACAAGTTTAGCAATAAATGTAGGTCTGTGTACCAGGACTCCAGTCTACATAGACAGATACTGGAATGCTTGTGAGCGTATTTTTGGACGGAAGGGGGCTACCATTCTGTCCCTGTGGACTTATTGATAGTAGAATACCAGAGTAATATCTTCCGGCCCCCTTCCTGTCATCCCTGTAGCATCAGGTCTGAGGCGAGCCCGCAGACTTTCTGGCAGGCTGCACCGTATAATCTCTGGGATTAAAGCGGGTGCAGAGAAATCAACCTGCAAATGATGAAATGGTACCTTCAGAAATAAAGATTCATGAGTACCTTTTGACATTTCAAAGAGGAATCTATGTTTCCTATTTGCAAATGATCCCTCGCCCTTTCCTGAAAAATGATCTCATGACTGTTTGAGTGTTGCATTATGGAAATGCTGGAAGACAGCTGACAGTTCTGGCTAACAGGCTAAATGTTTTGGGTTTTTTCCTTGGTGGCAAGAAGCACTGTAAAATATCATGAATAATAATGGTGTTTCCAAAGAAAAAAAGAGAACACGAGGGGTTAAATGTGACTCATTTGAAGGTGGATTGTCAGGTATCTTTTTCTCTGTGCTATTTACCCTCCCCTCTTCCTATTCCCTTGTTCTCCATCCCTGATAGCCCATTAGTCAAGGCAGCTGATGCAGCGGCGCTGTGTGGAGGTCAGTAGCAGTCAGGGGCCGTGTTAAGCAGGGGGGGTGGGCAGAAGTGCTGCATGAAAGCCAGCCAGACACACTGACAGAACACAGAGGCTGTAATTACGACACAGACTATCTGCTCTCCTCAGTGACACAGTCAAGCACACGCACTTGCACGCAGACACCTATACACATCCACTTTTTTTTAGACGCTTATCCCACATGTCCACCGGCCCATAAACAATAAAACAAGCACTCCTGAGAGGCCCCAGAGCATAGACTGTGGCTCCCCCATCCCTCTGACCTCTTATTTAAGTCAGAGGAGCCTGTAAATGTTGTCCGTGGATACAGCCACACAATCCTTCACCACATTTTAGCCTCCTTACACTGTCAGCTTAATGCTAAGCACCAGGCAAAAGTGTATAATCTGCTTAAATAGCATGTCTATGGCAGAACAGCGCTGCACGCTGCTGATAGCTCTTGTTTGAGCTTTTACTTAGTTAATGTGCTATTGTACAAATCAAAGTGATAAGTTATTAAGGACTGAACATTAAATGGACAGAGTTAAAAAGGAGTCTTTGGGTACATTGTAAAAGGAAAAAGAGGACTTCTGATTCACTCACACTGACTCAGATTACAAGCCCTGTCATTTCACAGTACAAACAGAGAGTCATTACAATGACAGGGAATAAACGGATACAATTAATATTTGTACTGTTTTGTTGGCCAACATAAAAAGTAGGCTAGGAATACATTATAGTTTTTGACATAACTGTGATCTCTGAATGTAGATCTAACTGCTTCTCCATGGTTACCCTCAATCTGATACAAGCAGCAAAATGAAATCAATGCAGACGTGGAGGGGCAGCCTGCCTGAGTGACAGGTGGGTGTACCGCTAGCTGTCTTACCAGGCTGAAATGTGCTTTAAAGTCTAAAATTTGATCTCTTGAGATCACTTTTCTAGGCCTCTGCAACATCCATAGGAAACATCTGTTTCTTTAGCTCATAGTTAGCCAGTTGCTAACTGGTCGGTGCTGAGCAGCATTTCTGCTCAACAACAAAAGTGGACAATGATGTAAATCTTGCTCATTTGTATGTTTACTATAAAATCATTAATCATAACAGATTAAGCTCTCAAATCTCCCATGGTTAAAAGCAAAAGACAAATACAAACAACAGTTGTGATGGATGTGTGTGAGTACATGCATGTACGTGTATGGGAGAATGTATGGGAATTCCTACAGCTCTGAGCCTGTGACCTCTACTATTGTTTCTCAGCTGACCGGAGGCGTAATGTTGGGCTGTTGAGAGAGGGTGCCGGGGTGGGAGCTGGGGCACAATGAGGAAGGAAAGCACATCTGCTTCCCCCACCCAAGAATACGGGTAGCAAGCTGCCCTAAGAACATGTCAGAAGAGCACTAGATTGAAAAAAAAGGGGGAACAGAAGGAGTACACAGAAGGAGAAGTGTGCATCTGTGCTTTTCCCACCCCCATGCCACCACCCCACCCTCCGAGGCTTTGTGTTGTGAGTAAGAGTTGTCGGTGGCACCCTTGGGACCTGACCCACTCTGGTCTTTTGGGAAAACACGTACACAAACGCCACCTGTGTCACATTTTTCTGCAGCCTCTTGTTATACGCTTAGCTACATATATGTAGCAATATAAAACAGTCATTGAGGATTTAATGCACCGCTTTGTCTAATGCACTAAGAAAGGAGGAAGTGTGCTTCAATTATGCAGCCTGTTGTCATTGACCCACAGTAACACTATCTATCTATGGTGCAATGCAAAGGAAGTCATTGATACAGAAGGAAGGGCACATCTGTGTGACCACATTAGGCTTTGTTCCTTTAGAAAGATTAACAGCCACTATCTTGATGGTTGTGTATTTCTCCTCTTATTCTTATAATTGCTTGTCAAAACATCCAGCTCTCTCTACTTTTTCATCAAGCAATGGAGAGGCTGCTGCTTAAATGCGCTCGAATACAGCAACTTCATCATTTTCCCAAACAAATACACAACAAATTACGGTTCTATTTCAACGTGATTTGTTGCTGTGAGCATTCATTATATTTGAGATACTCATGCAGGTCCTAATTTAGTGTGTCGGAACAGATTTCCAATGAAATGCTACCATTATTGCCATAAAACACACTTTTCAGGAATGTAATCACTAAACTAAAAAAACAAACTACTGTGATACTTGGAGCAGTAATTGGATTACAGTAACACCACCCCCCAGCACTGTTCACGCAATTTAACAAGAGACACAAAGTAATCCACCCTGACACTAAACCAGGCATTTGTTCCTGTTCAGCAGCTACAGCAGCAGCAGCAGCAACAGTGAATGCCTCAGTCATCCAGGCAGATAGGAAACCCACCCGGGGAGCTGTGGCACTGTGTGTTTTCTCCCAGTCCACTCCCTCTGCCGAGTGCAACACTACCCGATGCAGCGCCAGCTTTGATCAGCTCACTTCAAACAGACACACTGACTGGCTCTGCTGCTCCCAAAGCTACTGCTCAGTCCCTCTGGCCACCCACCTCCACAGGAGCACACACAAAAAAAACCCTTCTCAGCATCCGTCTGCAACCCATCCGAGCGTAAGGGGATACAGGAAGAGAGGCCGTATTTCACCTCTATCCGTCACCCCCCCACCTGCACCTCGCTTCCACACACTCGACAGATCCCATCATTTATGGATGACTTTATTTATAAACAAGATCCAGGGCGCTCTCTTTCTCACTGCTGCTGCTTTTGTAGAAGTGAAAGTGTACTTGCCATGTGTCCCTGGTGACCTCCCTTGGGGGTCGCAGAGTGGGTTGGGGTATAGATAGCACCATGATAGGGTTGTGTTTGGATGGATATGCACCGGAGGAAGTGGAGCCGATGGAGCAGAGGATGTCCTTTTCCACTCACAACTTTCCCTTTCAAATGTCTGAGTAGCTGAGAACCGAACCAAATACTCTCAGCCCTCCTTTCATTTCCAGACAGACAGCCGAGGACTGACAAGCAGCAGTCAGTGTTATTACAAGTTTTAATGGAAATCTTCAAGTGGGGTACAAGTTTTGAAAGGAGTGCATGAGACTGAAAGATGAAGGGGTAATAAAGGATCTCGTCCTCCTCAGGGGTGAAAACGAATGTGATGAGAGGAATTTGAATACTGTGTGTGTGAGGTGATCTTGAGCAGGGCTTTTCAGAGCAGGATTCATTGTGACAGAGCAATCACAACTTCTTAAAGAATTGGGGAATGAGTGGCAATGTTGGCAGGTGACTTCAAACAACTGGAAACGGTGTTAGGAAGCGTTAGGAAGCTGCAGGCTCCGCAACCCACTACTACTATGATTTTAGCTGAACACACTTTTAAACTGTAAAATTATAATGGAAAATATAAAGGAGACAGAAATTACACAGATACATTTAGCTCCAATCTAACATACTTCCTTGTAGGATGAACTCGTTAGGGCACTGATTAATAAATGGGTTGTATCTTTGATTCAATGCTAATGCAATGCTAGTGCATGACCTTAAACCCTCCCAGTTATTGAAAAGATGTTTCAGTCTTTCTACTTTCATGTACAGTATTTTTGGACAGACACTGCAGCAGTGCCAAAGCCAGTGTAATGCTTTGGTCATCACCAACTGTACTGATGTTTAATTTATCTTGATGTCCTCTTCAAGGAAGGGCTCATCTAAAACTGACCCAGCCCTCCTCTGAGACGCTCGTCTTTCTACATGTTCAAGTTGAGCAGCCAGACAAAAACAAAACAAGACAGACGGGGACCAACGCTGATTGGTCTCAGCAGTGAAAGAAGTTGTACAAAAACACTAATAATGTAACTCTTGTATGTTTTCTTTGTTGATCTTGTCCAAGCAGTCTGCCGTTTGTGTATATGCTCCCTGTGTAGAGCCATCAGCTGTTCACAGCTACCTGACTTCTTCACACAAACAATGGCTGGCTAGTGTTTGTGTCATGGCATCCACACGCAACAATATCCCCAAAGAAGCAAGACTGTCACAATGTAGACTGCCACATGAGTCTGAAGACTTTTCTCACACAG
Source organism: Parambassis ranga (assembly GCF_900634625.1). Taxonomy (NCBI): domain Eukaryota; kingdom Metazoa; phylum Chordata; class Actinopteri; family Ambassidae; genus Parambassis; species Parambassis ranga. The sequence goes on from NC_041029.1 coordinate 10,609,237, forward strand.
TTCACAGGGGAAAAAAACCAAAGTACAGACACGGCGGCTAGACAGGGAACACACAGATCAACAGCAGAAGTGAGGGACAAAGAGGCAGAGTGATTTTTAAAAAGCACAGAATGAAGCAGAGTGTTAGACAGACATCAAACGACAGGAGATGAAATGCATTGCTCTTACTCTGGCGGAATGTGAGTGTGCGTGTCTGCGTGTGAGATGAGGCTGAGAGGAGAAACTGAAAGCAGACTCCATCATTATATCCCCGGGGCGACCGAGAGACAGGCTGTAATGCCCCCTGCCTGTGCCGCGGCCCCTGCCCTGCTTTTCAACCAGTGCTAAGTCGACATACGTGGGCGTTAACTCCTCAGCAGCTGAGCCGCTGAAGGTGATCGAAGCCTTTGAAAGGCAGCACTTCCTCCAGAGGGAACGTGCAGGGGGGCTTTGATCAATATCTCCCGTTTTAAGGCTGCAGACATGGAAGGTTAATGGCCATTTAACCCAGTGTCACCTCCACTGTCCCGGCTCTGTGCTAATGCTTTTGAAAACTTAACACTGCCATCTCTATTACAGATCAACAGCTCTATCTGTGTGTACATGTACATATGAGTGTGTGTGGTATACACACCACTACAGCATAAAGCTGAGGCCAGCTGCGGTTGCTTCATTGCAGTCTTATTAATGGCCCGTTTCACTGAATGGAGTTTATTTCTCACTTACAGATTCATTGCCTTCAGCTCCTTATATAAAGCTTTGACATATTGCACAATATCAGGCCAAGATCTTATGTCATTAAAGACAATCTGAGTGTTTTAATTGCGTATATGTGTCAGGTCTAATTTAGATTTAAAGGCATGATAGACATGATGTGCTGCCCAAAGGAAGAAATACCCACAGCTTATCTCATAAAGAACAACTATAGGAAAATGCACGCCTCTGTGTCCCCGACTCTGACTCTGGAGGAATAGGAAAAAAGGGAGTGATGCTAACATTTGCCATCACATCATAAGAAAATGAATGGGAACAAATGACTGCCTGCAGAAATTATTAGATAAACATGGTTTGAAGCTAAACCTTTTAAACCTGCTGCGTGGGCCAGCTGATGCTATAGTATAGCACTTTACGTACAACTCTCCCTTTATGCTAATCTATCAGGTCATCTGGAGTGCGAGTTGCTCTTGTTTTGGACTATACGAGTGTCTGAACGTGAAGTGTTGTCTGATGCAATAAAGCATGTCCACCACCTCTCTGTTTTTTTTTACAGCATCTTGTGTTAACACAGCGCAGAAACCCGACGTAAAGTCTGCTCCCCCTCTTAAAGGATGGAGCACTAACCCTCTTCGCCTCCTTTTAGTCACCTCTAATCATCAATGCGCCAAAGTGCCTCCACAACCCTCGCACTCGCCTGCTCTCTTCCTCCTTGCTTCTTTTCAGGGCTTCACAATGAAGCCATTTGCATCCCTCCAGGTTGCTACGATACTCTGCCACCCCAACTTGAAATGTTTTGCCTTTACTATGAAGGTGCATTTAAGAGGAAAACAGCTGCAGAAGAAAAGAAAAAGACACAGACGCTAACCGTTTTTGCTAATTTGGTGATTTGGTGACATTTGAGAGGGTGTTTGTTACTGTGCTTTTGTGTGCACGGGTGTTTTTCAGAGAGTCTATGGCCTAATGAGGCTGTTAGTTGCTGTTGACTCCCTGCCATATGTGCATGAACACATCAGAGAGCCTCGAGGCGCAGACTATTCTTCTCCCCTCACTCATAATGGTTTGCTTTTTTAACTATGCCTGCAATGAGTATGCAACAAACAGAGAGAGAAGAAGAACATTCCTGCTGTGATGGTAAGGATTAATGCAGTGAATACTGGGAGGCTGGAAGACACTCAGTTTCACAAGATTCCTGAAGAATCCTCTCCATCACACTGCACTGTTTGTGTAGTTTCTGTCTGTTCTCTAATTAAAAGAGCAGATTGAGAGCTGTCATGCTTCAGACAGGTTGTCCCCATGGAGGAGTTGATGTGTCAGGGGACGGGATGCACAAATGAAGTCATACCACAACACCTTCAAGCCTTATTACTGTACATTAGTGCTCCACTAAGTTCCTGTCCGCCTCAACATCCTCTGGGATATTTCTGGCCTTTGATGAAGCTCAACTGATGGCTGGCGAGGAACTTTTTCCTCCCACCTCTGTCACCTCTGCTCAGCTGCGTGGTGCTGCAGTGTGGCTTAGCACTAATTAGCCCTGTGGAAATAAAGACAAAAATCCACTTTCCTCTGTAAGGGATGGCAAGCGCTAAATCAGGCTAATGCTAATGCTCAAGGATGTTTTTGTGAGCCGTGTTTTATGCCCGTCCTTGGCACGGCGTGGCCGGGTCCCGCTCTTTGCCAGGAGCGATGGCGTTTAGTGGTTTCTGCCAGGCTGCGCTCCCCTCCCTCACCCTCCTGCCCCATCCATCTCACCCTGCCGCTGTCTAAAATTCAATTGACCTTTTGTTCCACCTCACAGTGAATGGGCACAGGCCAGCTCTACCAATAGCCAACCCAGAGCTCTCATACCTCTTTATTTGATCTGTCCTGTGCTTTCATTACCTGCCCAAACACCCACCCTCCCACCACCGTGCTACAGCTACATCCTCTTTGGTTTTGTTTTGCTTTCACCTCGTTCCCTTTTGTCTCCTCTTCCTCCTTATGTTCTAGATTGCTACAGCGATCGGCTTTTATTTGTGCATGCTCGCTTGATTCAAACACAGCGCTTTTCTCTTCTCTCTCAGAGGACATTTTGTCTAACTTTGAGAAAATGCTGAGGCAGCGTCCCTGTCACTCAAAGCCAAAGTGCTCTGAATCGTGCTGTGACAAGGGCTGACGCTGACCGTGACTTGCCAATCATTGTGATCTTTAAGATTGACAAATTGATCCCAACAGCCTCATCTCTGTGTCTAATTACATCTTAAGCCAAATAGGTACCATTGTCTAAACTGCCATGACATCTCAACCCCTTCATCTGGATCCTGCTTTAATTCTCCTCATCGCCAGCTCCCACGCTTTACCCTCACCCTACCGTCAAAGTCATTAAATCTTTTTTGTCCTCCACCTCCACCACACCATGCTCTGTCTCTTTTCTTCTCCAGCTCTAACCTTAGCACAGGTCTGCTGCACTGTGATACATACTAAAGACCAACTCCAGCAGCCACAGCACCTCATGTGTGACCGCTACCAATCAGAGCTAGCTGTCGTACAATGTGAGCTTTGCTGGCTGCCGGACTTGGCATCCCGTGTGATTGGGCATTTTTTTGGAGTATGTGTGAGAGTGTGTGTTAGTCTTACACTATCAGGAGAACAGAACAGTTCTAATCATGTGTAAGGATGAAGAGGCTACTTTTTCTTTTGGAACTAGGGTATTGTATCACAATCTTTTTAATCTAACTGAAGAGTTTGTGCAGAATCTGCATCATGTATAATGTACAAATATGCAATTGTTTACTACAGTCACCCTAAAGTGACACTTCACAAAAGATGAGTTTGTCATGAATCCTAAGGCTCTAAGTGCTGCATTCATTTTCCCTGCTAGACTGAGTTGTGTATTCTTTACTTTTCTTTGTCAGGATCCTAACATTTATATTTAGCATTTTCCCTATTTACATGATGCGCCAAGCTTTCCTATTAATGCCTAAAGAAACTGGCCATTGCAGATGATGATTCCGCCAGCTGTCCCTGCCTGGTACCATTAAGCTCCTAACACAAATTGGCAGCCAGGGATTCTCATCTGTGGCGATTTATGATTTGTTGGCCTCTTTCTTGTCCATATGCCTTAATCCCCTGCATTGTTGTCTTCTTCTATAAGCAGCCTATAAAGTCCAGAATTAAGCTTTAAATTTTGGCATACGCCTTTGGAGAAACACTTTGGTCGTTTTGTCGATAAGCTAACTTTTGGCCATCAGTGAATACAATTGCTGGTATAGTCAATATTTATTAGTAGCTGTTAGTACAGTGTAATGATAACATGGACACTCCAGCCTGGCTATAGGGCCCTGAAGGGTCAGACTGCTGTCTGATGCTGCAGCTATAGTGTAATGTAAATGTTGACACATCATTTGCTGCTGGATTGTGATCAATCCTGTCTCCATGTCTTCTCAAGTATGAATCATTTTAAAGCAAACATTGATTGGAACAACTGAGAGGTCACTACTGTAAGTGGCTGGTAAGCGAATGAGCAGCTCTGGGAGCCATAAGCCTAGGGAGAGGGAAACATTGCACATTTACACATAATACCCATTATAAAAAATGATTCATAAAAATCAGCAAAGATTTTTCCACACAATAAGGAAGGAGTGATGCATATATCTGCAGGCTGCAGAGGGCAATGATGTGTGATATGAATAAAAGTCTGAAGCCAAAGTAAACAATGTGTGTTTAAAGACTGAGCAGACATTCCGATTTTTGTTGACGACAAAGTGCATTTTGGTGAGATGTAAACAACTCCCTTGGAGGCACAGACCGCACCCGTCTTTAATGTGCTGGCTGTGATGCCACGACACGCAGCCTGTTGCATTGTTCTCAGTGGAGAGGGAGCAGGTCACCATAGGTCGGCAAGCTGAATGACGGGGGCTACGGGCCGCGTGCAGCTATTGTCATGGTCTCATTCCATCATTAACAAAGAGAACATAGTGATGCTAAAACAGGCTGTAGTGCTATTGTGCAGACTCCATTTGCCCACCAGACAAAGGCATGCAGCACTTTAACAGGCTGTTCATTGTGTCAGGTCTGGTATAAAGCACAACTACACCACATGTAAATATAATCTAGCAATTGCAGTCAGGTTAAACTACCTTAAATGTAACATCGGTGATGATAAATATACCAAAATGTGGATCACTTATTTACAATATGCAGGGATTCACTAGTCACTAGCAGCCAATTTGTCAGAGAACCTGTGAGTTTTCATGACTAAATTTATGCAGGCAGTGTGCAGATCAGGTCCACAGCAGCTCCGTGTGCAGGCAGGCAGGAGGGAGGGAGGGTGCCCACGGCCACAGCCACATTTCCCAGAGAGCCCAGATATTTTTACAAGCCTCCTAATGAGAGCTGTAGGAGAGCAGGAGCCGTGTAACTGAACGGCTTGTGGAAGTACAGAGGCGCCACTCAGCCTTCAAATTTGATCAAGGTGCAAAAATGAAAAGCAAGTGCAAGTAGAGGTCCACGAATCACATATGTTACAAAGAAAATGGAAGATTTTAAAACAAGAGCCACTTGCAACAGAGGCAAAAAAGAGCGACGAGTGGAGAGAATTAAGGGGTTCAACCTTTGGTTTGGCCTTTGTGCTGGCATTCGCTGTCGTACCAAGACGATTATGGATTGCGTGCTCTGGTCCTCTGGTCCTCAGACCACTATAATTCACTTCCAAGTGTGTGTGTTTGCCCCTCATGAAACACTGTGATAAAGGGAGGCCACAGCTGTGTGGAATCCCAGGTGGAAAAAAATAGGCAAATATGCACACATATCTGTTGAGATCAAAACTCATTTGCATAAGCGTTAAAGCTGCAGCATGTCCAAATGCATGTCACAGTGCCTGATTTAATGTGCTATCCATGTATTAATGACCTTTAGATCACCTTCCTGGGATGCGCAGGGTGTTTCTAATTGACAGGAGAAGCCATATGGATGGGGTAAAGACTCTCATGGGGTTAAATCAGGTTAATAAGAAGTGCACACAGGAATTGCTTAGAAGACACCATGACCTTATGCCATATGTTATTGTGCGTCCACAGGTTCCTCCTATTACGACAATGTGAGGCCACTGGCATATCCAGATTCAGATGCGGTTCTAATCTGTTTCGACATCAGCCGCCCAGAAACTCTGGACAGTGTCATAAAAAAGGTCAGTGTGTTTTTTTTCCTTTCTTTCCCGCTCTCAACACTTTGAATCAGCATTAAATATCTGCTGTGGTACTGGAGCACCAACCAGAAAACCATTTACTTTTTCTTGATCAGCATCTTGTATGGACTCAGATTTCTGTGTCAGCGTGCAGCTTTTTCATGCCTCAACAATAGAGCAAATCAGCACAGAGGTTAAAGCCTCCCATTCCTTTATCTCATCAAAACGTCCGTGGATACTTGACCCTCGTTTCATGATGGAATGAAAGGTCACGGTGAAGAATTAGAGGAGAGGCTGCGCTGCCGGGTGGGTTCAAGAGGAACATCAGATACGCATATTCGCCACACCCGCAACACCAGAGTAGCTGCTGCAAGAGCCTGCCCAAGAGAAATTAACTTTCTGTAGGCATTTGGAATTTAAAATGCTGAGGCAGTCAAAGTTGGGTGTAGCAAGTCGGGTGGAGTTTTTAAAATGTGGTCTTGGATGTGTTTTTACAGCCAGTGGCAGACCGTGTGCCCACACAGAGTGAAATATTTGTGGTATTTATATGGTTTCTTTGCATGTGTGTCATGTAAAACAGTCCTTTCAGTAGTCTCTCATCTTGAAGCCATGTGTGTGTACGTGTGTTCGACTTTGAACTGCACACAAAGACAGTTCCCACGGCTGGCCTGTTGACGTGTTTAGCGGTCTAAAGGGAGCAGCTAAAATGCCCTTACAGACTTGGTAGCTCTAACCCGACACCATTTTTTTAACCCTACAAATATCCCAAAAGCCTCAGTGGACGCTGTCAACATTTGGGTGAAGGGGGGTGAGCATCTACCTTTAGCTTTTCCCATGCATCTCTTGGCAGGGGGCAGCCATGACCCCTGGCCTCTAGTTGTCATCCTGGTAATCCCTGCAATTCGGGGGCACATGGAAAACCTGTTGCACAATCACCATCCCAAATTAGACTCTTGACCTCCAAGAACGAGAAGGTCACCAAGGTCACAAGATGACAGCTGGGGGGAGGAGAGAGGGTTAAACAATCAAAGCTTCTGATTGGATGTTGTTGGCAGTGTGGAGACAGGCTCCACAAAGGTCAAAGGACATCGTCAGCGTGGAGGACAAGCCTTGACATTCTGCACACGGCGTGCGGAACATTTCAGGGTTGTCGTGTATTTGTGTCGCACGGAGGAGAGACCGTGTTGGTTTAGAGTTTAAGAAGTGACATTTAATTTCAGAAGGACGACTGCTCAACCTTTTCTGTGCAGAAATAGATTTGTTGAAGCAGGTAAACTTCAGGTAGTGCAGAACCAAGCTGGCATAAAAATAATACGTTTCTATAGCGAACATGGGGGGGGGGGTGTCATGCTGTTGCTTGGAGCTGAAATAATTAGCAGATTAATCCTGTGAGTTTGACAGAAAGCTAATTGGCTACTATTTTAATGATCTGTTAATCAGATGTGCAACTTCTTTTTATTTATTTCTCTTTGAAAGTAAATTCGATATCTTTGCTTTTTGGATTGCTGGCAAGACAACAATGATTATTTACTATGCTGTGACAATGTAATGACCAAACAGTTAATTGGGAAAATAATTACTAGATTATTCCCCAGTGAAAATAACTGTGTATAACTGTATAACTGTGTATTTTAATTATTCTCTCTGTCAATTCTAATTAAAAAAGTGATGTCCTTTCTTTTGACAAGTGAATATAAAATATGAAATACAAAATATGCTGCTATAAGTTAGGCCAAACTTTTAAAAGCTTTGAGCATTAACCTTTTGTTTTGTCATCGCTCCAGCTCATGCATGCCATGTGTGTTCTCTATTAGTGGCAGGGAGAGACGCAAGAATTCTGCCCGAATGCCAAGGTGGTGCTGGTGGGCTGCAAGCTGGACATGAGGACGGACGTCAACACCCTGAGGGAACTCTCCAAACAGCGCCTCATCCCTGTCACACACGAGCAGGTGAGAGCTGGAAGGTGATGGATGTGGAAGAACGGGTTGGGATGAATAATGAAACAGAGACTTGGGATGGTGTCTTGGGAAGAAAGACAGATTGGAAAACAACGACAAAAAGAAATTAGAAAAAGCAATCCAGCAATAATTGTTTTTTGTTCCCCCCGTCTTGGATCGGCAATGTTGTTTTCCTTTCAGTCTGAAAACCCACAGGAGTGTGAGAGAAAGCTCACGCAATATAATCAAATGGCGCACAACCACTACAAGAGCAGCGTGTAAAATCCCTCAGGGACATGTTGCTGGGGTCGGCATTTTGACCGAAATTTGCTGACAAGCGATGTAAAGGTTGCTTTTGGCAAGGGCTGCAGGAGAGGCACAAGCATTTAGCGGAGTCTATGTCGAGGGACACCATTTTTTTTTTATCTGAAATGAAATATTCATGCAGATTTAGGGATTTTTTAAAGCGCAGGATGAATAAAAATGGACATTGATAAATGAGTGAGCCATTTTTTCGTATGCTGCCATGACCTCTAAGCCAAGGGGAAGTTGGAGGGAGAGGGGGGGATGATAAACTGTTCTGTAAATCTGTGAAATTTAATCAGCTTTCACTGTGTTCATTTTGTGCCACCCCCGTGTTGGACATACACAAAGTGGAGGGGCTTTTTCACCACCACACAAAAGCCCTTAAAAACAAAGGAGCACCCCCCCCCCACCCCACCCCACACCCCCGCTACTGTCTGAGAGCTGCATGCTGCTGCACTGAAAAACAGACAGTTCATGTACGTAAACAAAAGATAGAGTGAAAAACCATTGAGCTAATGTAAAATAGCTGGGGACCATTTATGGCCAAGCCTACACTAAGCTATTGTTTTTCCTCCTTCTCAGTATAAATTTTTGGTTTGAGGCAGCTACCGTCTGTTTGTCTAATATACCCAGAAAATATGTGTCACACAACAGATGCCCAAGCTGCACACAATAAACATTTGGGTGCTCTAATCCAATCGCCTGTGCCGTTATCCTGTTGTTGATCTTAAATTGAATTCCAACAGAGCTGAAGGAGTTGCCGGCGAGAGTGACCACTGGGTGAACTCCAGACATTTCCGCACTAATCTGCCTGAGATTTGATCACGACAATCTCTACCCCCCCCTCCCCCCTTCCCCTCATCACCACCACCCACTCACAGCAGCCACCCCTGAATCTAAATCTGCTGTTCCACCTAATGAAGGCTTCATTGCTTCTTATACGGACCTCAGTGCACGGCTGTGATAAAAATCAAACCTCAGCCACACGGGGATGAAAAGTGCTCTCTGTTTTGGAGAGCATGTCATTTCAAGGTCATGGGAAATGCGGTCCCGTCTCATGTGTTACAACCTTTTGCATGTGTTGATCTCTTGTGAGTGTAGATTGAAAGGATGATCATGAAACAAGAGGCGAGGCGCTGTACTGTAGCAAAGACAAGGGCCGAGGGATTTTAAAATTAAATTTGTCTCTGATTTGATCTCAAGCAAACAATTTGCAGTCTTAATTAACTGGGTATATTGTAACATTACTCAGGAGGAAGCTTCAGTGCTGTTCAGAGTTTAGTCTCATCTTTTTAAATAGCTGCAGAGACCATGTCAACACGGGCCCACTGGGCTCTGTGCTGCTCTGATCCTTCTCTTTTACCACAGACTGAGGAGTCAGCATCTACATTATTCATGCCTCAGATGGAAGAGCTTCATTTGTCTCCAGACATGTTTAGATCATTGACATTCAGTCTATGGTTTGGATCAACTGCCGCCTCTTTGAGGGGGACATTCGGTTTTCTGCTCGTGGGATACAGTCAGGCTCCTGTCAGGGTACAATGAAAGATGGAATGCATCTGGTACAACTTCAGCAGCACTTTGATGTGAAAGATGCCTAACACAAAGCCCAAGAATACAAGAGAAAACACAGACTTAGATTGTTGTGTCATAGTCATGATGTCTGTTACCAAAGAAGCAAATAACTGAAAAACACTGGAAGGAGACAATGAGCTAGATAATAATGGGCGCAGGCCAACAACATTGTGCCATTAATCTCTATATATACTGACAATCTACAGCTACCTGGCTCCCTTGCTAACATAGCAGACATAAACATGGATAACATGATGGTTATGAGGAGCTGCAGTTCCCTCCATGGCCTCTTGGTGGCTGGCACCAAAAGTGACACAATCCCACCCGATCTGCCATATTATAATGGTCAACTTCACAGTAAAAGCAGAGATGTTTACAACCTGGTACAAACACGGCTTCGTGTCATAGGGTGAATTTTTAACATAAGTCACTCGTTTCAATTATATTTAACTTTTGCATAATTATGGGCATGGGCCAGCTATGTGCTGTGTACTGGCAGTTTAGGTGGCCTAAGATGCTCTCCAACATGGTGACAGTGGGGGAGTCCCTTAGGGTCTGAGACCTAAATTAGAAAATCATTGTTACAATCAATCAATTTGAAGCTTTTAATTTAAAAAATGCTATTACATTTCTAATTGCCTCTCTCTGTGTTCCAGGGCAGCACGATAGCTCGACAGATAGGGGCCGTGGCCTACATAGAGTGCACCTCCAAGGTTTCAGAGAACAGCGTTCGGGACGTGTTCCATGTCACCACCTTAGCATCGGTACAGCGGCCGCTGAAGCCACAGATAAAACGGAGCAGTTCCCGCAGAGGCCTGAAGCGAGTGTCGCAGCTCCCCCTGCCACCTCTGCCGGGTCGGACTGAGCAAATGGACGAGGCCCCGGCCATGAGGAAGGACCGGGCCAAGAGCTGTGTGCTCATGTAGAGACCTATAAATATAAATATATATATATGTATATACATAAAAACAGAAATATATAAAAGAGGAAGTTATTTATTATTATGTGATGTTTTTTCTTTGTATTTTCATTTTTTTGCACTGCAGAAAGGGCAAGAAAAGAACACTGCACTGTGGAAACAAATGCTTTGGATTTTTTTTTGTGTGCATATTTTAAAGTTGTTTACATAGATGTGTTGTTTTGAAATGATGGCAAATTGGACTAACCTTCTGGACACGGGGAAGCTGTGACAGCGGGAAGTGCCACCCGGAATTCGAGTGGAATTAATTTCCTGAAACTGCTCTAATAAGAGGATGGCACGGCAGCGCGGCGATGGAGGCCATTCAATCGAGCCGAGCCACATTGAGGCAGGATGTCTGGAGATGAAACTTGATTTTAAAAGATAGTGTTGATTAGCAGACATGAGGACTAATTGTCTGGCTGCACTGTCTGAAGCTTCTTCCTGTAGCCATATTTGAAAGGAAAAAACCTGTATGTACAGTAATGCTGAAAAGGGATACTAGATGATTTGTTGCTCATTAAGAGCTGGAAATGAGATTTTGCGAGGCAGACTAGAATATCGTGAAGGTGTGTGTGAGCATTACTACCGCAAGTGCATTTTTAGAGGAAAAAAAGTCACAATATATATGATTTTATTTTGCTCATTTAACACTATTTTCTCATCAGCTCCAGTTGTGTCACTGAAATTACTGCTGTTGTTGCGATTCTAAAGACGTTTCTTTGTGTAAAATATAAAGTGGTAAAATGTTAGGGCTATTTTGTTGTACTTCACTAAACTCTAAAATAAAGCAACAGCTTGATCGTATAAGAAAATCCTGATCTTTGGTTTCAAAATTATATATATTCACTTCAAATGAGATGTCAAGAGTGATTGAGCAAGTGTAAATTTCATGTGCTTGCTTCAGGCTAAATTATACCTGCCCATTTTTTGTTGTATTATCTCAACCTTTGTGCTTTCTTGCAAGTCACTGCAGCCTGAGGAACAGGTCAATCTTTCAAGGTAATGTGCACACTATGCAGCTGGCAAAAGCTAAATTGAACTGCACTGCAGCAACAGCAGCAACACTGAAAATGAAATTACTAACTCCATACTGTTTCAGTAGCTTTAGGAGAGATGCTACGTGAGCTCTTTAATGGCCAGAGAGCAATTTTGCTGTCCAGCAGGACTCCAGAGTTATTTACTATAAAAAACAGTCCACTGGTCAGTCTCACTGTGCAGACAGTTCCTCACAGGCAGCAGCGCTTTCTGTCTAAACTGCTTTGAGCTTGGCATTCTGCTACACCCTGACAGCATTTAAGGTGCCGTTGATAAGCTTGTCTGCTCTATGCCAAAGCAGCTTTACCTTTATAACTGTCAGTGATGTGTGAAAACATCGCTACTGTTTGACATAACACCAACGACATAGATGAGTTAAGATGATGGATGAAGAGAAGAACAAACTCAGATGGAGAATACAAGAAAAAGGAAGGAAAAAAAATACTTTTCTTTCAGGATACACAATATAACCAAAAGTAAATAGACACCTTAAGAATTTTTAGTTCTTAAGGTGTGAAATCTTATTGCAACTCACTTCTAAATCTCATGATTGCTTGCATTGTTGACTGGTTGCCCATAACTGATCAATGAAAAAGACAAACCAGTGGAAAAATGGTTCCAAACTCTCATGCACTGACTAACTGTTGCAGCTTTAGAGCTAATTATAGGATGATAGATGACACTGGTGCAACCCACTTAGCTAAGGTTCACAAGGATAGTGTTTTGTGGCCTGCTACACTGTAAATTAATCATCAAATTGACACTATTTCTAAAGTTTTGGCACAATAATCTCTGTATGAGAAATGAAACCTAGAGATCTGGATCAATAGTTTGACACTTCACACTGGAATCTTTTGCAATTATTTTGAACATGCTGTTGCAAAAAAAAGTTTGCTCCAAACTTTTTCAGGCCTACAAGGTATGATATGATAGTAGATAACAGAGCAGTAAAAGAGAGGTGTGGAATTTTTGGACGGACACAGGAGCTACACAGGAGGTGCTGCCCAGGGCAGGAAATGAGCAGTGGGGGCGCAAGACCTGCTGTGCCCCTACAGTTCAGAGTGACACTTAAGAGGATTAGTCTTATGGTGCCAGTTTATGTGTGTGTGTGTGTTCCACATGAGGGGCAGTGGACAGCATCATCTCTATTGCACTCCCCTGCCTTCCCCCATCAGCCTGCATATCCATCAAATAATGCAGCCAGATGCGATGAAGACAAATCAGCTGCAGCTTTGTTTGTGAAATGAGACTGGAATCGGAGTTTATCTCGACAATCTACTCCCACTCACAGGCTGGTTTATTATTGCAGGATGTCTAGCCTCAATTTCAGCAATCTGATCAGCCATTTGCCCTTTACTGCCGAGACGCCAGGAGGATTAGAAGTACCTTTGTGGGTTCACGCTCTGATTCTGCATTCTTGAGTTTCTCTTCTCTTCTCTGCTATTCCAAGCAGCTCTGACAAGAACAGAGAGCCCAGTCATCTTATCCTCGAACGGCCAGAGCCGACGTCATCTGCACAGGAAATGCATGATTATAGATGTTCTTGGCTAATTAATACAATTTGCAGATGTCCAAAGAAATGGTAGAGGGAGGGAGACGAAGCGATTGACAGAGAGGGGTGATGGAGACAGAGAGAGACGGAAAGATGGTACTTGGCCTGCCTGCTAACAAAAGGCTACAGAGCACAGCAGCAAATTGCATACAGTCATGAGAGGATTTGTAATGAGAGGCGGTGTGTGACCAAGCTAAACACACACAAATTGCATTCACACACACACACAGGAAGCCAACAGAGATTGTTGGCATTCCACATTCATGGAGCAGGAATTGACCATCAGTGTACTGCATAAGCAAAAGTCTTCAACAGCATATTAATCTGACCTCTTTTCTCCTGACACTGCTTAAGATTCTCAACATTATTGTTTTCCTGTTTCCCAGCAGATAAACCCCACAATGTAGAGACCAACCTGGACCCCTCCCTGAGGTGCTTCAGCAATGAAAACACAGACCGTGCAGATTAATTAGCCTACGGTTTAGTGCTTTCTGCTGCTAATTAAAATGTGTGAGCGTTCATATAGTTTGTTGGTTTGTGTGTGCATGTCTTTATCTGGGTGAATTGTCACCTGGGACCAGCATCATGTATGCCTTATAACATCAGAGTAGAACAGTGAGAGATTGACTTATATAGGAGTTATTGATATTTTAAAAGGCAGTGTTTTATTTTTCCTATTATGTGTTTTCAGGTGGATGCACACATATTTCCCTGTGGAATTAAGAGGTCCGGTGTGTGTTTGTGCGACTGAGCTGTGCAGGAGGAGTCTGATAAGGAAGGTTTGGGAAGGATATTCAGCTTGAGTTTTTAAATTGGAGTCCACAGACTGATAAACATCATAGGGGGGTCCATGGGAAAATAAACCTGCTTTTATCTGTGACTGTGAAAAGACAAATTTTGACTTTATCAAGGATTTCATGGCTGTGGTCAGCTGAGATGGGCTGTTTTTCCCCACGAGGGGACTAAAAAGCAAGTTGTGCTTTCACCTGATAAATAGAAGCCAGTTTATTTGTTTTTAGCTATGCTAGCAGCATTGTTCTATAGATGATAGCGGATTGTTTCACCACTCTGAGCTTCGGCTACAGTGTATTTATTGTAAAAATCTCTGTAGACACCCATCTCAACCCATCAGCCTCACTAGGATGAAAAAAATGAATTAAAATGAATATTGTGCTGCTTTAAACTAAAGAGTGCTGTCACCTATCCTCTGCACATGCTTTACCCAGGAATTACAAGCATCATCAGCAGTTTCTTTAGAAAAAGGACATAATGGAAGGTATGTCCACTTTTATGTGCAGTCCGTTGGCATCAACATCCACCGCTCTCATAATTAATAGCTGAAACATTTCTACAGAATGTGACCTTGAGTTTTTGTTTTTTGGTCAATTTGTTTATGAGCAAATAATAATAATAATAATTTTTATAGTGATGTCAACAGTGGCCATTTGGAAAGAGAAGTAAAAAGAACAAATGAGTTTTCAAACAGATGGAAGACATCAGTATGTCTATTGGGTTAAATTGGCTGTAATGATTCTGTAGTGCAAATCAGGTGAGAAAAAACAACAGCAACCCATAGCAACTAAAATGAGATACACACATTTTTTCTATTATTTATTTATGAGCTTTCAGGGCCGCCACACTCTTAGATGCCACATTTTCCAATAACTAGCTAAATTTAAAGGCAATTTGTTGTTGTTGTTTTTTTTACTGTATAAGTTGGCACAATATCGACTCCATGCCAGCAACTAATTACGTGTTGAATAACTTGAGCGGAACGTAGCATTTGAAATGCTCTCCCCTCCCTTTGAACAGCTGTTCAAAATTTTGGGATTATAAGCAGACTGCTTGAGTTTAAGAACTAGGAGGTCATCCATCTGCTATAACTGCTGCCTCACATCACCATAGAAACAGCTGATCTACCACTGCTGTGCATGTGTGTAATCTGACAATTAAAACTGTAATGTACCTAGTGAGTTGTTTATTTAAACAGTGTCTAATTTGTCCCAGGGCCCTTCAAGCGAGTCAATAAATTCCATCATCCCCACCCCCACCCCCACCCCCCTCACCCGCTTCCTCAGTCAGTTGTGCTGAAATTTTCATATTTACTGCAGGGCGTTGCCCATTTACATAGCCGCACATTGGGGAGATGCCCTTTTAGCTGTTCACAGTTTGGCCACTGCGCAGCTTGAGTGGAGCAGTTGGGGGTTTAGTGCATTAATAAAGGCCACAACACTGTCAGTCGCTGAGGGAGAGGACAGCATTATCTATTCATTTCTGCCAATTGGGGAAGATCACTGGGTGTTATAGTTTCACCTGTTGTGAGGCTTTTTCACAGAAAATTAATATCTTCATATAATTGCTTTTTTCCTATCAGCCAGCTCATGAAAAAAATATAATCGGAGCATAAAAATGGGATCGGAGCTCATTAAAAACTATATGTGAGCAGCAGCAGGGATGCTTAGGGAAGCATGTGTACGATAACTGTACAAGTGTGGCTCCTTTTTGATGTTTTTTCCTGCCTATTCAAGTTCATAATAAAGTTAAAAGGTTTAAACTGTCAGATCAATGGCAGCATCCCTGTAGAGTTTTTTTATATGATGCTGAAAAATAAAAGAGGATCACCCCAAGAGAGATGAGGAATATAATTCCATTATAATGACATTTCTCAAGCAGCAAGAGAACTGTCAGGTCATGAAATAAGAGTGCGTTTGATAGAGGAAAGAGAAAGTGTAGGGATGTGAGAGCGACTTTGACAAGTACAGAATGAAGCATCTCCAAACTAGCAGGTGTTGCTGGTAGGCAAGTAGTTCAGAATCACAGGGGTCAGAGTTCAAATCACAGGTGGGCGTCGTCTTAGATCACACTGCTGCCTGAGCTATGCCCTATGACATCTATGGTCTAGGTTCTTATGCCAAGACATAGCATGAAGATGGGAAGCCTTTAGTCCAAGCCTTCGTGTATACTAGATCATTTTGACACCTATTTCTACTCCCTCATAGCATTAGACAGGCAGGCAGGCAGGAGGCGTGATAATATTGTGGCTGATTGGGACACACTTGGTCACAAGCGCATCAAGTGACAGCTCGCATCAGTGAGTTATGTGAAGAACTGATCATCATCATAAAGCCAAAAACAAGATCTTAATAAAGCATAATTGGCATAATTGCTGTCCTAACTAATCACACTGCTCTGTATGAGTCACTCAGCCCGATATTGAAAATCTAATAGCATGTGCGTGCATGAGAACAGCATTTTAGATAATTATAACATTGCTGCGCTTTTCACTGTGAGAATAAGCAATCCAAATATAACGTCAGTGGGGAGACATCATTTGTCAACTGTCTGGAGATAAAGTGTCGCAGTCACTCATTGGGTGTGATTATAGGGTAATAAAAATCACAGAACTGACTAATGTGAGGGTGAAATCCACATGAGCTAGCGGGCTTTTCCTGCACAACACAAGCCTGGTTTGGACAATTAAACACACATTAGAGAGCTAGTGAGGTGTTTTGTCCCTCCTCGTTGATGCTGGACGTTTCTTTCCATACATGCGCCCTGCAGGTGCTTCAACCTGTTTCAGACTATTTATCATCAGCGGCGCAGAACAACAATGTTGATTGCAAAATCGTGCCTATTATGAGAAGAGGAAGCAGGCAAGAGATATACAACAATTATTCAAAGTGTGCTACCTGACAACCTGACGGGATGAATAGTAATATGATTGTGGCACATTGTGAATCTGACCCTGATCCCCGAACGGGTTTCCACAGAGACGATGACGTCACAGAAGCCGCTGCGGTAAAGCCTCAGAATGCTAATAAGCTCACTGATGTCCAAGATATGTTGTCAGTTACCTGGCAGAGGTGAGTCACTCAGAAGTACACACACACAGCAAAAGAAAAAACAGAGCAGCAAAAACAAAAAGTACAGCGTGTTGAGAGGAAATGGCAGAAGAGCCAGATGGAGAAAAACAAGAGCGAGAGGAAACGTGGGCATGGCTGGTTCATCGGTATGGAAAAAGCCACTGAGCCGTACCTAATCAGACCTGTGTAGCCCTGAGCACACACTCCACCAGGACGCAAAGGCTTGAGCATTTTAAGCTGTGCTGCCCACCTCTTCTCCTCTTCCTGGCTCTGAATTATGAAAGGTCACTAATGTTGTCCCAACCTGCAACTCAGGACACTGCACTGCCATGATTGTCAGCACTGAGACTCCTCAAACTTAGAACGCTTCTTTAGTCTGCATCGACGCTCTCAGACAGGTTTGCGAGTGGATTTAGTTGTGTGACTGTGGCTGCAATATGTGCCTACGGTACACACAAACACTTCTCCGTATATTACAGCAAACTTTGCATTGGTTTTGCAGGCACAGCTGTGTATTATTCTGCGGGCATGTGTAGTTCATAAGAGGGAGGGGACATGGCTGCAGTCCAGAGACAACTGCCCAGTTTTGGATGGCATATCACCAAGTTGGCAGCGATTGCTTTCAGACTGCGAGGCCAGAGCAAGTAACAGAATGGCAACTTTGTAATGTGGACTGCTGCTGCAGCGTTTGCTCTGATGCGATCCCCCCGCAGTTAAATGGCAGCGGTGTAAAAGCCGCCTGGCTCTCACTTGCAAAGAGCAATGTAGAAGTGAGGCGGAGATTGACACCTAAAGACCATGACCACAGATTTATGCATGTTATTTACGCTTGTTATCATGCACTTACATGCGTAAGGAGAACAATAGTATATTCTCTGAGTTGTGCTCTCTTTGTTATGAACAATTGCACCCATCAGTGTGTGTCCTCTGATAAGATAATGAGAAGACCTCATAAATCTGAAAAACATCTACAAATAAACACTCATCACTGTATTCTTTCCAGCAAAGGTCTGCAGTTGAGGGAGTATTTCTGTTTGCTTGTGCAAATGTGTTTAAATACACTTATTTACATTGTGGTTTTTATTTGCATTGCATACATTGTGTGCATCTATGCCTTTGCTTGTGTGGGTCCATGTTTATTTATGTGCCGTGGCAATGCATACATTTCTTGCTGGGCAAAGAGGAACAGATGAACAAACAGCCAGCGAGGGAGGGCCAGCCTAAAGGCTTTTGTGTGCCTGTGTGTGCCTGTGTGTGCACGTGTAAGAAAGTCTAATAACCCTAGCTTGCTTTATGTCCTGTTTCAGTCCAACCTTCAGAGTTTGCTTTGTGTTTCTGGGTGGACGTAACTCTTGTTGATGGCTAAGTTGTGTCAGCAAGATGTGTAGCTTCCCCCCTGCACGACGTATAAATCATTACCTCCCCGCCGAGTGACTTTACACCACACAAAAATTCCATCACCCAGAACAACACCGGCCACAGCAAAGAAACACCCAACAAAGGAAGTCCCCTATACAAACTTTTACTTTAGTTAGAACGAGTATTCACAAACTACATAGAGCCCAGATGCTGTGATCGTTCACACAATCATCACATTTGTCTTCTTGTCTGACTGTATTAGTGAATTAAGTTTATGTGCATTAACATAAAAATCTGGATTTACTTTAATCAGTGACACTGTTTGCTTGTTTAAGCATGTCCATCCTCCCTACAGTCTCAACCCCTCCTAAGTTGAATGATTTCTCACTCATCATCCCTTATTATTAAATAGCCTATTAGTAACAGGCTATCTTTTCATTTCTTTTTGTGTTTTACCACAAATGCCAATTTAAAACTATAAAGCTAAATCAAGCCTAAAAGTTTTGTGAATTTGAAAAAAAAAAGTTTTACCGATTCTGCCCCCCCCTTCTTTTTAAATTAGTAGATCTTCCCCTGTACAGACAGGATATTAAGCTGAACTACTTCTATTTAAATTCAGCTTTCCAAACTGCAGATTAGTTTTCCTCCAAAGATCCATAACCCAACTTTTTCAAGCTAAAGGTGAAGCTCAAAGCTTATTCTTCTCTTCCTTCTTTAGCCAGAATGGCTTCTGTTTAGCAGCACGATGACAGGTCATGGGTCCTCTTCCTGCAACAAGCAGCTGTGTTTTTTTTAAGTTTTAATATTTCTAATTAAATTGCACTGCTGTTAAAAGACAAAAGATGGCCCTCAATTAGGCACCTTACAGTGATACATTTAGCAGTATTTTGTTCATTATCCCCTTCTCTAAAACTTGACACAGATGGAAAAAAAAGCGTCTCACTGGGTAGCTCCTTCGTATGTGTTAGCTGCAGCTGGTGGCTTTTCTAATAACATTTCAGATCACTCACTAACCAGCCACAATTGGTTACGAATAAGCCTCAAACAGCAGAACAGAATGTCATCTTGGGTTATAAATCAGTCTCACACCCCTGGGCTAGGCCTGGAGCTGGGGTCAGGTTCCGGCACATTGCTGCTGGAGGACCACACTGAAAGAGCCCACAGAGCGGTCACCGCAGCCACGCAAGCGTTAAGGCATCTCACGCTGGGTACATTTCCTGCGGCGAAAAAACGAGTGCACATTGGTGTCTTAGCTAAAGGTGGCAGCCACTGGAGAGTTATATAAAAATAATACTCCCCTCGCTTGCATTGCTGTTTCTCCATCTCTGAGTACAGCTTTCATGTACAGCTGGGGAATTCTGGTTAAATATCACTTCATGTAAATGTACCGTAAGCATCTAAATGCTTTTTACTTGATATTCGCAAAGGGTGCACAGTCATTTTTCTGAACATAGGCACGCCAACTGGTAGCCACACATCTGGTTTGGTGCTGAGAAACACAAAGGAAAACAAATGTAGCTCTCAGCGTAAGTTCAGTCATGAAGACTCTATTCCACATCATTCACCTCTTATCTCTATCCCCTTCCCTCTTCACCATCCTAGCACTCTCCTTCACTGCACTGCACTCTGTCTAGTGACCTCCCACATAGTCAGGTGTTTAATAGATGGCACCTCCCTCACCAATCAGCTGTCGATCTGTCCCTCTCCTGCCCAATCATAACGTAGCAAGAGATTTAAAAGTCTCTGTCTCTTCTCCAGCTGTCTCCCGATCGAATCCGGCAACCCTCCTCCACCCCAAGCACCTCCCCATCCTCGCAGTTCAAGGTCTCCCCTCTCCTGCTCTCCTGCTTCTACACCACCACCAGGTCTAGACCCGGGGGGTCTTCGGATCAGCCTCTCCGCTCGAGCTTTCCCCCCTTTCGGACGTGGTCCTCACGACGGGGTCTAGGACGCCAATGCACATTCACAATTATTGTATTAATAAATTCTTTCTCATTCAGTTCGCTGAGTCTCTCATGATTGAAATTACTGTGACTGGAGGTTATGAATCTGGTTTAACCATAAACTCGCTCCTAGATTTTTGCCTCTGCAGATGTGTCCATGATGGACATATTGTAATGTTTACAGTAATAGCTCTCAGCTCTCCTTCCTGCCCCAGTGCCTGAGCCAGACAGTGAAGAAGCGATCACTGAGCTTGCCTCTTCTGCTTTCCAAAAAAAATGAAAGTATTTAAAAATGGATTGTCTGTTTAAACAGGATGTAAAATGAAGCAGAGTATAGATGTATACATCCAGCACTCGCATTCACAAAGGCACTTTCTTTTTTCACAGACAGTTTCCCTGTCCTTGCCTATTATTCCATCTTTATCTCTCTCACACTGATTACTTCCGCAGCTAAGACAATGACACAGGCCCACTCTAAATGGCCAGTTACGAGCAAGAGAAGTGTTCACCATGCCATCACTGGGGAAATTATCCTGTTTGTGATTTAATTTTAGATTTTCAGACTTAATTACTTGTGTGTGGCATTGTGTGTGAGTGTTTGTGAGTGCAGTGTTCACAAATGATCCGTGTGGACAATTATGTAGATTGACTGCAATATAGCACATGCGTGGGCACGAGTAATGATGGCACCAATAATGATAGCTTGACTCAGGCCCCGTCTCCTGGAAACAAGTAACGAGAGCCTTTGTGCTACAGAATAACTGATGAAGAAGAAAAGCTAAGAAGAATTTATAATGGTCTGCATGATAATGGTATGCTTTAGGCAAACTGCAGGAGGGAAAATTAAAACTGAGCTACACATTTCAGTGTGTTATTCTAGATCATTTTTGTTTCAACCTAATATGTTTATTATTACTGTCTATTATTAACATTATAATGCACAAGACGAAAGTATGAAACGGATATTGTCTGTACAAAGACGGAAATAAATGAATGTTCATTACCCAAAACAGGAAAAAGGAGCAATGAATGACATGTCAGTGTTTACGGACCACTGAGGATCATCGTCAAGTCCAGCTACCTTTAATTTAAGTAGATAATTGTCCCATTTTTGCAGTTTCTCCTACTGAAGGCAGCCATGTTGCTGCTTGTTGTGCCACGCAGCGTTATTGTGGAAAGTGACATCTGCACATAACCCTCTATCGCACCTAAATATTTTGTATAATTAAGGGCAACTTAGATTAAAAGCTGTAAACCTCAGCTCCTCTCACACATGACCTCTTTGCCTGTAGGTGCACCTTGCTGCCTACGAGCTGACATCAGCGATTGCTGCTTCCTGTTTTGCTGCACTACTTTCTGAATGCTTTGTGGCACTGGAAGTAAACAGGTGGAACAAAATGAACAGTATATGCATTAAAAAAAACTGGTGCTCTTTAAAAGGATGTTCAAATACAACCGAAGAGAAGAGCTGGATGTATTATTGGTTTGCTTTGGTGCTGGAGTACAATGCTATTTTAATACTAGGTTTAAGAGATACGCACACAGGCAGCATCCACACTAATTATTTACAGAGGTGAACGGCAGCCACTCTGCTCAGCTCAACTCAGCGTCACTGACACATGTGTCTCTTTCTACCATCTGCTCACGGGCCGAACAACAAAAACACGCACACAACCTGAAACGCCACACATCTTCAAAATCACATTTTACAGAGAGCGAGAAACATGACAAAGCAACAACGATACAAGTGAGCCTTGAGCTCAACATCAATATCTCCTATTGATTTCCCTTTTGTCCTGACACAGAAAAATGAACACTTTCACAACAATAGACTGTGCTATTCATTCTTCTGTTCTCTCCCATGCTCTTATCTCTCTTCATTTTCCTCCACAGCCTTTTATTGCTGAGGTTGGAAATAATGACATAATAGCTGTGCAGTTTTTTTTTTGACGATCAGAGGCAGTAGGTGGTGGTAGGTTGCCATTTCCTGTTGGGTAATTTTATCTTCTCGAGTTATGGCACAGGGACTCAGAGGTTAATCGAGGTCAAGGTGAAAATCCTGATCTTTCTAAAAGGACATGTGGGTAAATTGGTTGAAAATATATATTTGCATTACAGAATTATATGCATATAATTATGAAATCCTAAAGCTTTAATTTGCAAAAAAAAAAAATCTAAGTGGCAGCCAAACAGCTCTGCTGGCCTGCAGATACACACTCGAAAGACACGAGAGGAGGAGGCAGGCGCTCCTGGCTCTGGGTTTGTTGAGTGTTTAGTTGGTACTGGTGGGTGTTTTATTGGTATTCTGATAACAAAGAGGCTAAATACTGACCACCCATCCTTGGAGAGATGTGAGAAAAAGAAAAAAAAATCAAATTAGCTGAAAAACAAAGCGGCATCCGCTAAAAAGCTTCCATAGTGACTGGCAGACAGACAAAAGCCACTCCCCCTGGCTCTCCTGAGAGGAAGAGCTGGGCCTCCACTCCTCATGTGGTCACAACACAAACAAGCCAGAATCAAGGACTTCAAAGCAGCCACGCACAAACACCACATACAGGGCCTGTCTGAGACATCTCCGGTCACGTGACTCCGGGCCAGGTGCACTCAGACTGTGTCCTTGGCAAGGCAACATGGTCCCTGGCCCTGTCAGTATTGATCAGCAGCCAATCAGAGCGTCTCTTTCCTTTGAGGTGGCTGTTTTGGGGGGTTAAGCCACCTCCCAGATTGGCTGAGCACCTGCTGCTCTCCAATATGCCCACCCGCTCCCCACAGTGTCACAACAGGCCTCTCATTCACACTCCTTCAAGCCCCCCTCCCCAAATCCCTCCCTCCCTCCCTATCTATCTCCCCCTGCCAGGTGGGACCAAACACATGCCCGCTGTCTCATAAACACAGAGACTTGCCAGCGTTGCCCGGTTAGCTGCAAGGAGTCCTGTGAGACGTCCAAACTATCACACACACGCCGAGCCAAACATTTTCAGGGAGGGACCAGACAGCCAATAAGCAAGACAAATCCCAGAAAACTTCAGCAGCACAAAAGAAGCTAACACATGCGCACGCACACTGAAAATTAATCAGACAATGGATAGTACAACATGACAAAAGCACGGGAAAACTGTAAGAGCTCTCTTCAAAGCAAAGGCCTACAGTATAAAATAATAAAAAGAATTTCAGCTTGAATAAACACAAATCTCTCCACTCTATTTATAGGAATCATAGAAATGCCAAAAAGAAATTGCCTTTCCCTCTCTGTTCATATATTTCCTGCAAAAAGGCAGTGATGGCCAATATGTCTGACCATCAAACCATAGCACCGTCCTGCAAATAGCCACGGGATGTAGGTACTGCATCAGAGAAGCTGATGGAGCTGGACCGTGGCTCCTCGTCGATGATGGATACACAGGTGAAACCAAGCCAATCACTCACTCCCCTCCTCCTCCTCCTCCTCCTCCTCCTCCTCTTCCTCCTCCTTTCTTTACCTCTAAATAACCGCACTCCTGCTCTTTTCTTTTCTATCAGTCTCTCTGCCTCCTCCACCACTGCTCTATTAACCCGTCCCTCTCAGCAGAGGAGCCAGGGCAATCTCAGCCAGGCAAAACCAATTCAACAGACAGTGTAATGCTCTCCACTCCAGCTAAGCTCCGACTGGAGCTCTTGAACTGGAAATTACATTTTCACAGCTTCCTAACACTGAATTAATGCCAATTATAATGTGTGTTAGAGATGAAGATGCAGTGAAAACAGCAGCTATATTTTAAGCCAAAGGGGCGTATTTGTCTAAGCCAAATGTTAACATCACATGGTGACAGCTGCAATTTGTATGCACGGCAATAGACAGCACTTTTTTTTTTTATTCCCACTCATCTTTTTCTCTCCCCACATCTCCTCATCCTAGTGAAGTGGTGTTAAAGTGGAGCTGGAAATACAGGCTGTAAAAAAAAATGAAGATCATGGTAACAGACACATTACCTGCATCATGTACAAATGTGGAGAGAGCAAGACAAAATGCTCCTGTGTCTCAAAGAGAGAGACAATGATGTCAGCAAAGTTAATAGTGACAAAGTATTCTGCTTCAGCTGTTTTTTTTTCCCCACTCCGCAAGTGGCAAAGCATTGTAAGAAAAAGATACTACTCTCAAATGTAATTCGTTGTTCCCATTATCTCTGTTTTTCCTACCAGAGAGTGTTGATGTTCCACTCACTGTGGGGCATTTAGTCAATAAAAACATGTTGTTCCCTGTGGTAATTTAGAGCACTGCCAGCATTCCGGTCCTTAAAGTGAGGAAATGTGAAATTTTAAACAAAGCAATGCAGCTGCTAAATTGAATAAAAGTCCTCCCAGTGTACATATAATTGATTCAGTCCATGGGGGTGCACAATTCAAAATAAAAACAGTTTGTCAAACCTGCACTGGCTTAAGAAAACAAACAAAACATTTGCATTAAGCTGGTTAACATTAATATATACAAACAAGTCTGTTATACCAGAAAAACATGGCCAATGCAGACTGCAGTTCCTCAAGTGGCCACTTGGTGTGCCTGTGATTCTTCTGATCATGATCGCAATGTTTCTTATAAATGAAACCACATGGGGTCACCAGCTCCACTACAATGCTGAGGTGACTCGAATCTAATTTTATTAGGTCTGTATGGACACAAATCCAACCATCAATCCCAATTTTTGATTGAGACACAACTATACGTCTGATTCTACAAATCATGTCAGAATCCATGTTATCCCCTAAAGTCAAAATTAAATAAATTATCAGTAATAGGACATTGGCATGGCTAAACAAATAAACAATGACTGTAATACAACATAACTATGTTAACATTTCATCTTATTTAGCTGTCAATGCTTGCGATTTGTAGAAATATAATTTTGCATTTTGAAGATAACTGAAAAGCTTACAAAGTCAAAAGCCATTAATCATAGTAACTCTGGCTTGCAGCTTCGGAAACCTTTATACATACTTTAAATAATATTATTTTTATGCTACCAACAGCACAAACGCTGCTGTCTGCTTTGTTGTGTTGCTGTTTTTCTAGTGGTGTGATGTGTAGCTGAAATTAGAGCTGAAATATCACACATTGTGCAGTCGGAGTATCACAAGTAAAGCGTAATTCCCAATGATGATCACACCTGTCACCAACACCATCTGGAGCTTCAGCATTCTGTGCTCTCATATTCAGCTCTCATTTTTCTCCCCGCTCGCATCTGTGTGTCCGCAGCCCTTTACCTAGCCCGGGTATGTGTGCTTTTGATAAATCATTTATCAGCAGGTCATGCATCATAGCCTCCTCTGATGGTGGAGACGCTGCATATTTCTTCTGGAAAATATCCAGCTGGTGTGTGCTGTGCTCATCTAATGGCAATTGAGCAAGAATGGATTGCAATGCAGGCCTAAGGTCATGATTGGCAGTGTGTGTATATGTCTATGCACAATGCATACAGGAGTAACTATGACTGTCACACGGATTTACAAAAGAAAAAAAGGAAATAAGCAGAGCATTCAGATATTCAGGTGAGAATCAAGTGTGATGGCTCGTCCCTGGAGGCCGTGCAGTGGTTCTACACACCTCATTAAAATGAGCAGTGATAATGAGAACAAGCTTGATTATCTAGCTAATGACATGTTGTCTAATAAAGCAACCAGGGAATGTACAATACCGCATACAAGTGAACAAACATTTCTGCTCCACTGTCAGATCATAATTGCTGCACTGTGGGCAGATGACCAGTGCTAATAAAGCCTGGGTCAAAGCTGGGAGTTTTCAAAAACATCTTTATTGTCCATTGTATTCATGAGAGTAAGGCCGTTTTCAGACTCTTGCACCTTATTTTGCTATATGGTGACATGTTACTTTTTCAGTCATCAGTATCCAGCCAGATTGCATGGTCATGTGTCCACTGAGCTTATGCGATCACTGAATGTATTTGCTAGATATGATGGATCAAGTGCATGATTGACTGATACTTCCAATAATGCGTCACCTTTAATGAGATACTGTTTCAGATTGATCAATCAAACATGGTACTTGGAGGAAATTACAGTAGTAAGATCTGACAGCAGTAAGATCTGACACACACACAATTGTATAATTTTAACTACATTATTAATGAAATCCACAAACGTTCTTTGCGTTTCCTTTACAGTTGTGGTTATGACACACTATGGTCATTTTCAAGGACCTCAACCTCATGTTATGTTTTCTTGGGCTGCCAAACTGCCAAAGGACAAATGATTGAATTAACCATCTGTCAGTCATTAAACCAACCAGAAGAAGAGGGGAAACGCAACAAGCCAAAGCAAGCAGTAAGGGAAATGTTCATCTGCGTCTTTGAAAGGAAAAGGTGTGTCGTGCTGCCTCCACAGGTAGAACACATCTATAACTGGCTGTACTTTCCTCTCAGGACACTGATTGGTCTGATCTAGTTTCAAAATACATATAATTTGAGCTGGCAAGACATAGAAATACACAAATTGAATGAAATACCAGGGTTGGAGTCCCCCCGATTCCACTAGCTGTTAATTTTCATTTTTATTTTTACAAGGAAATCATTCCCTTCCAATGATCACCATTTTCGGCTACCATCGCAACAACTCCCCTTCCCCACAAACACATAGACACGCAGCTGGAAAAACATGCACATGTTCCAAGGACTAAAATATCGACTTCATGTCACGCTTTACTTTGACATACTGAAAATATTTAGCATGACTCACTAATTTAAGCCTGGTGCATATGTGAATAGTAGACAGAAGACCACTTTGAGCTGATAATTGTTTCAGAACTACCATGTGTGCAATGTTCAGAGTTGTTTTTTCGTTTTTCGTTTTTGTTTTTTCTTTTCATTTTAAGAGGTCCTTAAAACAGCATCAGCAGAGCAGTGGTTGGTTGTACCCCATGTTTGGTTAATTTCTGTGCTGGCCTGCTTACAGCACAGTAACAGGTTTCTGCATCAGGTTCCTGTTAGAGGAAGCACAATAAACTCCTATTGACCGAGAGGCTGCAGCGGGCCGGTGGCTGTCTGCCCAGGAGCATAGGGGGTGTGTTTGTGTGTGCACTCATTTGCTCTTTTCCTTACACAGAACCTCTATTGTGATGTTTCTGGCACTTTGCGCAAACATTTGACTGGGGGCCTCTGCCAGTTCCTCCGCCTGGCTCTCTCTCAGGACTTTAAGAAGACAGACAGGTGAAAAGTTGCATTCTGGATTATTTTTGAATCAGAGTGGTCTTCTGTAAGGAGCAAAACGGCAAATAAAATGTAAGAGAGTCACGATTAGGATACCTTCTCATAAAAAAATCTGATTTTTCCTGCCATTTGCACAGCTTACAAGCTTTGTGCATTCAGGATATATTAATAACTCATTCATTTCTAAAGTGGTTATAGATGGCACCTTATCTTAAAGTCTCCAAATGTCTCTTAAATGTCAGATTATTTTTCTTGCTTTGAACTCTAGCATCTGTAGAAGTATAAGGTCTCATCATCACCACATCTACAGTGCGACAGAGCTGTTGACATTTGGGATGTTTCAGCCATCAGACTGTTGTGTTTGGACAGCGCTGACCTGTGGGATCAAGTGTCAGCCCAGGTGACTGCCCGCCCCCCCTTACAGCAGTTCACCCAGCTCCTGCCCTCCTCCTCTCCCCCGTCACTCATCCTCCTTCCCGCTGAGCGACAGCTCTGTCAGCTACTCAGAAGACCGAGCAAGTCCAGTCACATCTGTTGTTTTACAGGCAGCTTGCGTTCAGCCCCAGGGATCTCATTACAACCCGGCCTGTCGAGAGAATCATCCATGAAGCACTCAGCCACACAGTGATATATACACGCAAACAAGGCTGCATGCTTTCAGACAAAAAAAAATGTGGGCATACGAAGCTCAGGTTTGCAACTTGCCCACCTACATCAACCAAAGTGAGACAAATGAGGATGATGACTAAAGAAAATCTGCAGCTTCAGTGCCACACAAAACCTTAACTGACACCTCTCAGTATTCAGGGCTTGTACAGTATTGTGTTGGTCTGGGATTGAAACTGTCCCTGCAAACACACATAAAGGTAACGCTGCCTTCAAAGTCAAAAAGGCTGCAGTCAGGAGGCAGGGAGCGGCTGGTTCAGACGACCCACTGGCTCAGCGCCGCTTCTCACTGAGACAGGTAGAGTCATTTTGCACCACATCACTGATGTTTTGCTGGGATGATATTAAATGCAAAATGCCGGTGTGTGTGTGAGAGAGAGGTAGGAGACTAAGGCAGTTGAGTAAGGACTGAGTGGTAATGGGGAGGATTGTGAAGGATAGCATGGATAAAAACAGCATGCATGCTGGGAGAGGTATGTTAATGTAAGTCATTGTGTCACTCTAGCCCTGGTGAAGGCAGGCTGGCCATTTACTCCCTAGTGGTAATTACATCTGCACACACACACACACACACAATGCGGTTGTGCTGGCAGCAGTGTCCTTCATCCATGCAGTGATCCTTTGCCATCTCAAAGACATATTAAAGGATAAATCTGGCAAATTTCCATGGTTGCAGCTATAGTTTGATTGATAAGCCAGCATCAGACTGGTCAAGAACAGACATTTACTTGCATCACAGACACTTCTGCTTGGTCTGTCAGGGTCATAATAGCAACATGTACATGATCAGCTGAAAAATAACATCCCTCTAGAAAGCCTTGGGTTGGCCTAAGCCCTCTGCCTATCAGGCTTGGTCCAGTTTTTCTGACCCACTTCAGCTAGCAAGACTTAGAACCCACCCACTCCTTAGAGAGTCACATGGTTTACCAGTCATCTTATTTTGGTGTCAACCTCCAAGACTAAGAGACTAAGACAAAACATTGTGATATTTTTAAAACTCAGTGAGAGTCAGCCAGATTTCGAAAGTAAACACACGCCCCTTTCTCTCAGAGCTCAACCCGAAGCCACGCCTCCCAATCACATGGACGTGCATTACCTGAAGACGAGCTGCGGTCTGTGACTTCGGCCATCATGCACGTACCTCTCTGGTGTGGCAGAGCAGGAAGAGAGTGACAACCAGCCAATACTCCATACAGGGTCCACCCGGAGGATATTTTTAGCATTTTATAGCTTCCACAGATGATTAATATTCTTCGTTTTAATGCGACACTGCCAAACTCATTGGTTGCTATCAGATTGTAAAGAGAAGTTACACTTATTTAACAAAAAGTGCATCCTCCTACCCTACCTATAATCCTCCAAGACTTCAGTGTTAAAAATCACCAACTTTAAAGCAGAAATGACCAAAGAACAATGAAAATACAACTTGTTACAAAAGTAGTTTTATGTGGTGGATCTTACTAAAAAATGGGCAACAAAGCCACACTGAAACCAGATTTGAAGAATATACAATCCATCTCATGTAGCCAGCAAACTCCCAGTACAAGTAATGTCTTTTTTTTTCTTTGAACTCTGACTCCTTCATTTTTCACCACTCTCCATCTCAGTGTCCATTAAATAATTCAGCACACTCCTCACCATCAGTGAACACCACCAACACATGCTCTCATGCGTTTTGTTGGGACGCCGGGCCCACTCTGGTAAAGTGTGTCAGAGATTTCGATCTAGGTGGTGGGTCAAGATCAAGAGTGAACACTAAAATTCATAATTCAGGAGTGTTTTTAAATCTGAAGAAAGCATGTCAGGAGCAGAGAGAGAGTAGATGAGATGATAACCAAGGGAGCCTCAGGTCAACATGCACAGACAACAAGCCTCGGGCCAGAGCAAGGCCACTGTCTTTTCGGTCAACTCACCTGGGCCCGCCGCCGGCGTTTATGCCAACACAGGCTGACTGACTTCACTTTACGACATTTAAACATCCCCGTGCATTCAGAGTGACACTGACAACATCTTGGTTTAAATGCTTTGATAGTTTTGTGCCTGCTGTATCCTCATTTCTGATGGCTACTGTGCTCCATCTGGCAGATTAACCTGCTCATCCAAGTGGAGAGGAAAACTTTCAGCAGACTGAAATCCCACTTTAAAAAGAATTTTAATCCAAAATCTTAATAGTGTACAAGCAGAAAATGGCCTTGATCTGATGCATGGCTGCGAGGCAAGCTCCACCACAGTTTCCTATTTATAATATAATCTCTTGCCAAAGGCTACACACCAGCCTAGACAATCCTTTTTAACCAGCTTCTCATCCAGCCTCCTGTCCACCCCTGTGACAGACTTTTAAATGCTCTCTCCTTACTGCAGCAGAAACATTCTTTAGGGACATAATAACAATATATATATAAATAAATAGGCTGGACAAATAAATGGATTAAGAATCAGAATTATAGATGCGTGTCAAAAATATGTCTGTAAAAGTTTAGAAAAAGATGCAAGGTGTTAAAAAATAAGCTGCTTTAAAATAAGTTGCACAAAGAAGGGATGAAAACAACACAGCTGTGATGAAAGCGTCCGGGACTGACATTTAAGAAGGCTATAAACACTAAGATAAAGTGTTTTCTTATTGATGGCAGCAGACACTTTTCAAATTGCAGATCTAGATAAAAGTTGGATACAAGCATTTCTGGCTGTCCAAAAAAAAACGGACATTTACATAAAATAAGTACACTTATCTATGTTTTAACCCAAATGTAGCAAGATAATACCCAGCTAAGAGCAGGGAAATGTGGATAACGCCCTTTAAATACAACACTTCTCCTTCTGCAGATACCCAGTGAATATTTTATGTTGGTGTGGTGCTATGGAGAAAACTGTGAAACGCTTGATCAGTTTGATTCACCTTCATATTCTAACGTCTTTTCCGTTGAGGGCTCATAAAATACACACGATAAACAAGCCATTCAATTGAACGTTTCTGCTCGGTCCAAAACCTTCACCTTTCTCTTTCACAATCTCCTTTTGAAAGTTTTAATGGCTTGTGAATCGATGCCTGCTGCATTTTTGATAGAAATTGAACGGAGAAGAAGGTTAAAATAAGTCAGGAAATAAACCTGGTGTTTTTTTTTTGTTTTTTTTTTGCCGCATGAGGCAGGGCTGTAGAGAAATTACCTTTATTAAGTCTGCAACGACCTTATTGATTTTCTGCTGCGTGCCTGCCATAATAATGAAGAGGGCAGATGTCAATACAGCCACAGTGTAGTCAGCCTAAGTTTTGACAGCCTGTGCCCAGTGCGATGAAGAGGAGAAGATGTGACATGTAGCTGTGTGTGGCAACGAGGAAATACAGCCCAGGATGTCATCAAGTGCACATTGTGAGAGACTCAATGTGCACTAGACAAACAATATAGGGATTTAGCATAATTAAAAAATTAAAGTAGCACTCTTCTGGATATATAATCAATATTAAAAGCTTCAGTGTAGTTGTTGTATTAAGTGATAAAGTCTGACAGACAGGGCCACTGCTGAAGCCTCAATAGCTGTGAAGCAGATTATGAGGACAACAATAAAAAGTCATCATAAGCCAGAGTGAGCCTACCCAGCTCAAGTTTAGCATCTGCTGTGTTATTTTATATATCCCACCAATGTTTGTTACAAATAAGTGCACACATCTTAGACAAATAGATGTACATCCAATAAAATGGTCCGTGTATGGCCAATTTAGCAGGTACTGTATGTATCCAAAGTCACATAAGAGAATTACGGTATTAGAGAAAAATGCATTGGAAGGCTAATGCAGTGTCAACTGGGTAAAATGACCTCCTGAGTACACAGATGAGCCTCACATACATCTTACATGTTAGCCAGCCCAGCAATAACAAGGTCCAGTATCACTGATTGCACTAGAAGTGTGTTCTAGTCTTAAAAAAATAATAATAGTCAGCTCCACTTTATATAATCACCATCTTACCTTCGCTCATGGCAGGAAAACTGTCCATCCTGGCTCCAGAAGGATAAAAAAAAAAATCATATAGGATGGAAAAACTAATGAAGATGAATATCCAGTGAGCAGGAAGATGTTGAGTCTACAATAAAGCAACAAAAAATTGACAGAGTAAGCACTCAGGGTGATCAGCTTCATTTATTTTCCTTTACATTAATATGTAACATTTACCTCTTACATTTTACACTAATCATTTAGCAGCATATCACTCAGTCATACTGCTAGTTTAACTAGGAGGGGCCACTTTCTGAAGGCATCGTGTGACGCCTCACGTGTTTATATTAAAATGCACAGCTCTTGTCATAAACACACTTCCTAAGTAAATGAGTGAGCCGCAACATGATGAGTTGCTAATTTTCCATCTTTTTATGCTGTTGACTAACGTGAGCACGCAGGTTAGGTCCACAAATCCTTACGCAAATCCTTAAGCAAACAGCACTTCCTGTATGTGGTGAAGATGCATTGGTGCAACGTTTTTGTGTTTTAAACTAAAGTTAGCCCTTACCTCACATCAGTATCTGCAGCCCCTTTAGCTTCCTCCATTAATTTGTCTGTTTTGTTGTTTGCTATTTAAAGTATGCCATTGGCAGACTTGAAATCACGTGATACCAGAGCGCGTTTTTCATTGGATAGCACTCCCTTCCGTTTACCTGCGTAGTTTATAACGATTACTTAGATAAACACTAAGCTCAAAGTTACCCCAGCGAGTTATATGAAGTGTTTAGGTGATTATTTGATTATTTTTTTGTTTCATCTTCCCTGATCTAGATGATTTTAGTAATTTATTGAAGAGGATTATGTTACTGATAAGAATAATCATTTTATTTATCCACATTCTGACTTTAAACAGCATATTTAGCTTCTTTGCTGATTCAATTCCTTCCCAAAGAGAAGAAGATTCTGACAGTTCCGAGGTCTATCAGTGCTTCCAGAGTAATAAAGTGGAGTGTGGTTTTTTAAGTGAGACAGGAGGTGGGTGTTTGACTTAAAGCAGACATAGAGCCTCACATCGCTGCACTCAGCTTACACTTAGCTAACTTAGTGCTATCTAAGGTCACATCTTCAGTGTGACTATGGTCTAGCTAAGGACTATGAGAAAGGCAAAGTTTTTGATGTGAAATGTAAAGAGAAAGTAGCCATATTGACTCCAAGTATTTTTTCTTTTGCATGCACCCACACGTATGCCACAAACTCACATTCACAGACACATTCAGAGGCAGGCGAGCATAAGGCAGACACAGATACATGCCCACACAGTCCTGAATTGCAGACTCTGATTCGATTCCTTACACAGTCACATCGAGGGCCATTTCTATGTAAATTTGCAGCTCCTCTGCGTCCCTTGACAGTGTCATTCACTGCTTCAGCTACGTTTGCCACGGGACAAATTTTAAAGCGGGTGAGGAGACTTTGATCCCACTGAATGCAAATGACGACACGGCTCCACAAAGGGGCCTTTCACACGCGCTCCTCGGTCATGCCAGGCTGTTGCCTTGAAGGCACGAGGTGGTCAGATTAGCTACACTTGGACCTGCTAGACCCGGAGATGCTCAATGAAGTAGTGAAACACAGGAATGAATAAAAATGCAGGCAGGATGATCAGCTGACAGATAAGAGTAAGTTTTAATTCTAATGTTTCAGATAAACAGAGGAGGCCTATAGGGTTCAGAGAGGGATGGAACATATTCACAGAGGTGCTGGTTCTGTGTGACTTATCGCTCCTCTGAGGCATTTTTATGTAGTGAGAAATTCACGTCTTCCACCTGGATGTGCAGAGTGCCGGTTCTCTTGGAGATGATGGACAGTCGGCGTGTGAACTACAGGCAGTCCTCTCTGTTCTGTCTGAGCTTCTCTGTCTTGTTGTTTGTCTCTGTAGCCGGATCATCCAGCTGAGAATTCCGGATGTTTTGGAGATTGTTTTTTAGTGTGTTTAAGGGGTCAAGACACCAGAACTTTTCTTTGTGTTGTTGAAGTGTCCAAATAAAATATATAAAGCCTACAATACTGGATAGTGCAGAGCAATGTGTTTTGGTCACATTTAGGGAGCTGAAACAGGCACGATTTAGACAAACATTTGTCTACTGGTGTATTTCACCACTCCCAAGTCTTAAACAGAGATATCCAATTAAACTCTAATCAAGGAAAACCTAAGCGATACATCTGACTAATAACTAACTAAATAACTTCAACATCTTGGCTTCTTCCTCCCAACTACAAGTCCGTCTTTTAAAATCACCCTCATTTCATCACCCTCTCCTGCTCGTTCCCTACTCCACTTCATGGCCCGGCCCACTCCTCTTCACACTCAGACAGAGAAACTCATTATAGCCGAGGATTAGATCGATCAGGGTGAGGGGGTGAGGGGGTGCCCAGTGTAGAGGCAGCATGCGCGGGCCAAGCAATTTCTGCCAACAATGGAGCTCATCTCTGCATATCCCGACTGCTTCACAGAGGAAGTCACTCAGCAGCAAGCTACTAGGTAAAAAAAAACACACACACATACACACACACGGCTCAGTCGAGAAACACAATTATAGGTGCACATTCATTTTAACTGTATTTCAAGAAATTGCCTGGCAATGTATTAGCACAAGCACCACCTGCAGACATCTTCAAGTGGTTACTGAAAATGTGACATCAAAAGTATGTCAACAAGCCGTGTAGTTAACTTTACCAGCCACAAAGTGAGAGATCTATCGGACAAAAGAGAAAACTTAATCGTACATTTTCCTTCTCAACATTTCCTCAAGGCCAATAATTTCTCCTCTTTGCGTCTTATAAGGCAGCGCCTCCTGCCATTGCCCTGGAAACCAACCAGAGTAAACACAAGCAGGATTGGGTTGTTGCTCCACAGCGACTCTTCACTGTAGCCTCATCTCACTTCCTCCTGCACCCCTCAGCCTATCTTTATTTCCCAGAGGGGTAATATTGCCTCCAGTACCTGTTTTCCCCCTGACTCAGCTCCTCAAGGTGTGTGTGTGTGAGAGCACACATGTCCACGCGCCTAATGTTGTGGGGGTTAATAACGGATTAAGCATCAAAGCGGTAAGCAGTGGAGCAGCCGTAGCTTTCCATAAATTAACATCACCTTTTGTCTCTATTTCTTCCTTATTTGTGCCTCCTTATTATTATTTTGGGGGTGGAAATCCATGCAAATGAGTATGTGTCTAATCCCGTCCCTGTTTAGGGGTGATAATGGTACTTTTTTGTTGTATATAGTGAAGAATTATCATCATCCAGGTGGAGGATTTGGACACCTTGTGAAATGATCATGTCACTGCTATTTCACAGTTTGTGGTTTTAGCTAACAAAAGAGGTTTTTTGTTAAAGCCTTTAAATAGATGAACACATGGTGTCTCAGCGACAGAAAAGAGGAATCAATAACCTTAAAATGTTGAAGGGTTTATATTTTGTCTGTGAGCGGTGAGATGCTTTCTATCAGCTAAATCTCAGCTCCCTTATCGATTTATCATCCACACATAAAGAGTGTTTGCTGTGGAAATGTGTGCAATATGTGTATACTGTAATTAGGCCAATTAAGGGTGCTAATTACATTCATGAAAAATGGCCAACAAACAAGACAACCATGTGCAGATGCTGACTTCTCCCCAAAGGCTGAGGCTGAAAACAGAGTTCCCATAATCCCTTTCACCACACGGCTACTGTCCTTGGCCTGAGAAAGAGCAGCATCCCGCAGGCAAAGACATGTTCTCATCTGCACAGAGGAGATAACTCTCACCACACCCAGCCTCCAGCCCCCCTCTCCCTGCCACCAACCTGCTCCTGCACACCATCCATCCATCCTCCTGGCCCCTTGCAAGTTAGTTTTCTCTCTCACAACTGTCCGTCACACAATGCTGCCGCCCTGGTAAGAGGAGGAGGGAGAAGAAAAGCAGGAGTTAAAATGAGTTTGGACAGCAAAGTGAGAGCAAGGCTTTTTTCCTCTCCTTCCTTCTGTTCTGGTGTTGGTGCTCTGTGTGCATCTCTGCTGATCCAGTCACTTTGAAGTGTGCTGCCTTTGATTTGGACAAAGATTAGGGGATTTGATCCTCCCTTCTAAAGGAGGTGGCACACTGGGGTTGTTTTTTTGGCCGTAAAGAATCATTTTGACTAAAAATCCATGATTCCAGATGGGGCCTTCTCCAGCGGGAGTCAAGTGCATCATCTCAGGGTATGTCTTTGTGGCTGCAAAACATTTATCAGGCGACCTGCAGGCCAAGAACTTTATTATATTGACTCAGCAGCGGCGACAACAGGTGGATGGAGTGATGTCAATTCACACTCCAGCACACCATGACACACCAGAAGCAATCTCAACTGAGAGCTCTTAGCACTGCAGATAACAGTGAGGGGAACATCATCGTCTCTGTGGAGCCTCGACATGAAATGAAGCAGGTGCAGCACAAGTACATTGTGACCACTTAAGCATAATAGAACTGCTCTCCTTGTGTTGGAGTCTGTAGCTGAGCAGATAGCAGGTATCCTACTGCTGAATCTCATCTCACTTCAGATGGCTAGAAAGAAAAACTTGTAGAGGTTGGAGTCTCAGATCTCCACAGTGGCCCAAATTTGGTACCACCAGCCCAGAACAGAGCAGGTTCAAATGTACATTCCTGGATAGCAGTGGAGCTGTGGGTTTGAGCTTTAATCTTTTAGATTTTTCTCCTCTAGCTGTCTCAAAAGATCAGGTGGAGCCCCGTGATGGTATGACCACCAGCCGCACTCAAAAAACAGAGGCCATCATCCTGTTTTCATATGTATCTTTCTAGGGATTAAGAATCTGTATAGTCCCACTGTTTTGAATTTGCTTTCACCTCTGGCTAAAAGTGGTGGACCCAGTTCTCTTCCATGGTCACAATTTTCCATGAGCTCCCCATCGTCTCATAAGGAGGGAAGGACTGAGCAAGCTGTCACCTTGCTGATGTATTGTGGATAATTGCATGGACAATTTACCGGGAAAGGGCACAATTATTTGTCAATCTGTCCAGATCATGTCGTGAATCTTGTCAATGGTGTGTAG